>NC_138152.1:19236971-19584471 GCF_964199315.1 Orbicella franksi | reverse complement strand
CATCATCTTGGACTGGATGTTTGTTCTGATGACTACAACTACCATGATTCCCTGCAGACCCGTCTCATAGACGGAATTGGCCATTAAGACGAGTACGGAAATCAAACATACTATCGTCCCAATGGTTTTCTGTCTTCCTTCCTAGCTGATTTGATTAACAAAAAAGGAAAAAGAAAACCCATGTAACCAGGGTGGTTCGAACAAGTAATCCCATCTTTCCCAGTTACTAGAGTCTAAACGGTAGAAGCCAATCAGAACTGAAAGCAAGGAAACCTTTTCTGTGCCAGCTTCGTGGGGGGGGGGGGGGGGGGGTGGTTGCAATGATTTTACTTAATAAAGCTATCTATCTATCCAGAGCTCGGGAATAGCGGCTCTCCTCGTTATTAGGGTTTTCATAATGAGCATACCTTAAACCCCTTTTATGATGCCTGTGTGTAATCTCAGGGTAGGCCGCGTGCCCAAATGGTTAGGATGCTGAAAGTTTCCTGTCAGTTGAGATTATGTACATATCAACTTTTTTAAGTGTCAACTAGAACAACTAAGTTAAAGAATTTGATTTGATATAATGTAATAGCCAACTGGTGAGTCCCCGACCAGATGGGATTTTTAACAGCTTTCTGTTCCATTGAATTTACAATATTTCTTTACGTATTTCAGTGTCCCCAATTATGGTAATGCTAACCACTTCCACCCTTGCATAAAGTAGTTTATTATTATTAGTCTTGACTATGGTATTCGTACTTGTTGGATATTATTTCCATATAAAACATTTACTTTTCTTAAAAACATAACGACAACTGCATGGGCTTATTATGAAGAAATGGGACCCAATGGGAATTGTTATGAAGCCCGGAAAACATCACAAGAGCAAGCAAAGATGACAAGATTTATGTTGGAATGTGTACGATCGGGCACACTCTTACCCTTTAATTTGCATTAGCGTTTATACTCTATTCATAAATTGCGTAACCAAAACGTTCCTATTGGTTAGTTCCTCAGTCAGTAGCAAACGATAATTGTGTTTTCTGCACTTTCGAGGCCAAAGAGCGAACAAAAACTCACAAGAAAGAGCTTTGTCGCGTTTCGTAACCATTCCCCTCTGTTAACTATGATTTCAAAAAGGATTCGGCGGGTCCTGTATTCGTTAAACTCATTATAATAAGAATTTGCGAACTGCAGTATCAGAATGACAACTGCATGTATGACGTTTAACTTAAAGATATTTCAGCTATTTATTTACCCACATGAATATTGGAAATCGAAAGTTCTCAGTTATAAGTGCAATTCGTTCCATTTTCAATCACGTTTTGTTTAACATTCTGATTTATTCCGTTGGCAGCAATATTCTGTTGTTTATTTTACGTTTGTTTTCCTTTATAACCATAGTTGCTGGGTTTCGTTCGCTAATAATTTAATCTGGACATTCGCCGCGCCCGTTCTCGCTGTTTGCTTGGTAAGTCAAGAGTTCGCCATTTTCATTCAGTTATTTCAAACCGTATCAGTCGTTGTAGATATTTAAAGTTAGTAATCGCTGTTAATCTATTTGCCATACATTTTACCATAATTGTAATGCAGTTACCAGCTGCCTCCGATTCCAATCTTTTTCGACTTTTGGGTTTAATACTTTTTTTTTTTTTCAGATAAACTCCACGATTCTAGCTCGAGTGTTATATGAAATTACGAAGATGCAAAGCGACAAGACATCCGAGCTGGAGAAAATCAGGTGAAATAAGCACATGAAATGCAACTTAACTACCGAGAATCATTTCCTTAAATGTCCTCTTAGCAAGTTACCCCACTCTTGAGCCTCGTATCCATGGTCAAAAATAATGCGTCAAAAACTTATGAAAAGTATCTCTTTAATAATCTCAAACTCGTTAATATTTCATGAAGTAGCATAATCGTGATGATGTTTGTATATCAGATTTAGCATACTGAAATTTTTATTTACGTGTTCTCTGTTTTCTTCTTCGATTGTCAGACTCTCGAGACATTGTGTTACCACATTGACAAACAACTCGAAGTTCGTCGAAATGCTCGCTGTGCGTCTTATTTTCATTTTCTCGTTTGAAAATGTGGTACAACGCCCGGGGGAGGGGGGGCACTGCCATATATGGGGTATATAGGTATGTGCCGCTGTGAAGGGTATGTTTTTCAAGCAGTTTACTCCAGGATAGGGTATATAAATCAGAGCGTTTGGGTCTAGAATAGGGTATAATTTTTCACAAAACTGACTAGTTGCTTGAAGATTTTATCTGGACTAAGGAAACCAGGAATTGCCACTCAAAAATATAAAACAATCAAATCGGCAAGTTTAAATTTACGCAAATCAGCCTCAACAATGTCGATAGATGGGGGGATTTGGGGAGTTTACTCTAGTGTAGGGTAGCAAAATTCAGCTGAACTAACTCTGGTATAGGCTAAGGGTTCCAGGGTCCCAGCGGCACATCCCCACCTAGAAATTCCCAAAGTACCCCCCACGGGTACAACGGTCCCTGGCGTTTGATATTTAACTCGTCGAAGATAAAATATATGTATGTATGCCTTCCTTCCGAGATTTTAACTAGGAGAGTTGAGTGGTACAAGACTAAAAAAAAAAGCGTTACAACTGAACAACTATTCTTGGCGTTTTGATTGCCGTTGCAATGAACGATGCTATCTAGTTGTAGTAACAACAAACCCTCGCTAATTCGTAAACGTGCAGATGTCTCGTTTACTTTCTTTACTGGCTCAAGTAAACTCATTTCTCACTTCAGGCAGGGCTTAAAAGCATGTGCCGTCCTGTTTCCTCTACTGGGAATGACTTGGGTGTTTGGTCTTTTAAGCGTGACGGATGCTGGACTTGTCTTTCAGTACATCTTCACCATTCTCAATTCGCTTCAGGTACACCACCTTCCTGTGTATGTTTTAAGAATTTTGGGATTTCTATGTATGGTGTTGAATGTAATATTTTCACAGCTGCTACATATTGTGTCACCTATAACGATACGTAAGAATAGTAAGCCGCTAGAGAAGCAAGAGATGATTTTGAAGAATTACGGTTTGCGTCACGATGCACGGGCGAGTCGAACTGTTCTCAGTCGTACGTGTTGATTCTTTCCTCACTGATCTCCCAGTTTCACCGATATAAACTTTACATTTACAGGGAATCCTGTAAACTACGGCATGTTGCAGGGTAAGGTCGATACCATCCACCAAGTGTTATCTAAGTGCGCGTTACATCGTTCTCACAGGGTTTTTTTGGACTTCAAGACGGCGCGCGCAAACGCTTTGTTGTTGGTGGTGGCAGGTCTAGTAGGGAATGCCAAATAGATATCACGAAATCAAATCGACATTAAAAAATGTAATTTGTAAAGGAAGTAAGTCTTGGCTGGCCAGTGTCATTATCAGTTATCGATGCACTTATCCCCATTGCCACCTCCACTTATTCTGGTAGCTTTGGGGTGGGAGAAAAGGAATGTGCCGCGTTTTCCGACTCTGACCAGTGAAGAAGCATTTCAAAAACGAGCTTTTTGAGTAGAAGTGAGAAGATATGCACTAGTATCGTGATTAACATTTTGTAGGATTAAGAACTTTGAGGTAACATCATATTCAGCTTGATGCGCTTTTCCTCTACTTCAGGGTTTGTTCATCTTCCTAATTCATGTCCTAAGAAATAGCGATGTGCGGGCCGCTTATCTTCGGAAAAAGCAAAAGTGGAAAGAGTTGAGGAGCATTTCAACTTCACGTGTGTCGTCCAAAGGTGTAGATGTCTCCTCTAACTCACTGGCAAATGAAGACATTCAAGAACTAACCTCCAGGAGGATCGACAGGCCTCGGTCATCAGAAGTAGGCTACACAAATACGAGTATTGTGGAGCAAGACAGAAACCTGACTCCTGTGCAAATGTAAAAACTTGTGGCACTAATTAATCAGACAGGTGTCAAAACTATAGACGATCGCACTTCGTTCTCATAGTTTAGTAAGAACTTCTCTGCGCTTTAGTTTCAGTATATGTATGAAAACCAGTAACCTTTATAGACCAGCCAGGTATTGAATTAACGCCCGAGAGAAAACGAAGAAATGTGATCCCAGATCACACTTACAGCCGCAAACCAGAGCAGACGTCTAGGGGTTCTGTTTGTGTCCTTACGTTAACAAATGTTTTGACAGGTGCTTCTATGACGGCGTCTTTCTGTACCAACATCAGCAAATTGTTTCTCCATATCAGACTCAAGTATGCGTACTTCTTCAGGAATTTTTCCCTCTACCACTGTCTTTTCTGCCTCTTCAGCAACCTGTTAGACCATCACCCTCTCCATAATTTTCTCACCAACCTAAAATAAATTATTTTCGGGTCATATACCGAGAAAGGAAAAATAGTAATGCAAAACCAATTACCCAAAATTTCATGCCCGTGGCCTACAGGTTACTGGTTTTCAAGTTAATTTACCGATGAAAATTAGTATTACAAGTCAAATAAAAAAGGTAAGCTTAAGTAAACAAAAGGACCTACCTCTCTTCTTTCTTTATTTTTGCGTCTTCTGCTTCATAGGGTTTGGAAGCGCTTTGGAAGCTGAAATTTTGCCCAGTGACCGATCATTGTAATAGCTTTCCGTTGGCGAATAGAAAACGAGTGCCAAATTTTGAGTGAACTTCTCCTTTAATTTTTTGGATGGTTCTTGAAACGAGAAAATATGAAATAGTGATTTTCAGTAGAAGTAGTGGGCTATAGAGGAGAGAATCCAGATGACTTATCGTCATTACTGACGCAATCAGCTGACACGTGACGCGGCCAGCAAATTTATTACAACTTACACCTTGTGAAACAGAGTACATTTTACAAAAATACACGCTTAAAAGAAGAAAATATTTTAATTTCTCCAGTTATTCCCAGCAACCACCTATCGAGTTGAACGCAAATCCGTTGAGCCGATCTACGATTCTCGTTCTTTTTCTAAAATTAACAAAGAACCTTTGTTGCTGGTCTTTCCTCCAAAAAAGTTCTACGAAACATAAATAAGAGGAAACCTATGGGACCTTACATTATAAATAACGAACCGTGGACGTAATAATTGTACACTATTTAAGACACTGTTTAAATACTTTAGACACCTTATCGACCAACGAATATTAAATTATCACATCCTTAGCTATTTTCAGACTTTTAAATGTACCCTTGAAGGTCTGCCACTTCTCAATATATGTTTTGACCATTACAAACATGAATATGCATCAATGGCAATATTAGCTTCCGGTGAGTGAAGGGTAATGTTGACAAATCCAAGCCCTGACTGCATATTGGCAGTGTATTACACAACATAGCTATTGTTCTGATTCAAAGTGTTCCAACACGTGTAATGCTTCTCTTAATGAGGCGACAAAGCGATGCACGTCCACGAAGCTGTTGTACAGCGGCGTTGGAGCGATTCTCATCACGTCGGGTTCACGCGTATCCACCTACAGCCGAGTCAAAACAGCGAACAGAATACAGCAGTCAATAATGTCTGCTCCTCTAGCTAACGATATGGTGCACATTCTAGGTTTGCAAGTCGATATATGAAAGAACATCTACTTTAAACTGCGGGGTGAGAGATATGAAGACATGATTGATCATCGCAGTTATGCACACAATCTAAATAATTGCGAAATTAAAGCCTGAAAAAAGTTCAGGCCTGAACGGGATTTGAACCCATGACCTCTGAGATACCGGTGAAGTGCTCTACCAACTGATGTTTTCATATTTTACTCCGCAGTTCAAGTATATGATCTTTTATGTATTCACTTGTACCCTCACCATCTCAGACCATCCGGGACCAGCTCCCAGATGGCTTAAAAGCTCAGTTGGTAGAGCACTGCACCGGTATCGCAGAGTTCATGGGATCGAATCATGTTCAAGCCTGAATTCTTTTTTTCAGCCTTCAGTTTTACAGCTGCTTAAGTTGTGAATATAACTGAGATGATCTATCATGTCTTCACATTAATTCTAGGTTTGTTTTGATCTTCGAACCCTTAAAACTTACCACAACTCCCCGCTTGTCAAACTCTTTACGCAGAGATTTCATTGGTACAGAGAAACTGACGGACAGCTGACAGCCGCGCTCAGCTGGGTTTACTGGCGTAATGATCGATAGAAGACCGATCTTTGCACTTCCGTTTTCCAGTTTCTGCCACTTTGCCGGAGTTTCGTCGTCATCTTGTGAAAAACCGTAGTAATGTAAGAGAAGAAGTTCAAGATAAGCTGCAAGAAGAACAACCTGCCAGTTAATCTTGACGATGTATCTTGGCGTATCCAATTTGAAAAAGAGGCAAGCTTAATTAGTTCCAAAAACCCATATTTTTTATAATTTTAAGATTTTCTATCTTTGTATAAATATTCGATGGCATACTCAGAGCTGCCTTATCAAAAAGCATGTGTGTGTATGAATGTATGCTTATTACAATTCAGTAATAAAAACTGGGGATAACTGGACACACTTTTGAGTCGTTAGCACTTAAAGCCAAAATTAAGGGTGTTTCGAAGATTTAAGTTACAATGTTGCCATGGTAGTTTGTAACGTGAAGAAAATGGCCATAACTTGTTTACCAATGTTTGGGCATTTCCTTTGTCATTATTCCAGCGTCAAAATAACAATAACAATAACAACAACAACAACAACAACAATAATAATAATAATAATAATAATAACAATAATAATGAAGAATGGTAGCACTGAACCAGCAAAGCGGAATTGCTGGAAATAGAAAGTGCTTGCCAAATAAATTGTCTCGAGGCACTGGAAAAATGAAAATCACTACTTAGCTCTTGTCAACCGAGTAGGAGGTCTGTATGGGAGAATCTTGACCTCGGTGGTAAGTACAGACTGAACGCAGTGAGGTCTGTACTCACGACCGAGGTCAAGATTCTCCCATACAGACCGACTAAGCTCGGTTAATAAGATGCTTATTATATGGCAAACAAAAACAGTTTAATTCGTTTAATGTAACTGGTTTGTACTAGCTGACATTTTGCTTGCGAACGACAATGAGCTGAACTTAATTCTGCCGAAGTTTGCTCGTCCTCTTTACTTTTTTTCTCATCAGGCTTTTTAGCACTTCCATTGATAAATATTGTTAAAAGAAAATAGACAATGATTTTGCGTTTTAATTCGCAACTTTCTCACTGAAAAACATCACCGCTCTAGAAAGCGGTCTAGATGGGAAAGTTTAGACCGCTCTCAATATCGATTTCAGCCAATTAAATTCGTGAATTTGGTAGTTCCCAGTCCTTGCGAGACAGAGCCATGCAGTAATTTTTGTTATCAACAGATAGTTCATTATGGCAACTGCTCATTACCTGTCAGAATGTCTGACTTTGCTCTCAGTTTTTTCATTGACGTTTTTGCGAAAACCTACAAAGAAAAGAACACTGTATTAATCCAGTCTTACCTTTATTAAAATATCTAGACATTGTTAAAGAAAACAATTATGTGAAAGTGGGTCACAGTTTCTGCAAAACATTCGAGCAATAAAGGCAAAAAATAAAGTTTAACAAAAAGCGTCTAACACGCTTACGCATATTCTGTAGCTTGTAACCCGTATTCTGCGTGTCTCAGTTTCTTCTTGCAAGTAAACTCGATTGCTGGCGGCTCCCTCCACTATATTATTTGCCTCCTTTACTTATAACAGAAATGTTTTCTATTCCGCTAAGCAAAACGAACGGCAATAGAACTTACATTCAAACTTCCTAATAACGAGACCGTTTGTAGAAGGGGTGGATTGGACAACTGAAAGGCAGCCGCTCCTGGAAGCGGCTTGAATTCTACAAAGCAAAAATAAAATTAAAAGTTAACGGTTTTTTTTTTTTTTTTTTTTTTTTTTTTTTTTTCATAACCTATCAATAATTTTGCCCTCCTTTACACGACAAGCTTTAAGATTCCTGCAGTGTAGCTAACCAAGCTCGGCTCATTTATTCGCTCCCGCGATAACGAGTTCAAATGAATTTTCTGCTCAAAAAGAAATGTTACAGTAGATCGATAACAAGATTTGCCACAAGTCAACCTCCTAAAATTCAGGGTAGAATAGCTAAGCGAGCGAAGTAAACTTCGATGTTTCAGGCTGCCAAGCGCCCGAGCAAGAGGCGAAGTCTAGAAATCTAGATACCAGCGTTGTTCGGCGGGTAATGAATAAACAAGAAGAAGGACTTTTCTGAAAGTTTAATCGATAAGTTGCGAACTACAAAAAAGAATGGCTTCCGTTAATGGTATACAACTGACTGTCTCCAAGTGCATGCATTAAAAAATGGCGACAATAAAAGCCAATCGTGCCTCTGAGCTTCCCGACTCTTCTCTTCAAAATTAAAATTCTCAACCTTGCTTGTCAATAAGCAAGTAGCCTGTGTCACAGCCGTCCTATTCGGAAGAAAGAAAGAATCGGTGAGACGGGTCTCTCTGATTTTTTCCTTTTTTCGGGAGGGCATCTGTGAAATAAACAAATTTTTACATGCATCCTGAGGGAGCACGTTATGTGTTTTATTATATTCATAGTAATAAATAACAATTACCGTGCCCCATTTCAAAACGACTTGATCTATCGTGTCCCCACCAACCAGAAAACCTAAGACAAAATCATATTTAGTCAACTACAACATCAAAGGAAGTGCTACCAACTTAAGATACGAAAGCACAGGAGCCAGGTCAATATTAACACATTTAATTTCGCGACAATGTCATGAGGTGTAAAACGGCCGTGGATAACTATTGAATAGTGCAGAATGCCATAACAGAATACACCATATTCGTATTCTCGGTATAGGACTGGAACTAGCTTGCAACTGAGGCTAATGCGTGGAATCTTTTCAAATGAAACATTAAGACCACCCCTCCCCCCCAATTCAATGATGGGAAAAATGGCACGCTTTGGGTTTAGCGCCAGTTCATCATTGATTCGGGGGAGGGGGGAGGGGGTGGTTTTATTTCTTATCTTATTCCGTCCAAGATTGTAGTTTTAGACGAATATGGCCTATTGCCTTTCAAAACGAGGTCTGCTGCACGAAACCTTTTGTCTGAGAAAGACTATCCACGCTTTTGTTTTAACAAACATTTGACTGGGATTCAAACCATAAACATCTCACACTGTAATCCACTGTAAGAACGATGGGGAAAAGAAACTTTAACTTACTTCAATACTGGGCTTACAAGCAAGCTGTCTCGTATTTTAGAAAGCAATGTAGCCTGATGCTCTAAAGGACGGTGGTCTGGTAGTCCGGCTGAAGTTCCCAGGTTATCGCCCTCCCTATGACTAGCTGCGTTCGTGTTCGGTAATCGCGTATTTTTAACTCCCTCAGCCAACAACACAATGCAGCCAAATGACCAGCCTCCAGCCAGTGGAGAATGCATGTATGACGCCCGTATACTTGTCCACGGCTTGAAGGCTTTTAGTTAGGACTAAACATGGACTATGCTTAATGAAAGTTCCTTTTCTCGAAAATTTGGCATCAGAATTGAAGTTGCGAATAAAGTAATTAAGAGCCTGTTTCCAGGTTTGGTTGATATTTTGTCAGTCTTGAACAACTTACTTTGGAAGGTCAAAGTTACAGGCGTGTTTCTCGTGTACAAATGCCCCTGCTATTCCACCAGGCCCAGAATTAAGGTACTACAAATAAACAGTTCAAGAGTAAAATTTGCTGCTGAGGCACTCTCAGGCAGCTACCTACAAATAAACTACGTAACACATCTACATCTCTCAGGCAGGAGTGGATTTGGGGCGCTGAGATATCAACTTTATTTTGCAGTGGGCAATGAGTCTAGTAAATGAATGAAATATTGTTCCCAACACGAGAAGACAAAGTTCACGTCTTCATGATGGCGGGCCGCTGTAGGTAATCTTTATTTCGTTATTACTACGCAAAGGCGGACATTGACAACATATATATCCTCACTAGTGAAGGATATAGAAAATATGTCAACAGGACCCCGGATGTACGTAGTTTAGTACGATTTTCTAGGGCTGGTCTCTTTTCCGGTAAAACACTCCTTTATGTAGGAACATGTAGGTAAGCGTGCCCCCACCCCCGAAGGTACGGTTTTCGCACATTACTTTACTTCGGTATTCAAGTTGGTCTCGAGAGGTTTTATCTCCCAAAACTGCTGCGATAAAGATGCAGGCAATTACCAAGCAAAGACAAGCCAAAAGAGTCATACCAGGCCAGCTTACCTTGTATGAACACCAACAAGCAAAGTCTACATTCCAATCATGAAGGTGAAGTTCAACATTTCCTACGGCATGAGCTAGATCCCAACCAACGCCACATCCCTTAATTACAAGCCAATACAGAAACAAAAAACAACAACAAAAACATGACCTTAAAACTAACCAATAACACAGCATCGAAAACAGCAAGGCGATACAGTAGTACATCTTTTTGAATTTAAATTGGTAATAACAAAGACATGAACAGATTGTTGCTAGATTTGATTTCAGAAAAAGGCTGCATGTGATAATTAGATCTTATTAACAGTGGATCATTGGATAGCACAATTCAGGAGTTTTCATTGCCTCAGCCATCATGGTATGTAAGCAATTATAATCCAAATATTTTCGCTTGCGCGTGATTGGTCTAAACGCGTCACTGCACGTGTTGCGAAAAATATTTGAAGGATAATAAACACAGTAGCCTCTATTTGGCGCGAAAATATGCTCGCATATTTGTCCTCGGACATTATCTGTTCCTCAAAGCTCACAGTTTTCTTGGAGCTACACGCTCGGAAAACAGTTTACTTCTCGGAACATATAATGTCCGTGGTCAAATATCTGCAAATTTTCGCGTCAATGGAGACTATTGTTTATTTACATCATGCTCTGCAAATATGATAAGCGTACGCACAATTTTACGGGCTTTTCTTAATATTATTTGAGTTTCTATATTTTATTATAATTATGATTTTTATTTTTTTGTTTGTGGTGTGGGGGGAGGGGAGCGTCTTTAAAAAAAAAAATAATAAAAAAAGCAATTATTCCACTTGGATACGAAATGGTAATAGCCATCTCGGCGCTACGCACTTCGTTGGCAATCTTGCTTCTCAAACTCATTAATAATTCATCGCGTTAGAACAAATAAAATTACAACCTGTCTTAATTAGCATAGAGTTTGATGATTTTACTTGCCCGTTTATTCCTTAGTTTTTGTTTCGATTAAGAAGATATATCAAACACTCGAGACAGTGTTTCATCGGCTATCCAAACACCTCGAATTTCGTCAAAAATACTCCGCTGCGCATCGTATTTTCAACTCTCTTCTCGGCGTGTGGATATCCTGATGAAACACTGTCTCTTGCGTTTGATATATTAAATCTCGCATCCAACGCATGCTCGTGGAATAATTCTGATACATGTTGTATTTATGCAGTCTTCAACCTGCTGAGCCATCAAACACGTTTGTACCAAAAACATAGCATACAAGCTTGTTAGCAAGGAGTTTGATAGAAATAAATGGTTAATGCTTACCTTTTTCTGTGCAAAAGCAGTAATCCTTTTCATGTCAAAAAACTGTCCAGTGTAGTACTGGACACCTAAAAAATAAGATCAATATGGCACAGATATGCATTGTACCTGGACAAAGTTCACGACGTCCCCACTTTTGATTGTCTACAACAAACTGAGTGGTAATCAAAACTATTTGTTCTGGCATCATAAGCTAAGGACGTCCAACGTTCTGTTCAAAATGGAAATATTGACATTTGTCATTGCCGGTGTTTCACGTTGTCCGGAGAACCGAGATGTGTTTGTTCAAACCTGGCCAACCCCCTCCCCCTGCCCCCCGCCCCCGTGAGGAGGTGTAGTCCCAGAAAAATTGGGTCGGGGTGTGCGGTCCACTTCCCAAAATCCTCACCCTATTTATGACCAAAATCTACGATTTTCCTTACCCTATTTACGACCTGATCAACAATTCGATACCCTGTTTATGACCTGACCCTTAAATCAATACCCTGTTTTCGCAAACCCCCCTTATAATTAGTTCCCTAATTTAGACCAATGTTATATTGCCGTAAACATAACTTGTGAAAGGCTTTTATTGATGATCTTATCCATGATGATGAAAAAGTAGCTTCTTCCAAAAAAACAAAACAAAAAACTACCCAATTTAGGAATAGAGTGCAAAAACCATACCCTATTCATGACCAAAAAAGGCTGAAAAAACCATACCCTTTGGAGCCGCAATACGAACAAGGCATAAGTAGGTGTTTACACACGCTAAATGTTTTTCCAGTAAAATCTAATACTTCCGTAAAACGCTCAAATCTAAACACGGCATTAGATGTCTTAGATGTGTACTTGAATAACCTAACAATAACTTAACTGACTGGTGGGTTTATTGCGTAGCTACCGTTGCGTGATGTTACAATGTTAAAAGTTACGTCCAAAGTCTACATTATTCTATGTTCTACGTACAATGTAATCAATCCAAGCAAAGCGACCAGACCAACGCGTAAATCAAGAGTTCAAGACCGAAGAAAAAGCTATGATATCACCATTTGGGGTTCCGAATGTTATCTGCCTCTGCGTTTATCAGTGTTTTCTTTTGATTAGTTGTGAAGTAACATCGTGTTTGCAGCATGTAACACAGATATTGTTTAAGACAGTCTAGCTCTAGTTTCCCCTTCGCCGAGTGCCACGCTCAATGTTGGAGAAACCAATTCGAAATCAATCATGTAATAGAAAGTTGCAATCAGACCCTTGCAGTTTTGACGTGATTTCAAGCACAGGCGGCCTAATACACTGTAGCCTGCGAACGGGCTGCCGGCTAGGACGGAAAAAAATTCGGCGAGCGCGAAACAGAAGAATTCGGACGCTAAATACACCGCCAAAGCACAAGCTTAAAACTCCCCCCCCCCCCCGGGGGGGAGAGGAGGAAATTCCCATTCAAGAAGGACAGGGGTGCTGGTGCAGGGGTGCTGGTACAGGGGTGCTGGTGCAGGGGTGCTGATCGTACCTTTTAGGGCTTCAAAAAGCGCTTATGGTACCTCTTAGGGTGTTCAGCCTCAAAACGTCCACACCCGGGGTCCACAGCGGGAGCTTCAGCAGTACCTTTTTATATAGGAGTCCCCTCCGGGCTTTCAGCCGTATTAGCGCCCCCAGGGGGGGGGGGGAGGTGATAATCTACAAAGTTTTATACGGGCAGGCTCTGCCCCCAGGTCCACCCCCTTACCCTGTTCTATACCATTTTGACGGAACAGGTAGCCCTTTCATATACCCCATTTCTCATGCTTTCATAACCGGCCCGTATTTTCGTCAAAAACGAAATCTTCTTGTCATTTTCATGTAGTGCTTAATAAACTAAATGATACAGCCATAAAGTGCATCTGTTCGAAAATTATAATTAAAGTCCCTTTTAAATAACTAAATAACAGATGGCATGTCATGCATCCAGGAGGGATAAGAATTTAAATATTCCTGGTCACTTGATACTAAACAAAGGAAGATAAGCTCTGACAAGAAGGAATACTCGATCAAGTGTACTAAAGGCAGCCATCAATACCCTCAATTGATCCTCGATCAGCACGCGATTGACACTTGATCAACCTCTCAATCAGCAATTGATTGATACTCGTTCAGCACCCGATCGACATCTCAGTCAACAGTGGAAAGTCGACTAATTTGGCAGACATGCCATCAAAACGGTTAGTGTAGATTGATACATGTGAGTCAGTTGGGACTTGGCCAACTCTCAATCCACTGTCGATCAAGTGTAGATTGAGTGTCGGTCTAGTGTCAACCAAGTGCTGATTGAGATGTCAATTCAGTGTTGATCGAGATGTCGATCAAGATGTCGATTGAGTGTCAATGAAGGGTATCGATTGACACTAGACCACGGACGCCTTTAGTACACATGATCCAGAGTACTTTGGCCTGATGGAGACTTACTGTTAAATATATTAAACCTTTCCTATTATTACCCTATCAAGAAGGCTTTCTCGAATGTGACACACTAGTCCTTGAATTGCCATCATTAGAGAAGGACAGGTTTAGGTTAATGAGTTAATATTCATAAACTTATTTTAACGAAGATGAGTGTGCAGACTGATGTGTGACATACAATCAATCGCTAAATATCACCTTGTCCCTTTTAGCAAAGAAGCATAAATTTAGACTTACCACTAAACATAACAAGTGCTATTGAGTCTCCCTGATCCTCGATAATGGAGAGAATGTCTTCTGTTCTTAGTAATTCCTCACCCTGAGTAACAGGCAAAGTAGCAATTAAAAGTTTAATAAGCTCATGCATAAAAATTGTGATTTTCTTTTCTTTTTACTTCTTCTATGAGTGAATACAATATTTTATTTTTATTCTTTTTGCTGAATGTCACAAGCAACAGAGTAAAAAGCTGTGGAAAAGAACTCAAGACAAGACAATTGACAATTTCTCGCCCATGGGGAAAATTATGCACAAGGCTGTCCATGACCATCATTCAGCTTGTGTTAGTTTTTTCCCAACCAACAAATAATAGTTAATGGTTGGGAATGAATTAATTTCACAATAATTGGTCAGATGTGTTATCATAATATTATTAAAACTACGACTAACTTTAAATGTTTTATTGCTCACTGAAACCAAATATTTTAAGTGTGTTAGAACTACAACAATGCCACTCACTGCCTGATTTCAAGCTGAAAAGGACTAGGTACGAGTCTGTAAATTATGGGATTAGCAACTATTGATCCACATAGACAGAAAGAGCACACCGAGATTCACAAAATCTCCACGTTTAGTGTTAAACAGGCTAGTTTTGACTGAGATAGAGCCATTTAAAAATGCCAAAATTACACAGAAGTATTTGGTAATCCAAACACAGCGTCCGGATGGCCATACATTTTTTTGTAAATTTTGATGTTTTCAAATGGTTGTATCTTGCTCATTATTCAGCCTATTTGCAACAAACTTGGGGATTTTGTAAAGCTTGGTGTGTACTTTATAACTATGTGGATCAATAGCTGCTAATTCCATAATTTGTAGACTCGTACCTAGTCCTTTTCGGCTTGAAATCAGGCAATGGCCCAAATTACACAGTACTCTATCAAGTGACCTAATAACCAGCCAAGCAAAATGAGGGAGTTCATAACTGTGTATGATCATTGAAGCATTTGTCAGCTTAAGCTCTATAACAGTGATTCAATCTGTTTGCTAAAAATGAGGTAATACCAGGTTCATGTACAGCTGACGGACAGGCTGCAATATTTTTATTGCAACTATCCTAAAGGGTGTAGCTAGGAGGGTCAGGGTTCTTTTTTAAAGCAAACAACCTACAACAGGTGGCAAAAACGGTGGAGGTCGACATGAGAATCTGGTGAGTACCCTCACTTTGACAGAGTGTGACCCCCCCCCCCCCGCCCTTTGAAAAAATCCTGGCTATGCCCCTAACACTAGGCGCATGGTATAACAGAAAACTAAACAGGCGATGATGTACAGTACTCCTGAAAAGAACTTTAAATCCATTTGTACAAGGGTGAAAATATATATTTATTTAATACACAAAAATTGGAAAGAGGAGTCTCAAGGGCATAGCTAGGGGGTCCTAGGGTGTCCGTGACCCCCCTTTTGTAAGCCTTTTTTTAAGCAAACAACCTCCAACAAGTGGCCAAAACAACATGACAATCTGGTGAGTACCCTCACTTTGACACAGTGTAACCCCCCTTTGAAAAATCCTGGCTATGCCCCTGACCCTAGGCACATGGTATAATAGAAATCTAAACAGGCTATAATGTACAGTACTCAGGCTTTTAGTCATATGGACGTCCAGGCATCCTGTGGAAGGCCACTTATTAAGAAAAAAATTTTTTTCATGCATTGCCCCATAAATTGTTCAATTGAGCAGGACCTATAGCACTTTTTGGAGGGCCACTTTTCGAATGCGGCCCCATACCCCACTGGGGGCAATAAGGATTGATGATGATAACTTTTCAAATCCTGGCTAAATGCCTGACAGTACTCCTGAAAACAACTTTAAAACCATTTGTACAAGGGTGAAATTATTTATACACAAAAACTGGGAAAGTGCAGGAGCTTGGACTAAAAAGAAAATGAGATCACGGCAAAAGAAAATTATAATTATATATATTAAGCTTTAGTAAAACTAGACTGTCTTCAATAGACACATCATTTTCAACTTGGAAAATATTTGTTATTTTCACTCTATCATTCCTTCACTCCCTCACTCCCTCACACCCTCACTCCCTCACTCCCTCACTCCCTCACTCCCTCACTCCCTCACTCCCTCACTCCCTCACTCCCTCACTCCCTCACTCCCTCACTCCCTCACTCCCTCACTCCCTCACTCCCTCACTCCCTCACTCCCTCACTCCCTCACTCCCTCACTCCCTCACTCCCTCACTCCCTCACTCCCTCACTCCCTCACTCCCTCACTCCCTCACTCCCTCACTCCCTCACTCCCTCACTCCCTCACTCCCTCACTCCCTCACTCCCTCACTCCCTCACTCCCTCACTCCCTCACTCCCTCACTCCCTCACTCCCTCACTCCCTCACTCCCTCACTCCCTCACTCCCTCACTCCCTCACTCCCTCACTCCCTCACTCCCTCACTCCCTCACTCCCTCACTCCCTCACTCCCTCACTCCCTCACTCCCTCACTCCCTCACTCCCTCACTCCCTCACTCCCTCACTCCCTCACTCCCTCACTCCCTCACTCCCTCACTCCTTCACTCCTTCACTCCTTCACTCCTTCACTCCTTCACTCCTTCACTCCTTCACTCCTTCACTCCTTCACTCCTTCACTCCTTCACTCCTTCACTCCTTCACTCCTTCACTCCTTCACTCCTTCACTCCTTCACTCCTTCACTTTCCGTTAGACATTTGGAAACCTGGCGGGGACTCCCATGTGAAAAGGCAAGGGATGCTGCTCGGAAAATTTGAATTTAACTCTAAGGGAGACTAATGTGGACATTGCTTGAGCTTTATTAAACCCCATAAAGATACCACTTAAAACAGAAGAGGTTCGATTACTAGCCACTGTTCAAGGAAGGATCCTGCACGCACTTATAGACCCGACTTGCGAACTCGAGAGATCAGCGGAAATCAAGCCTGAAAACAGATATAAATTAGAGCGTTTCTTTTATTATTTCCTTGAGTGCACCCTGAAGGATACTTTAACAGCTAAAAATGGTGACATTTCGTCATCAACACCCTAAGTGAGACCAGAATCCTTGATTTGTACCCAAGATGACGGAGTTCCCCCCCCCCCCCCCCCCCCGGGTTTCAAACATCAGCTATCTAAGGCCGTTTTACAGTCACTTGCAGCGTGACAAGTTAGTTATTTCTGAGACTCGGGTAGAAGGTATAGCGATTTTTTCATTGTAAGGAAAATACTCATGGTTCTTGCTTAAAGTAGTGATTCAATTCAGGGAAAGTCTTCATGGATTTTCCTTCACAAACTTATGCGATATTGTGAGTTCAAAAGCAATCGATATAAACAAATGATTAAAGGCCACACAAATTGATCTTACCATTTTTGACAACAGCACAAGGAGGACATGTACAGATACATGTAATGTAAAACCTGACCTAAGTGGCCCCTGAAGACCTGTTTAAGGATCTATGATAACATTTAATAGCAAGACTTGTGCTTTTTGAAGTGTTTCTTCTCAATAAAGTTTCTTTTGATTCCGAAGATGGCATTTGTTGTTTTGTTCATGCCTGGCTGTTCCGATATGAGGGATCTGTGCATTACAAGAGAACAATTCATAGGCATACAAGACGTAGTCAATGATCAAGGGTTTGCAATGCATTATAGGGTGACTTCAAACACGGTCAGCGATTTGGAAGCTTTCTGGTGTGAAAGACTCAATACAGCAAAGCAAAAGGATGGATTGACT
This sequence comes from Orbicella franksi, assembly GCF_964199315.1. Classification (NCBI taxonomy): domain Eukaryota; kingdom Metazoa; phylum Cnidaria; class Anthozoa; order Scleractinia; family Merulinidae; genus Orbicella; species Orbicella franksi. The sequence goes on along the minus strand of NC_138152.1, from coordinate 19,566,628 downwards.
TCTCTCCTTATGTTGAATGTTTTAGAAGCAAAGATCTTTCAATACGGTTTTCTAGGACATACTGTGTGACAAAATACCGTTATTGATTGTCAACACAGAAAAGTAGTCGCCATTATGGTGACTAAACCAGAATTTTTGGTCGCTAAGCAGGGTGTTCATTAGGCATCGGGGATCGGAGAATTCTCCGGCTACTACGTAGAATTCTCCGGCTAAATTTCAAAGGCTTCGCTCATTCCGTGAAAGAGCTTCGCTCTTTAAAAAATCATTCTCCTGTTACTTTACACTACTCTCCTGCTATTTCAAATATTAACGAAAACCCTGCTAAGGATGAAATGCTAGTTGCATTGGCGACCATACTGGTAGCAATTTCAAGCCTGGGATCATGCTTTTAAAATACTATGCCTGTGTGAAGCCTGCAGCCTTGTAAAAGGGGGTCTGCTAAATCTGCGAGCCAGCGAGCCATGTGAGCCACGGTGTGAGCCATGCGAGTCATGCGAGTCATGCAAGTCATGTGACTCATGCGACTCATGCGACTCATGCGAGCCATTTATGCGAGTATTTTTTTTTTCTTCAACTGGTCTGGGAGGTTGTCGACTTTTCGCCAAGAAACATAGATCTCGTGCCCGACTATCTCTAAACTATCACTATAAACCGCTTGCCCGCCATCTTGAAAGCGGAGATGACCCTGGGGACGAGTATAAACGGTACAGCCTTGCTCCTAGGGTACTCTCTCTTTCCGGGCCTGGGAAATTAATTTTAAATAAAAATTTAGCTACAAAAGTGCCTACAATTGAAATATTCCCAAAAGAAAATCCTAATCTCGCTTCGGTTGCCAGAACTATTGCTGGTGCGGCAAATATGAAAAATGCTCTAAACATCTGCACATCGTGCCAAGTCTTGCGTCATAGTAATGGCTAGCCTGAGTGTGATGAATTTTTTTCTTTGTTTCATATTTTTGTTGTTTGGAGAAAATTTTGTGTATTCAAATCGCCCAGGATCCGCAAAAAATAAAAACGATGCATCAAAAATTTATTAAGGTTCAGGACTAAAGTAAAGAAATTTTCTGAGAGAAACGTACGGCTCCACCGCCCCACCGCTACTCGAATGGGTAAGTGAATGGTATCCATTGGCACCTGTCTTTCATTGATATCCACGTTGAAAATCATTCAAGAAAAAAGAGAACAGTACTTCAGGGCAACTCTGTGTATTGGCGTCAAGAATGGTGAGTGAATCGCGTAATTTTAACAGGTTTGCTCTTTAGTGAATCAGAGTTACCAAAACTTTGTCAGCTGGCTGACTGCTACATGTGGTTGTCCCTTCCCTTAGAATTTAATATTGCAAGAATTTAATATTGCGATCTTATTCATCTTGTTCCGTTGCCCTTGTTCTTGTTGTCATGTGAATGTAAATGTAACAAATAAAAAATCTTAACATTTTTACTAGGGCTCGCATGACTTGCATGACTCGCATGGCTCGCATGGCTCGCCCTTTGGCTCGCATGGCTTGCAGGTTTATAAAACTCTGTAAAAGGAAAGGGCCAAATCAGCCCATTTTTCATTTTTCTGGGGGCCAATGATCTCTGATTGCAACGCAGGATTCCCACAATGGCGCAGTCTGGCAGAAACACTGTTAGATATATATACATGAAGTTTAGAAATGTTCTGCAGATATACATATTGTAGCAGTAAACAAAGAAAAAACAAAGAAATATAGAAGTGGTTTCACACAATTGTAGATTCTAAAGTGTTCAATACAAATACATGTACATTCAAGCAGAGTGAAATACAAATTAAGATAGAACAATACATGTATATTGTTAGCAACTTCATGTAAATGATTAAATTATTTTGATTATAATAACTGTTGCTTCGTGTATTACATGTACATGTGGGTCAATTGGGTACAATTAATGCTTTTTTACCGATTCCCTTTAAGTTCAATTAAAATGATATCTTCTCTGTAACATTAACCCATTGACTCCTGAATGATTTGCACGCGACCCACCCCTAAATTCCTGGGTGATTTTTGGACATTTCAGAGCAAGCATGAGCGCTAAAAATAAACCATATGCACAGTAACCACACAAACAAGATTAGGCTTAAAGACTTCATTTATTTTAAGTTGAATAAATGAAGGGTCAAAATATTAAAAAATATCAACAAAAAGATGTCAACTTGATGTTTAAAACTGATAAGAAAACAAGAAATTACATTCATAAAGTGTATTATCGTTTGTCGATCTACATCTCAAGTGACTACATCGTGAGACGAACGATAATACACTTTATTATTGCATCTACCACAATGAATAACAACCTTTTCCTCGACAAGAAATTACATTATTTCTTTAACAAGCGACAAAATGCCCAACAGAAGCTGAGAAAATTGAATATGCGAAAATGAGTTATTGTTGACTTCGGAGAACAAATTGAAACCAAATGCAACAGAATTTCCATTCTTGTACTATAACGGCTAACATCTGAGAAAACAACAGAAATTAAACGCGAAAGGCACATGCAAAAACCAATTTGAAAGCAAGAAATCAAATAATTTCTTTGCTGCACGACGAAATATTACAGCGCTGCGAAAGAAAAAGTCAAAAAGACGTCAAAAACAAACTAATTATTTTGAGATCAATCGTATTTCAGCTGTGATGGTTTATATGAAATAATTCATATATGAACTGCGTTTGTAGATGAAAGTGAAGAATGATCATCGCAGTTAATTTTCCAATTTAAGCAATTGGAAAGACAAAGCCTGAAAAAGTCAGGGCTTCAACGGGATTCGAACCCGTGACCTCCACGATACCGGTGCGATGCTCTACCAACTGAGCTATGAAGCCACACGTTGGGAGCGAGGTCAATAAATTGAGTTCATATCTTCCCATGAGGAGAAGTTTCGTATTTCAACTGTGCTAAATTAGAAGCCACTTAATTCTTTACTCGGCAGTTCTGTAATAGCCGAATAAGACTTGAAAAATTATATTTGAACGAAGTGTTCAAGCGTTCCTTTTTTGGGGTGCAAATGGAATGCAAGACTTGTTTCATATCAAGCTATGCACTAAGAGCTGCTAAATAAGCTATAGTTTAAGGGTATACCTAATATTAATAGTAGAAGATTGATACATTTTTGAAGTTGTTCGTATTCCTATTTTAAAGCAATTTCTGTCAAAATGTCTACCACCTAAATAGCTGCTGAAGTCAATTCTTAAATAAGCTGATTAGTGGCTTTCAAATAGCATATTGTACACAGGCAGAGTGTCTTTATTTGCTGAGTTGGGAAAAACTGCCATACGCCTTAGGGGGTAAAGGGTTAAGTCCAGGAAGCTGCTTTAAGTCCATGATCTGTGTTCAAAACTCACTTGAAAGTGCACCGATCATCATGTTTTCGCAGCAGTTGAAGGCAGGAAAATTCTTCACCAGAAAGGTTTGAGGACTCTGTACTCCTTGATCTTCCGTTCTGAGGCCAACTGAACATTAATTTGTATTTTTCTTTTCTTAATTTTAAATCCCAAAGTAGTCATTTCTCCTTGTTAGGGAAAGGGTAAAAACAAGACCGCAGGACTTTAAGAAGAAAAACCGTCTTTCTAAGACCCCTTAAGTCTTTTAAAAATGTGCTCAGCAAGTCAATTCTGATTGGTTTTTTGTCCTCAAGAACAATAGAACAATAAGAGAACCAAAAAGTCTTCAGGGAGGGTAGGAAAGGCTATTGTCCCCACGTGCTTTATTTCGGGCGATTATGGACAGCACAGGAAATTGGAGAGGTTTTTTGTATGGGCAGTTACGGGCAGCACGGGAGTCAATCGGAAACAAATTGTATATGATGAGCTCAATTCAAATTTAATATAATTTTTGTTGTGTATATTAGGTACATATATGTGTATGACATGTTTTGGACCACAATGTACATAGTCAGCAATGTTTTGTGACTTTGTTGAAGATTAATCTCAATAAAAGTCATGTACACAAATACTTAAGTCATGTACCTCTCTAGGAGTTGCTTCAATTATTGCCTCAGCTGGATTGTATCCATGGAAATGAATCTGTGACTGCACTGCATACTGTCCAGATTAAATGAATAAATCACAGTACTTAAATATTAAGTAACAGTAAAATTCCAGTTGAGCTGTTCACAGAGGTGATGGACAAAACACTGACCCCTAGTCCATGGACTACTCTGATGGACTACCCAAATGGACTACGCTAAAATGGATTACCCCTAAAAAATACTTTTTCAGATGATACGTATGTTAAGAAGCTGCGATTATATACTTACACTGCCTGGAGGATGCTTTTCTTTTCGTTCCGCATCGCCTTCAACCGCCATTTTGAATAACTATACTGAATAAAACAACCGCTGTACACAAAAAGCATAGACTCCAATCAAATCAAACATTCTGTGGACAACTCAATCTTGCTCCCATGTGATTCAGTAGCTCAGTCTTTCTCGAACAGACGAAATGATCTTCAGGATGTTACTCCTTATTTGTTTTGCTTGTTTTGTGCCAAACATTATGGCACAGAAGCAGCTAGTCTTCTTGTTTTTTCCTGAGTGTATCAAAATGAAATAGAAATGGGAATAAGGATAAAGCTATGAGACAGCAAGAAATTCCAACGACTATGCTACAAAAATTCAGAGTGGAGTGGAAGCAGTAGTATTCTTGGCTGGCCTGGACTATAATTATGTGGAAATTTTTGTGGTTTTGCGAGACTCAGTATAATTTACGGTAGTCTATCGAGCTTTGTTACTGCAGTATAGACCAATTTTGAAACAGTACACTTGGACAAATCATCCGTGCAGTGTAAGTATATAATCGCAGCTTCTTAAGTTACATACCACTCATCTGAAATAGTATTTTTTAGGGGTAGTCCATTTTAGGGTAGTCCATTTGGGTAGTCCATTAGGGTAGTCCATGGACTAGGGGTCAGTGTTTTGTCCATCACCGTTCGCAGAAGAGTTAACTGATCACTCAGAAACTAATTATGATTTCATTTTTTTAATTGTGAATTCTTAATCAGTGAGATAAAATTTCTGGAGCACCTTGAAACAAAAAAGAAAGAAATTACAAGAAGTTCTTGGCATTGATTTTACACAAATAATGATGTTGAATAAACAACATTTATTTAACAACTTTCAGTACTTACATGGTCAGATGGAAATGCTTTGGCTTCTACTAGAATTTTGTGTCTCTGAGAAGTTGGCCTGTAGAACGGCACCATCATAAGATGGAGATTTACCGTAAGGGAATTCATGATTGCAACTTCTATATCCTTGGCACCTAAAAATACATACAGTGTTGTAGTGCAGGAAATCAAGACTACATGTACATTGTATCTCACAGCAGGTAATTGACTTATTTCTCAGTGCCCAATAATATGATACAGTGTTGTTGTACTAACTTATATATATAGTTATGAATGTGACATCTTGCATGGTAAAAATGGAGTTGCTTACAACCAGAATATCAAAAACAATATTAAGAAGTAAAACGTTCTCTGGTTGAAAATATTAAAAACATGAGCTTAAAAACAGTGAGATTAAAAACACATATGGTGTTAATGATTATTAGTTGCAGGTACATGTATAGTTGCCCATGAGCCAGCCGAGCAAAGACACTCAGCTGGCGAGGCGGCAGAGAATAGTGCTGCGCGAAGAATGCTGTATGCAGAAAAATTCTCGATCAAGTTCTGAAAGTGTAAGTGTAAGTGTAAGGTGTAAGGTTGTCCTCGGTTTTAGCCAATTGCAAGGACGAAACTATTCGAGCCAATGAAAAGATGTGTTAGATTGCAGTTTTTAGCCAATCAGGAGGCAGTACATCTAGACACTTTTGGGTGGTTTGTGTTTGATGGGGAAGCGTCTGTCGTAGTAGAAGGTGAGTGTTTTCTTTACTGTTGTCTTTATTGAACTGTGAACAATTTCATAGTCTCAGAATATACAGTGGTCAAGAGACCAATAGAACTAGCGTGTTATACAGTGGTTGAGAGACCAATGGAACCAGCGTGCTCGCTACTGACTTGAACCAGTGTGTTCATCAACTGATAGAACCAGCGGCAGGTCTTTTTTGCAGGGTGCAGGGTGCAGGTTGCAGGTTGAAATTTAATTATAACTGGAAAACTGCTGGCACTTAAAAGAAACGTACAGGTGGTAGACTTACCGTGACTGTTACATGACGCATTTACAATCGCTCAGAAAGGTGGCTTTCGCCCAAGTGCCAAACCCACCGAAGCGATGGGAGGAGAGTATATTCCTATGATTTTAAGCCTGCAATGAGTTATTGTTTTTGAAGAAACATCTGAAATATCATCTGAAATATCTGCTGAATTTGGTTTCTCCCCTGTGAGTACCAAAATGAAAGCACACTGAGCTTGTGCTAGTATATTCCGACGCTTAAAATCTTATATTATTTCATTTCTTTATTTATTTGCTTCATTTGTGATCATGGCAATCTTCTGTTGTTAAGGGAAGTGTAGCTTACAGTTCTTGTTGACGCTACGCCCAGAGATTTCGAACTCATGCTCTGTTGAAGAGACTCAAGGGGCCCTTTGAGTATTGAAAGATCGAGCGAGGTTCGACAAGAAAAATAAATAAAAATACATGTGAAGAAGAGCCGAGTGAGAAGAAAAATACAGGACAGAATATAAAGACTTACAACATGTTTCCTGACCGTAGCGATGACGGTTAAGCTACAATGGTGGACAAAATTCCTTGGGACATTTGCATCATTGCATGAATTATCTGTGTTTTTAAAACGGAGTTTGAAAAAGCACTGTTATCCTTTTCAAAATTCGTTTCAGCCCCTCCCCCCCCCCCACCCCATACAATGTTGAAACTCTTGAGAAATGTCCAACATTGTATGGGGAGGGGGGGAGGGGCTGAGCAAGTGTAGTTGAATTCACATGTGACTGTTTGTTTGGCCCGTGTGAAAAAGCACCACAAATGCAAATTTGTCCCAAGACTTTTGTCCATGATTGTCTGAATTTGAGTTAGAAAATAAAATGTCACTTTTCAGTGTTTTTCTACAGTTTAGATGGTTTTTTCCACGGCTTTGTTAATAGATCGTATTACAGTAACTATTTTTGAACTATTTTGGGGTTTGTTAACGGTTTTTTTTCGGAAGGCTGGAAAAGCAACATTCGTAAACACATGGTGTACATCCAAACTCGTTCTGTTTACTCGTGCGTGCAGTATTTGAAAGGATAAACGTGCTTAACGGTAAAGGGAATAAAGGGCAGTTAAGATCATGGTGTTTTCGAGAAAAATCTCAAGGAAAACACAAGATTTTCACTCCGGGAAATCACGCGGATATGTCACATCTCAAAGTCCTCTGTAGCGCGAATATGTCATTTATCCACGACGCGGACCTCGCTTAGGACCAACAGTTCATCCAGAAAAGTAGGTCGGCCGAGAAAAATAACCGAGAGAGATGGCCGTGCCCTTTGTCGTGCATTAGAAAGATTACGTGCGAGAGGCGCAAACATTACCGTGAAAAATGTAGTGAAAGAAAGCGGGTCCTCTTTGCAAATGGCACATCGCCGAACGTTTTCTCGCTTTCTCAACGAAAGAGGATACAGCTATTTTGTAGCCAGAAGGAAAGGAATCGTTTCTGGAAAAGACCGAAAGCTACGCCTGAAATACGCTCGAAAAATGAAACGTGAACTAGCGAGAAATTCAGAGTTCTTCAAAGATGAAGTTGCGTTCTATTTAGATGGTGTCTCTTTCGTACATAAACAAAATCCCCTTCAGGCGGCAACTGGCACGAAAAGCAGAGTATGGAGGAAAAAAGGGGAGGGCCTAAAATTTACAGCGAAAGGCAGCAAAGACTTGGCTGGTGGACTTCGGTTACATTTAATAGTAGCTATTGCTTACGGTAAAGGTGTGATTCTTAAAGAGGCCTACGAAAAAATGAATGAACGGCTTTTTGCACAGTTTATTCGGGAATATTTCAACATCGCGTTTGCACGATCTGGGCCAAAAAGAAACGGGCAATGACTTTTCATCATGAACAATGATCCCAGTCAACGGAGCAAGGTCACAGAGAGGGCCCTTGAGGACATTGAGGCGGTGTTGCACGAGATACCTGCCCGTTCACCGGATATCAACATCATTGAATCTATTTTCCATCTCTTAAGGATGGACCTCGAGGACGAAGCAATTTGTGAAAACATTACATCAGAGACATTTGAACAATTTCATGACCACGTCTTCAGGTTTCTAGAGAGACTTCCTGTAGATCTTATTGATCGCACTATTGAAAGCATGAACAATAGGATTGATGCCATAATTTATTCCAAAGGTTACCGAACCAAGTATTAGAAAATTGTGTCCAGGTATTGGAAGTCATTTCCTGTTCTTTATTCATGAAATCATGTTGCGTGACGCTTGTGACGCATAGTGCACTTGCTGTATTAGCATAACCTACGGTTTTCAGTGACAGTTCTCAGCTTAAAACTTTAAAATCTGTCTATGTAGTTGCTAAACCTCACATTAAAGACACGTTGAAGACAAATGTATTTGCCGTTCGATCTTTCTACACTATTACTGCGGGAAAAATCTTAACTTGAAGCTCTACAAGCACAGTTCTCACTTTGCATTCCTTAAGTAGTGTTTTATAGTTAACTCTTCCACCTTGAATCAACTGACAAATGTCATATTCACTATCAGCGTGTCTTTCGCAGACCAATTTCGAAGAAATACGATACATTTCACGTTGACAGAGGTATTTTAGTTACTAGTTATACTTTCTTAACATTGACAAAACAGTCTCTTTTTGTCACCGAGAACTGATGGGTGAAGCCAGAGAAATGTTGACGTCACTGGGTGTCACTGTTTACATTTGTCAAGATGAAACGAGCAAAGCAGTGTCTGCATGGAGAAAACTGACATTGTTGTTCCTGAGAGATTTTTTTCGAGAAATGAAAAAAATGCCAACGGACATCCATCATTTCTGTATTTGTTCAATCTACTGATCCCCCGCGAATTAACACCATAGGAGTGTCAGCCGTTGCGAAGAAAGGTGTGTCCACTGTAAACTCTAAATCTCTCTGACAAAACGTTTTAGGGGCTGGGAGGTGAACTACGTCTCCTTCAAGCGCCTGCAAAAGATCGGCCCAGGCAATAAGTTTTGGGTCCCACCTAAAGTCATTTAAGAAAATTACTTTGGCTTGCTCTGCCCCTATCCAGGCGAAAGAGCCCGTGGCTGGATTCGAAAATGTGTTGAAAATAACTTTCAGTGGCAAGAGAATAAAGCTCTTGCCACAGTTTGAGCTTCCATGGACGTAAATATTGCGGAATTTTCCTCGTCCCTTGGAGAGAGCCTCGTACACGGCTCCGCAAAAAACCGATGGCATAATTTCTTGGTTTGCCAGACCCTGGAGAGCTGCCTCAAACCATTGTCCTGCACACCCCATAACACATTCGCCATCTTTGGCTTCTTCTAAGAGTTGCACTCTTGTTTTCTTAGAACGTACCATTAGCGATTGAGCAGTAGAAAATTCTTTCACTAAAGCTAGGGCTTCGTCCACAGCTTTATGGCCATGATTAGCAATGAACTGCGCCAAACACAGCTTCCCTTCTCATTCTTGAGCCGTCGCGAGGCAAACCAACTGAAGCCTGCTCGTGATCGATTTTGTTTCGATGATTTTAGAGACGTCGTAGACAGTCAATCGTTCTTCGTCTCGTTTCATCTTTATCCCAGCAGAAACTTCTTTCCCCTTTCGCTTTTTTCCTGCCATAGCTGCCTGTGTTTTAGGTACTGTGGTCAAGTCAGGGTACCCCGGAGAGTGTAGTGCCTCAGTATCTTCTTTGGTGACGTACTTATATGCGTTATAGTAACTGTTATGGTGATCACTGAAATGGACTTGAATGCCGAATTTTTCGTTCAAGTACTTCTTGACCTGCAGCCACCGACCTCTCTTTTCTAATTTCACAGTCATGTGGAAATGATAATAGTTAAGATCGTCACCACTTTCAGAGTGTAAATTAGCATGAGCCTCTATGCATACTACCCAGTGCAGTATATTAATGCCATAGAACTTCCACGCTTCTATGACGGCTTGACTAAAGCTCTCTCTCATTGGAAACTTTGATGTGTTAGCTCGACTGTACGTTATCATGTACACCATTCGCTGAGTTTGCAAATCAAGCGATGCCATAATCACTGAGATTACATACACTGTACAAGGCCTTTTATTTCTTCCGAAATCAACTCCTTTACCGGTGGAACCAGAAACATTCCAAAAAAAATTCCGAAAAGCCGCAAAACAGTTCTTAGAAATGTCATTTCAATCTGCCATGTTGATATAGTCGTGTTCCAATAACATCTAGGCCTGTAAAACACCCCAGTTGTGAATTTTCCCTCGAGATGCGCACATACGTGAAATTCAGACAATGGTGGACAAAATTCCTTGGGACATTTGCATCATTGCATGAATTATCTGTGTTCTTAAAACGGAGTTTGAAAAAGCACTGTTATCCTTTTCAAAATTCGTTTCAGCCCCTCCCCCCCCCCCCTCCCACCCCATACAATGTTGAAACTCTTGAGAAATGTCCAACATTGTATGGGGAGGCAGGGGAGGGGCTGAGCAAGTGTAGTTGAATTCACATGTGACTGTTTGTTTGGCGTGTGTGAAAAAGCACCACAAGTCCAAATTTGTCCCAAGACTTTTGTCCATGATTGTAGGTACACTGTAGAGTATAGATTCCGCAACAATATTAACTTGAAGCTATAGGAAACGTTGAAAAGATTGGCGTGCTAGGAAATGGTAACATTTAAATAGTCCTAATTTGCATACATAAATGGCAAGCTAAAATAAAAATTCACACGTGGGGTCCTATAGGAAGCCCCGAGCTAAATCTGGAATCGATGGAAACATCTGTGGAGCATCCATTCAGATGGCTTTGAAGAGATTTCACTGGTCTCAGCGTGTCAATCGATAAGTACTTATAGCGGATCGATCGTGTTTTCACTATGTGAATGAGGCGAACTACTTTATGTAAGAACCCCTGACGAGTATATAGGTTATTAATTATTTTTAGTGCCAGGGGTTTTCCGGTTATAATTAAATTTCAACCTGCAACCTGCACCTGCCATAGAACCAGCGCATTCATTAATATCGAACTAGCGTGTTCCCTCTCACTTTGTCCTTATCAAGCTGAAAGTTCAATCGGCCAGCATGCCTTTACAAAACTCTTCATCTAATTCCAATATTGAGGGAAACTGTTGGAACTAGAGCAAATCCAGTGTTTGAGACACGAAATCGAACCAGCGTGTTCACCACAGAATTACACGAGCATGTTCATCAATCGAACCAGTGTGTTCCTTCTCTGTGTATGTTTACCCATATTGAACTGAGAGTTCAATCGGGCAGCATTTCTTTAAGAACTGTTGATTTATAACAAATAATGAAGAAACCAAGGGACAATATTGAGGAAAACTGTTGGAATTACAGCAAATGTAGTATTCAAGAGGATAATTCAAATATTGAGGAAAACTGTTGGAACTAGAGCAAATCCAGTGTTTGAGACACAAAATCGAACCAGCGTGTTCGCCACAATTAAACGAGCATGTTCATCAATCGAACCAGTGTGTTCCTTCTCTGTATTAAAAAACCCCTTATTATACCACAAATTAATCACTCATTGCACTCTATCGATAGGTATACCTAGTTATAGAGAAAACATTTTATGACAAATAACAATCATTACTTGAGCAACAATAACTATAACCCTATTGATGCAGTTCCAACAATTGATAAGCAAACAAAAATTCTAATTACCGACTAGTTTTGCACTTTCTGATATGACAGTGTCTTCTATTTTCCACCAAGGTAAACTGCCATGAAAATGGCCATGAACACCCCTAAAAAAAACATGCATAATTATATACTCATATGCAGATTGTACATAAAAACTGTAGGCATATGCATGCCAGCTCATCTGGAAAATTATGGGGGTGGTCAACCATGTCTTAGATAGGAGGGGGTCATTAATTTCAGTAGTAAATCTCACATCAAACTGTTACACAACTCAGTAAGTTCACCCTAATTCCCTCCCACCCTTACATGGTGCAGCAGATTTATTGTTTCCAGTCATACCTCGTATGGTCCTGTTTCTTTTGGACCTGTTCAATAAACAAAACGTTCTCTCTCCCAAACTTTGAATGCTACATGATTTGTTCATGTACAACCACAGTTCAAATATGAATTATATCATAATTATATACTTCACATCATTTCACTCCTCACAGGACGATATGAACTCAATTAATTGACCTCGCTCCCAATGTGTGGCTTCATAGCTCAGTTGGTAGAGCATCGCACCAGTATTCGCAGAGGACACAGGTTCGAATCCCACTGAAGCCCCGATTTTTTCAGGCCTCTTCTTTCTAATTTCTTAAATTGGAAAATTTACTGCAATGATCATTCTTCACTTTCAACTACTAGTCGTATTAGTTAACCATGCCTGTGACCATGTGTTGTAGGAAAACATAAAGTTTAGATTAGCTCTCAAAAGTTTTGTACATTCAACAGACATGAGAGTTTGTCCGAGTGAATTACCAAGATGAATGTTTGAAAAATATCCTTTACATTCACCAAAATTGTTCTGTAAAGATGGCTAAATATTGGTCTTTGTATGTGATCATCATGTACGGGGACAATGGGAGTCTCCCAGATACAAACCAAATCTCTTGGTCTCCCATACGGGTCACCAATTCTTCCTGCATCAGAGGAAAGCACTTATTTTAGCTGACTTTTGGCCTTTTTCAAAGGAAAATGTTGGAATATTTTATGCATTTTTGTGGCTGAATCACTGGAGCAGAAAAACTTAGCGACCTCCTGGATTTCAATTTTTTAAATTTTAGATTGGCATCTCTGCATGAAGCCCTAGACTTCCCAGAGTTGGCATTCCATAATGGAACACACACAAGAAAAGAGAACTTGACCAATTTTCAGCCATCTTAAAACATTCTCTGAATTACATATTCTATATAATTATACCAGTATGTACATTTTAATACTATTATACATTGTACATACATACATTTGCTGCCATTTATCCAGTTCCTGGTTGACCAAGATGCCTGCCTGTTTAGGTTGCAGGCCAAGAGAATTGCCACAAAAGTATATGCAGTCCACTTCACTATCAACTAAAGAAGTGTCAACTACAGAAAGAAAAGCAGAATATATTTTATAAGCCTTTTGGAAACCTTTCATATATATACTATGAAAATTTAATATCATATAATTTCACAGTTTTCATTGCTGCTAGCACTGACAGCTTGAGACATTTAGCAACAAAGGCATAACTTAAAAAAACTCAAAACTTTTCTTTTACAATCATATCCTGCCTTGCGAATATCCAGCTACATGTATTATGGACTGAATTCACCATTATAGACAGAAGCTAATTAAATCCACTGCTGAACTACAAAGAAATGTGTGGAAACAATTCCCGCTAATACAGACTACCGCTATTACAGAATTGCTATGTATATCCTCCATTGTCAAAGTTGAGACCTAACCATAATCAAACTAGTTACACTACTTAGAATGCTCCACTCAGTGTTTTGCTCAGTAGCCTCATGGTTAGTGTGCTTGACTCTAGATTGAGCAGACCCAGTTCAAGCCCTGGCTGGGGACACTGTGCTGTGTTCTTGGGAAAGACACTAAATTCTCAAAGTGCCTCTCTCCACTGACCCATGTGTATACACTGCACATGAGTACCAGCAAATGTGATGCTAGGGATAACCCTGCAATGGACTATTTTAGCACTTAGTCCAGGGGCACCCAAAGGATCGTTTTGGTAAATTATCTGTTCGGAAGTCCTTTAATCCCCTCTGATTTTCTTAAGAGGATTGTCACCTTGAACTTTCGTGATATGAGAAATTTAATGTCTGTTGTTTTCGGATTGTTAAAAATGTCCTTTTGGGTACCAAAAAAAGGTCAGCTATCATTTTCAGAAAGGCAATAAGACCTAAGGTTTCGAGAAATGGACAAAAAAGCCCTAATAAATTCAAGAATACTCAAGTTCCCCTAGAATAACTGAACAGATAAAATTTTTTAGTGCTATCTAAAATTAACCTGGAGAGCTTTAAATTAAAAGTACTCCAGATAGCCTAAAACAGCATTTAAAAGAATTTGAGAGAAAACGGTCGTTGGGTGTCCCTGTTAGTCATTATCTCATTTGCCAGATGTATCGTATCAATGACCAGGTATATCAATGAGTAATCGATGGGTAATCAATGAATAATCAACTGATTAGTCATTGATTATTGGCGATGATCAATGATAAAGACATGACTAATTGATGACCAAAACTGTTAAAAGTGGCCTACTGTTTACTTATCAATGTCATTGATAAATCACTGTGCTGATGATTACTCACTAATTACCTGCCCCTACTGAGTACCAATCAATTACTCATTGATTCCTTACATATTACTATGCAGGAAAACTATTACAATTTTCTGGAATTTTTCTCTCTTAGAATTGACTCTTCTGTTATTTAAATCTTTGTGTGAATGGTTCCCAGTGATAAATTATACTAAGCAAAGGAAAATTGTGCATGTAAGGTTAAAATGTCGGGAAAGTAGCTGAACTCATGGGAATCCAAATGACTTATCTCTCATCTGTTGCAACCTTAGGGACAGTAGAAGAGCAAAATGCAATGTATCACATTGATTTGACCAATTGATGCAATCAATGACTAATCAGTGATTGAAATTTTGTAGCCAGATTACTAATGTTGATCGTCGGCAATAATCAATGACCGATCATCTGATTACCCATCGATTACCATCATGTCATCAATTAGTTTCATTTGGCATTTGTAAATCAAGACTATAATTTATGCACACTTGTGTGTATGGCTCAACATTCTTCAATGACGCCACATTACACACCCACGCAACACCCCTCGTCGCAGATGAGATTTTATCAACTACCGGTATTCAAGAATCTGGCAAAAACTATTCCAGAAAACGTTTGAATAAAAATAAAAACTATTCAAGGACCTGGGATGACCAATATTTGCTTATTCCACTGGTTCTTTGCACCTGCTCGGTCGCCCGCCATGTTTTTGTCTTCAATATAAGCCTATACGTTTGAACAATTAATGGTGTGTGGTATATGTACGGTTCACAGTGTGTACACTGGAGAACTGTTTACTGACTACAGGAATTGCCTGGAATCTATTACCGCACGAAGCCAGTCATAAATAAACGAATCTCGGCATAGCAAGTTTCGGACTTTCAGTAACTAGCTAAAACTGTGTTATAAATAATGAACGAGATCGCTATATATCATCAAGGTACTCGCAAATTCCGGTCCCTTATGTAAACACTAATTGATTTCTGTTACATTTCAATTTCTTAAACTTAACTCGTTTCGGAATGAATCAATTTTAACTTACCTAAGGGGAGATCTTTCATTTTAGGATAATGAAATTCTTCACGGAGATTCTTCAGTTCATCTCGCTCGTCCAACAGTCTAGCGAATCCAGCATCTGTTACGTCCACTTCATTAGACTCTGCAAACTTCAGGAGGGTTTGAAAGGGTTCAAATTTTAACTGTTCCCTGCATTTTTTCTTAAGTTCGTCAACAGATGTCATTTCCAGGTGTTAAAATTTCAGCATGAGGCCGCAGATCAAGAGGAAGCAACTTTCTTTCATTTGCGCAGTTCAGACCGTTTAGCACTGGGTACTATACAGGTGTGACATGTAACGCAAGGGAACTGAGCCCTCACGCCCTTAGCTTCCAGGGTCCTCTCTCTTTCTCCTTCAACAGACTCAACAAATCAAGAGCTGCTCGGTTACAAAACTTTCATGGGCTGCTGGAAGCGGGTTTCTTCTCTTTGGGTCAGACCAGAGTTTATCCTTGAAACCTCCCCCCCCCGGGGGGGGGGGACAGGACTTTCACATAAAATAGACGGGAGTGCTCGTCAAGTCGTCGTACATTAAGGGGTTAAAAAAAAGGTTTGGTACCCAAGGCTTCTAAGGGTGCTCAGCCCAGTAAGGCTTTCGCGGTACCTTTTAATTTAGGGCCCGTATTGAGCCGAAAATATTCCGCGGGGTGGGTAGATCAAGAACGCCTTCAAAAAGGTGTGTTAAGTGTATGAAAGTAAAATGAAAGTCAATTGTGAAAATTTCATCACTTACTGTTTAACATATGTGAAATAATTATTCTGGAGTGAGAGCTGAAAGCGCTCGTTCAAGGGAGATATCTTTTTTTCATTTTCCTTGACTTATCATTCCCTGATTCCCATATATTTCCGAGGGATCGGGGCATTTGATTGCGTAGAATGACCCTAAAGTGGGTGGGGGGTTTGCACACCATCTTAATCTTTGGACCAGGGGATACAAGGAATATGCCAACTAAAAGTTGAAGATGCCTTTTGCCCGGGGGAGGGAGTCCGAGGGGGGGGGGGGGAGCTGCTGAACTTTCAAATTGACTGATCGGAAGAACTGAGACGTGAAGAGATAGTTTTTCTGTTTCCAAATGATCTGTGTACCTCCTGTTAACAACAAGTTGCACACAGGGATTTCAGGCCACATGTACACTTAATCTTTTGAAAGCACAAGCCCCTTTGCCTTGTTTTTGATTGTTTTAAATAACTGAAAATCCCATCCCGGTACCATTCAAATAAATTTACTTTCTGTTTTTTTTAATCTTTATTTTGACTTTTCTTAGAAAATAATACATACATATAGATTAAAGAGAGATAGTGCAATTTAATTTGCATAAGTATGCTCACAACAATTGCAGCTTAATTATAATTAAAAACTAAATGCATTAGTAGCACATGTAATAAACATGAAATACATGTGCAAAATATTCACTAATTATGACAATACACAGCACACTAAATGACATCATATGGCAGTCCACATTCTCTCTAAAGCACAGTTATAAAATTATTTGCTATTATTTCAAACAAAATGGATGGCAGTAAAATATTCCAAAGCTGCCTAATTCTTTCCAGCTATGTACTTTAACCAAAACTATTTCATACTTAAAATTGTCTTTAAACAAACAAAACTTCGTTATTCAGCAAAGTGAATGTCAAATTATTTTGCTTCCCATTTTTCAACTACAACACCTTGCCATTATTCTCTTACATTATTTTTTCGTCTTTTCCTTTTTCCCTTTTTTTCGTTTTTGATTTCAAAACATTTTCTTTATTAATGACCACATAGAGATCACATAATTTACTGTTTGCTCTCACAGAGAGTAACCTTAACTTATACCTTGTGCTCTGACATTGCTCAACACACTGTTCTCACTCAGTTCAGGATGTCGTATTTATGTTACATGCACTTGCAGATTTACTATTAGCTATTACCAAGTCAAGAGTGGAAACAATGTGTCAAGTAATGCCAGAACTGGTATACACATTAGGGGGTTTACAAACATCTGCCGCTTTCTACCCAAGCAGGGGAAATTGACAAGATGTGGACATTTCAACAACACTAGCCACATGGAAAAAGCAAAAACACTGCTTCATCACATTCTTGATTCAGCTTCGAGAGAAATAAGCTAAATCACTTGGTATCCAACCAATGAAATAAGACCTATGCTTATCTGGAATACTAAGTTAACTAAACCCTGAGTGCAATGCTATGTGACTAGTTCAGTTCTACTCACTGCACACGTGTAGCATAAACAAGACAAAAAGGTAAACTTATTTCAGGGCATAATATTACTTAAATTACTTAAAACGTGCCACAGAACCATAGAAACAAGTACCGAACCTACAATGTACAGAAAAGAGAGACACTCAGTTAGGATGGCACCAAACAAATACAAAACTTCCAAACTATATATTGTGGTGCCAAAAGGGAAAGAAATGCTGATTTGACTGACTCAGTGGCTTGAATTCATTCACCCTTTTATACAAGTCATTGTTCAAGTACTGTAATGTATAGGGAAAGTATTCGAAGTACACAAGTTTCAATTATACAGTTCAGAACTCCAAGAGTTTAGTGTTTACCATGTCCATTTCCCATATCACATAAAATATTAGCTAATATGGTGACAGTAGCGGTGGGGTTATCACTAATTGCTTTTCGCATGGCTACTTCAGGTACAGACTCCCCAAATATGCCAATCAGTCTCTCCAGTTTCACATTCATGGCTTCTTGATCTCTTTCAGGATGATAGAACCTGCACTTCAACCCATAGGTGCACTTCTTTAGATACGGACAAATCCTTGGGTGAGTTGCTGAACCCTTCCGAAGAAAGTTATCAAGACTTGGCCCATGTTTGCCAAGTGGATCGTCAGGAACCATAAACTTGTCCCCAACAAAAGAGTACATGAGAAGTCTCTGTTCAATTGTCTCTCTCCACTTTGGATTCTCGTTAACTAAGTCTCTGTAGTTGTCATTTGACAAAACGATACCATCTGTTTCCGCTGCTAGTTTTATGATAAATCGATCATCATAACAGACAATTCTTCTTCCATTCACTTTCCTTGAAGGAGTGAAAACTAAGATACCATCACGTTCTAAGTTGTACAGAATGTCCTGATCTGTAATTGGTTTGTCTGGACGGGATGCTTCCTTGCGCCAAGATGGCACAAACACAGTGATTTCTTTGTGCCCTTTTGCTCTGAACCAATCCACAGACAGTTGTATGCCTTTACAAGAGTAAACATCTTGCCGTCCATGGCTGTAAAGAAGGAAAAATTATTTTTGTAAGGAAACAAAATGAAAGTAAATCATGTTTTATGGAAAACTATGTGTTTTATGCAAGTTTATTAACAACCAAACTTAACAACAATCTCCACTATTTCTAGAAGCATCTGGTCGGGGGTATTGCCAGTTAAGCATGCAAAATGGACAAAGAATGTTTTAACTATAAATAACAGCAGCATGCTGTTTGGTTAAGAACAACAACAAAGACTGTGTGATGTTCATTGAAAACAGGAACACCTTTGTCTTAAATGATGTTTGAGCAAGATACAACTTTTTAATCTTAATTTTATAATCTCTTCACAACAAAGACAAATTTAAACCCTATTATAAATCACACTCAACTAAATTTACACAGAAAAAAATTATGATAATTTCAAGACCGTGAATGGGAGGTTCGAAAGCAATATGTTGAAGGATGTTGCTCAATTGATAAAGGAACTTACTCAACCACAGGAATTCTAATGACTTGCTTGACCCTGTTTTAGCTTTCACTCTACTGCACATGCTCAGAAGTATTCAAATAAACTTCCTGTTCAGATATCGCATTTCATCAAAACAAAACTATCTCATTTCAATAGATCAATTTTTTTTTCTCCTCATCCAAAATACAAAGTTTTTTGTAGAGAAATTTTGCCCCATTTTGCAGTCAGCCATACCCCTGAAAATTAAGCTAACGAGTTATGTTCCTGTATCGTTAAGACGTGAGCACGTAAACACAACAGAAGTTACATGTAGCTTACCTCATTGCAACATTGCTTCCATCAATCACTACAGGCCTCAAATTTGAGGATGAATTCCCTGCAACCTTTTTGGCACCAAGAATTTGTTGGTACATGAGTTTTTCTTCTTCATCTAGCCTATCACTAGCACTCATGCCACTGCTGCCAGCTTCTCTGTGGCCATCATACATTGTTGATGCTGGGTTGCTGTAAGGTTGCAGTTGCATAAGGGGCTGAACAGAAGAAGAGCCCCTTGCAATGATATCGCTAGGGCGCTCAAGAACTCTTTTAGTACCTCTGGGAACTGCTATTCCTCGTTCCAAAACATCACTAGGTAATTCGTAACTCGGTCTCGGCAACACAGCTGAAGCACCTCTTGCGATAGCGTCTCTATCCCAGTTGGGTTGAACACCATGAAGGGGAGCTCTGATCACCTTGTCTGTAGGGTTTTCATAGCCAGCCCTCAACATGTGTGCTGGGGGTGTGTTTGGGGCTCCCCTTGCAACAACTTCTCTTCTTGGAGGATACTGTGCTACTGCTGCTGGAACAGGCTTTGGTTGAGGAGACGAAGCGGATATCTGATACGGCAACGATGCTGTTGTTTTGAGAAGTTCATTCAACAGCGTATTTTGAGTAACGTTTGTTCCTAGCTTTTGAACAGCTTGATCAATCACTTGATTAGAATAGCCTAGTTTTATGGCAAATTCTCTTAACTGCGGCTCAATACTCGACGGATGAGGCAGAGTGGTGTTCGGCGGTGATCTTATTTTATCCTCAATCAAAGACTGTGCCAAAGTGACGGCCTCTGCGCTGCCTTGTAACGTGCAGTTGTTCCGTGAAGGAAACTTAACCACAGCACTGGTCGTTCTTTCAAGGTCGTCTCGTAACTTAAAAAGCACATTGTAAAACTGTTCACTGAACGGAACAGAAATGTCTAACTCTGGATTACAAAGCGACTTGATGTATTCCTGAAAAAAAGGGAGATAGAACTTCACTACAACGGAACACTTAAGACATGCTGAAAACCAATAATAAGTTAAAGCTTCTTGCATGTAGTTTTACCGAATGTAAAGACAAATTCGTTTTTCGCAATGAAAAGTCATTAGACTTTGTAT
This sequence comes from Orbicella franksi, assembly GCF_964199315.1. Lineage (NCBI taxonomy): Eukaryota > Metazoa > Cnidaria > Anthozoa > Scleractinia > Merulinidae > Orbicella > Orbicella franksi. The sequence goes on along the minus strand of NC_138152.1, from coordinate 19,546,107 downwards.
TTTTATTGTTGAGCAATAAAAGCTTTGAATCATGATACTCTGTCGGGAACAATCAACTCGTGTCTATATTGCTGAAAGATATAGCAATTCACTGCTGAACGCCGAAGTATTTCCAGCACAGTATACCTTCATAAGCTCCAAGACCAATAAGTCTGAGTTTTATAACGAGAAGAAAGAACTGTGTTCAAAAAGCCAGTATCGCTTCGATCAGCAACACGGAAGTTTTTAAGGCCTTGCGACATGCTCTTTGAATTTCATGAGGATACATATGGAAATTTTAACTTTAAGCGCCATTAAACAATAGAACCTAAAGCTTAAATTTCTACAAACCTTCGCTTTGGCCACTGCCTCTTTCTCGCCTTTTAAAGCCAGCCACTGAATTCCACTTTTAACAGCACTCTCCTCTGGCGAGCTGAAGTGGACAAGCACATGAAATAACAGTCGTATTCGTTCGAACGCGCTGGCCACCAGCGTTCGCCTTCCATGCTCAACGGTCAGTTCCTCCACAATATCATTGTCCGCCATTTTTGTTTTGAGATCAACTTGGCAGTAAATAATCCTAACAGTGAAGACTTTTCTCCTTCTATTAACACCAGTGGAACGCCATATGCGAAGCACTCAATTCTGCGAAGAGGAAGTTAAGGGCGGTTTTGATCAGTGATATAAATACTGGTAAAACATCCTTTCTTGTGTTCTGGTCTCGTCCACTGAAATTCGACCATTCAGCTTACGTCATCCCTATTGACGTTTTCTTAAGACTTCCCTTGGGGAGGAGACAAATAATAGTTTTGCAATACCAAAAATTTCTCCGAAAGCGGCCTGAAAAATCCATTTCAAGGCAAAACATACCAAAGATTCATTTTCAAAAAGCTTTCATAACTAGAGGTTCCTTCGAAATCTACTGAAATAACAGCTTTACTGGTTGTAAAACATCTGCCCGTTTTTACACACTCTCCCCTCCCTATAGGTTCAATTTAAACGATTTTCCCAAGCGTCACCTCAGACGCACGCAATACATCATTCAGGGTAAATAGACTTCCTAGAAACTGCTGCAAAACATAAACCGAGCAAATTAAGTAATACATGAAATCTTTTGGTTTCAGTGCCTTGAGATCACGATAGCTTATTAAAATACGTTATGACAAGAAATGATTTGTTTCAACGAACTTACGAGGCTGTCACTCCAGTCACTGCGATGCAGCTGTTTTAAAGTTCTTATATTCCAAGCACGTATTTCTCTCTTCTCGGCCTTAGACGGTAAACTAGGGGTAACTATAAAGCACTGAGGAATTTCACAATGACGAATCGCCTTTACTGTAGACGAAAGTATTGATGTGCGCGTAAGCACATAATTCTGTTCCGCATCAGGAACGAACCCCTTGGTATGTTGCGAACGCTGAAAAGGGGTCGACTCGCGACCGAAGTGCAGAATTCTGCGTCAGTTAAAAGATTTCTACTACAGCAAGTTATTTCTATCGATCTTAAAGACACGGCTAAGAAAAGAAGATTCCTTCTTTCGAGAAATGCTTCAGTTTTCTTCGGCCCGGAAAATGTATATGGAAAGTGGAGGCCAAAGAATAATTATAATAAGCATCATTTTACTCAGACAACTTCCGCTTATAAAATGAAACTGCCCACTACTTCGGTTTTAATAACTGACTATGCCTGTCCTTATAGGGAATACCGAATTCCTCAGTTTTCTTTTCGCCTCAATACGTTGAAATGACCACCAACACTGAATGTCATACTTGTTGCGTATTTCACGATCGAAATCAGCCCAGGGCAGCCGGAGTAATCGTAGTTTTTCCGCATTATTTTATAATAATTTCATATCGTCTAACTAGTACAATATTGCAAGATTTTTAACAGCCGACGACTGAAACTAAAGATCGGTGCGGAAAAGTCAAATCTTCAACAACTGCATCCTTTGGAAATAAGTCTTATTAATTGAAACGCAACAGATACGCATTTACACTGTCTCCTTACCGTTGCTTACGAGGAATCAAAAACCTACGAACCGACGCAGACGTAAATGTCTTCGAGGTTACTAGTCGAACCAAATCGAACGTTCGATTAATCGAAATTAATTGATGAACAGTTCGATTAGTAACGTCGAGAAATATTAATGTCGATGTGCCAAAGCTTGACTTAGTATTATAAAATGTTGCGAGCACTTTCCACAAACTTAAGAACAAACAAACAAAATATTATACAGTATGTCCTCTTTTCAAGGCGCTATGAGGCGCTTCAAGGCACATGGCACAATCCGTCTTTATGCTAAGAAATACGCCTTGGTCGATACAACTTCACGCTGAAACGGTGACCGAAGGACTTATAAGGCCATACAAAAAATAAAACTTACTAGTTTGTTTATGTTCTTCCCCTTGTGCGTCCTGCGCATCTAACTAAACAGCCGAACAAAGTATTCCTCGACAAGAACGCGGACAACACAGGAACAACATTCTTATCATGCATGTATCAGCGGACGTGTCATATTGATATGTGATTGGTCACCTGGCCGTGACGCATGGTCACTGTTTAATCCAGTCATGTTCAGCAAGAAGTGGCCAACACTCCGGCACTGTCGGGGCCTCTCTCGACGTTTCGACTCTTTTTGTTTGTTTGCTTTTTTTTTTTTGTTTGGGTGATGATGATGATCAACATTTGATTTGATCAAGATAGCTATAAATGTTGCCTTATACTACAACGCTAACATGGCGTGCTTTACCCTATTGGCAAAATCCATCTACATGTAGTTGCTTTCACCTGAATGGCAAAGTGCACGAAACGAGGAATCCATTTTTCTTTCTTTCTTTTTTCGGAGACCGCTTTTTTTTTTTAAGACCGCAACTCTCCTCAGAGTGAAGTATTTATCAGCTGTCAGGCAATACACTGTAAGTCATTTCCCTGGTGCTTTATTCGTTTGTAAGTTAACAGGCACCACCGTCCGCAGAGGGAGGAACTTGGGTGTGGAGTGGAGGCGGGGGCCTTGCGAACCCCCTTTTTCACTACTAAATAACGCAACAAAGGAACTACGTGAATCTTCTTCAGGAGTGAAATATTTTCTTTGGCAGGAAAAATTCAGTTCCGATATTGATCGACGGATTATTGGGTGCAAGCATTAACACTGACTTTTTCTTCGGGCTAAATTTAGAATCGTACAGAGGCTGCACTGTTTTCCCACACAGACTTTTTTTTTTTTTTTTCAGAATCCTATGATTATAGAGAACAAAAATATCAGCCGTTAGTTGCAATCTGTTTATTTATGTCCTGGAGAAGACGTGAAGCGATGTCAATTCTAAAGCATTCTCAATTTGACTTTTATAAAAACCTGGCTCATTGGCAAGCCAATCATTTGTCAAAGGGAAAGCGCACACCATGGAAAATTGAAATCGAGAATGGAGAACAATTATATCATATGGAAAGACTTGACCATTGCAGGCAAATTTATGCTGACTCAAGTGACTCGATAGCTGATGCTTTTGACTAATTAAATTTCTTTTATGACTCGTATACCGTTTATTAAGAGTAAGGTTGAATAAAGTATGTTCTACCCCGGGTGTTGTTATTCATGGCCTGGTACAAGCCTAAGACCAGCTGAAAATAGAAGCGGATAGCTAGATCACCCCGACTTACCTGTTGAGTGGGAGGGTGGGTCGCCAACCTCTTCGATTTCACGGCCTCGCCGGTAGAGTGATGGGGTGGAACACGTGTAAATTCTTTTATACTGCAATTGACATAAGCCCCAGGGTGTTAATTACCATAATAATGCCAAACCAACGATGACTTGAATTACTTTAAACGGCCCAAATTAATCAATAGAACAATGGTTCTACGTACATGTTTATTATGTACCTTTGTATGTTTTCTTAGAAGTCCTCTGCATATTGAAACAACAACGTGAAAATACCGTGTTATACTTATTTTCAGTGGAGAAAGAGAACATTTTCTCTTTGGAATTGTTGAACGCCTTGATAACATACTGAGCTACACAAATTATTATACCGACAGACATATACTGAATCGAATTCTGAAGTAAAATAGAACTCGTCGTCCTCTACGTCACCGTTGTTAGTGTGTAGGTTTCCCCATTATAAACAGTTTTATAATTCAACTTTCATACACTGTACGAATTCCGATTTTTTGATTGGCTGATTTGTACCACGTGATACTTTGTACTACGTTGCGACGAGACAACCACCTTGACGTCATTATCGTAGTGCAATAGCCGTGGTGTAAACTTAACACACTACTGTCATTACACCATGGTTTCGGCTGACTCAAATATAGTGGTTTCAATCCATTGTTTCTTTGTAAAGTGTATTCAATTTGAATAATAAAAATGTCAACGCACTCATTACTCGTGAATTATAGCTGGTCTTCAGATGACGTCACCAAAATTCGAACTACAAAACTATTGATCTTCCTGAGATTTTACTTTAATGATGTATAAGAGCAGCTAAAAACTAATATTCACACAAATTTTCGCTCCGAATGGGTTCTTGGTTTTGTGATACACTACGCTTGAATTTCTAAGCTTTTGCGTGACGCGGCATTTACATGACGGCCTAGAGAGCTGTCATGATGGTTAAAAAAGTGACTTATTTCGGGGAACTTGGCTATCTGAACAGTTCATGTCTTAGAAAAAGTATTATTTTAGTGTTCTAGAGTTCCTCGAGGGATAAATTCACGCTTTTGTAGCAAAACTCAGTGACAAATGTTTCTGTTGATTTCCGGCCGCCATGTTGGTTCCCATACGGATGGGCACCAGCATGGCGTCTCCATACAAATCTCTATAAATTTGGGTAAAAAATGTCTCTACGTATCTCGCATAAGAAAAATTGCTGTGACCAGAATTTTGGCGAGAGTCTTTGCATATTTACCTTCTTTCATTTGCCAGATTCTGGACTTAATCTATTGACCGGTTTCGATTTTTATTTTGATCTATTTTGAATTGCGTGACACTGAAAACCAGCAATACTCGTTCACTAACAATGAACACGAAATTTTCAACACCGAGCGAGGCTTTGCCTCGTGCGGTATTGAAATTTCTCGTTCATTATTAGTGAACTCGTGCAGGTAAATCCAGCTCGCTGAGTGCGTTAACCTGTAAATAGTACACATCCTCTTTAATTCGACTATTTCTGAAATGTTATTTAAAGGAAACTTCTGACTCAGGTTCGGCTAACATCTGAAGTACCTTCGGAACTTGGCTGAATTTCTGAGTGTTTGTACGTCCCGTAGAAAACCAGACAGTAAGTCCATGGCAGTTGATCACCGGACAAGGGTGCACATAAAGACCATATTCGCACGTACGTATCTCTCGGAAATCTAAATATATATATACTAGTTAGCAATGCTTTCGAGTGATATACCACGATATACCAAGAGAAAACATTGCATAACTATTTTATGCCATGCCATAGAAAATACAGTGGCCATGGTCAACACAATCACTGCGACATACATGCAGCGCACGTTGGGAAGGTTGAGTGCAATACCATCCAGTACATAAGGGCTTTCCTATATTCTGATTGGCTGATTTTCTAGGGCACGATATAAATATATTTATATATTTATTGACGAAAAGCGTCTTTAGTCAGTGAGCTGCTTTGATCTAGTTTCTTTCATTATGTTGCTGCGAATTTTCCCGTCTGAAGACGTTTCACCCTTTGCTACTAGCCAGCCTCCTTATTAAACCTGCTGTCAATCATCCCAAAGGTTGACGTATAAACAACTTAAGTCATTCTGATTACTCAACCTTTTCTTATGTTTTCGTTGTCCCGTGAAAAAGTGGGACATGACCCTCAGGGCCTTTAAAAATAACATTTATATGAGGGGAAGTGACTTCGGTGTTCGATTAACTTTCCTCTCGGTACGTGCGCGGAAAATGACGCGTTACGCCTCTGCAGTTCACTCGATCATGACAATTCAAAAGAGGGTACTTATGTTATTTACTTTACTCAGTTTGAAAAAATAGAAACAATTTGACATTTAAGGCTGCAGCTATGATGTCCATCTAGTCACGTTCACGATTCCACTGCAAAAAAATTAAAGCAGGCTATGAAAATACTGTAAACCAAATAACAGAAACAGCGACTCCTGTCAAATTATATTCTAAAAAGTGGTGACGTAGTCTACTTCCTTCCCTGCTGAAGGCATCATCATTGCCAAATCCTTAATTTGTACAAATTTTCAGTTTTCCTTTCTTTGGGACGCAAATTTCACTGTTTCTACCTCTTGTTGCGAGGAATCATCACGCACGTGCCTTTGATAGTATATTCAATCAGCAAACAGTCCTACTAAGTTTGTCCTGTGAAGGTTTTTTTGTCGTTGGAGTACGTGATGTGCCCAAAGTACATGTTTAGAACGCGTGGCTAAGAGCTACTTGTCCTGTCACCTCCCCCGCGCACACAACCTGAAGTGCGCCTTCCGGCCAGTTAACCTTCAGGCTTTTGATCTCAGTGCTGGTACCTGTTTCTAGATCTTACTGCCAGAAATTCACTGATGTTAGAAAACTAAGACATTCAACTCATCAGTTGCCTAGGTTTAAATGATAAAACGGCTGGAGCTGATCAATGGTGGGCATTGTGAACCTCTATTACTCTTTTTTTCTTCTTCACCTTAACACCTCTGCATTTGGTCAAAATTAGTTTTCGCTTTCTTCAAATTTTCTTTATTTTTCAAAATTAGATCGTATCTACCAGTCACGGCAACCGACCTTTTCAAATGAAAATGGCAGTTAAACTCTACATATGGCTATTTTTGGATTATATTTACTCTCCTTACAATACGGCACAACATTTACTTTACTTACAACAGGATATAATAATTACTCCTGCTTCCGAATCCCACGCGTCACTCAGCTTCGTGTGTGTCCCGGCAGAATAAAACCTTCAGTCTGAAAATTATCCTTGGAGAAGTTTGGGCATCAGTCACTTAGCTCTCTTAGCTCGCCCAAATTAGAGTCTGTATGTGATTGCCGCCTTTTTGACACACCAAAGCTTGCACATGCGCCGACCCGTGATGGGTCGGTGGTAATGCTTATTTTCTGTATACTACTTACAATTCATATTTAATTACCCAAGTCAACCTTACTACCATTATAAGTTATTTAATCTACATAGCATTATTCTCTTTGTGATCCTCGATTTATGTTGCCAAAGTTTTATTTCTTTTAGATTCAACTTCAAGGCTTTCAACCCTCAAGGAATCCTAATCAAACAGAAAATATAAGAGTAATTTAATCAGCAAAGTTATTAAACAAGGCATCTTCGGCGAAGGGTCTTTGGAGCAGCACATATGTATTTTTTTCTCGGGTGGAAAGACCGCATTTTGAAAAAGAAAACGCAAGTCAGCTTATCTGCTTGCTTATTCCCTATCCCACATGGCGAAGAAAAGCAACGGAATACTAAAGCTGTTTGTAAAGGAATATGTGTATTAATAATCCATCCACAGGTAGAGGAATCCAGTTAATTAGAATGATGTATATCTATTAAAGTGCAAAGATGGAATAATTAAGCAAAGCCGATACAACGTAGAACTTAACTTGATTTGATACAATATTTTGGATGGCCTCTACCATTACCAGCCATTTTCAGGTATAGAGGAAAATTACAAAATATTTCATGCACGCTACAGCTATTCTTTAAAACATGTGTGTGGGTGTGAAATATTTGTAATTTTTCCCCATACCCAAATATGGCTGGTAGTAGCAGTCTGGATATGTAGGTAAAGCAAAACACTCAGCTATGAGTATTTTGACCAGTTATTATAGATCGTTTTCACTGTCACGCAATAAAAAAATAAATCGAAAACCATCCAGTGGAAAAAGCTATGAAATTATGATGTTATAGAAGATAACTAAATAAGCCACCTCTCCAAGTTTTAGGCCTGTGCGTTTCCCCAAACTTCAGATTTTCGTCGAAATGTTTCGCCGATATTTACAGAGCCCAGTATGAAAACGCCATGTTGGTGTACCTCCGTGGTACACCAATATGGCGGCCGGAAAATGGTGTTAACATCTGGAACTTACTTTGGCTATCTAGGCGACTGATTACCAGTACTAATCAAACAAGCATTTACATAAGCACTTTTCCTAATGCTTTAACTTCTAAAATGGCTCAAAACCGTGGGATAAGTATATATTTTTCGACAAACTCGATCATAGCCTTGTGTCACGCACCTCCATAACCCTGAAATTCAAAATGCTCTGGATTCCAAACAAAGCACGCTATTGAGCTGTAAAATTGTAAACAAATATAAATATACCGCCTCTTGTGCCTGATGCGGACAAAAACTTTGGTGGCTTTTTCGTTTTGGATTTTAGAAAGTGATGACGTCACGTGAAAACGATCTATTGGAGATGTGTGACACTGGGCATGCTCTGGGTACTCTGGTGGGTCTAGACGTGTAGCGGCTCGACTTCCCCAACAGGAAAATATAATGGTAATGTCCCCTTTGCAACTGTGGACCTGGCAAAGGGCATGTTGCACTTGGAAGATTCGGCTAGTCCGCAAACGTAACCAAACTCTGGCCTTTAGTATCCAACTGGTGCTAGAGAAAGCCGAAACTTACTAGCATATGCATGTTTATATTTTCCGTATTCTTCACAGAAAGAATAAGCTTCGCTGCCTGGAAAAATTAGCTCTCGAACTGCACTCTTTCGAAATTTACAATATTCTTACATTATTACTGCTGCCATTGATTTTGACCAAGCGGTCATATCCTTAGCCTGGGCTTCGTTTGGTAGTGGCCAGCCGAAATATTGTTCAAGTTAAATTATACATTGTGTCCGCTTTGTTTACATTACACATTGTGTCGGCTTTCTCACTATCTATTCAGTGATAGATAGTGAATAGCGTAGTAGTATGCCCTTGTTAACAAAATGACGACCGCTTCTTAAGCCTGGTTTTCACTAGCGACTCAAGCACAAGCGCAAGCACAACAATTCTTATTTCACCGCGTAATTATATAGCAGTCAGATAATCCAGTATTGTAAGCACAGCTATTATCTTTTAATTTCTGAAAACTGTCCAATTTGGGATTTAATTTGGACAGTTTTCAATAAGGACTTTGAGTAAAACGCAGAAACTGTCCAATTTGGGAAAAATAGGACAGTAAGCTATTAATCTTCCGAAGATTATCGAAGGTCACACAAAACCTTCCGAAGATTTCCAAAGATCACCCGAACACTCCCGAAGATTTCCGAAGATCCCCGAACACTTCCGAAGATTTCTGAAGATCACCTGAACAATTCCAAAGACTTCCGAAGATCACCCGAACACTTTCGAAGATTTCCCAATATCGCCCGAACATCTCCGAAAATTTCCAAAGATCACTTGAGTACTTCCGAAGATCGCCCGAACACTTCCGAAGATTTCCGAAGATCACCCGAACACTTCCCAGGATTTCCGAAGACTTGTGACAATCTCCGGCGATCTCCGAAGATCACCGAATATTTTCGAAGCTTTCCCAAGTTTCGGAAGATCGAGGGCCCAGTCTTTTTCTTCAGAGACAGTTACTGTAGTTTTCCTTGCAAAGCTGTATTACCTCACGAGCTATATAATTCCTCTGACAGCCAAATTGGACTTGGCCTGCGGCCTCGTCCAATTTTGGCTGTCCTGGGAATTTTTTTCAAAAAGTCCAATTATTTCCAAATTGGACAGCATGTAGTCCTATTACATATACAAAACGGCCTTGACGTAGGCATAAGCACAAGCGCAAGCTCAAGGACAACTATCAAAATGTTTCCTTTTTCTTATGCTTGGGCTTATGCTTGCGTTTGCGCTGCAACAAGTAAAAGCAAAATATCACTCAGACATAACACGAGCACAAGGATATTTACCACACGTGGTTATATTTGGATCATGAAAATACTGAACCCATATTAACTCGCGCCCAAACAGTTCGGAATGTTCGGATGATTTTGCTTGTGCTTGTGTTTGCGTCGAATATCGTTTTCACTTGGGTCATCCCTATTGCTTGCGCTTGTGCTTGCGCTTGTGCTTGCGCTTGTGCTTGCGCTTGTGCTTGCGCTTGTGCTTGCGCTTGTGCTTGCGCTTGAGCTTGCATCGCTAGTGAAAACCAGGGGCCCATTTCTCGAAGGTCCCGAAAAGTTTTCGCACCCGGAAATTCGTAGCAAAATCTGCAGCCTATGATTACAGAGCTGTTTTATTCACATACAAGAAGTTTCATGCTTATACACCTTTCTGTTTTTATATATGTACAGATTAACTAAAAATGCTTTGCTGGCCTGAAAGTTTCCGGGGCCTTCGAGAAACAGGCCTCAGGCTTTAGTGTTTTCGCTCTCGATTTCTATGCGTGATATCACGCGATAGAAATCTCGAGCTCATAATCTCATTGTTTAATCGTTTAATGCAAAAATCGATTGGATTTAAAAGTTATATTTTCTTTTCATTTATTTGTTCACTTTATTTCTATTTTATTACTTCTCGGCTTCATTTCTTACTTCTCTGTTGTGCAGCTCCAGCTCAAGTGACGTCACAAGCTCGGCGAATGAAGGCCGCTCTGAGGGGTCTGGACGCCAGCATAACATCATGATCTCGTGATAACATGATAACACCAAAAATCCTGATCGTGAAAGTGACTGATCTGAGCAAAGAACTACTTAACAAAGTTTCAGAATAACTTTACACATGTAGTCTTGCAGTTGCTATGGTCAGATATTAAGATTGTCAGTTCGATAGGTTCAGTGGCTTTTTTTTATTGGTTGAAAGCTGAACAAAGTGGTCGAATCACTGTCCGGTTTCCCCTAGAAAGTAAAGAAGGAAGGACTCGAAAGTAAACGTATGGTATTACATACTGAAGCTTGACACACACTCAAAGAAGAAACAAAAGAAACGAGGATCGAAAAAATCGCTGTAAATTATAACTCTATTCGCTTGAAGTTAATAGTCCACTAGTACACCTGCAATGTAATTCAAGCCTAGTAAAAATATAAGTCATACATATGTTTATTGGAAAGGGGAAGAAGGCACTTATGGAAGATGTTTTCTGTAGCTTTTCATCAATAAATTGGAAAGATAAATCTTGTGGTGAGCGTAGACACTGAAAATATGATCAGTCAATCATTCAAGCAAGCAAGCAAGCAAGTAAGCAAAAAAATCATTAATCAGTCGTTTATATTAATCCACGAAGCTCCTAGGAGCTGGAGAGATCCTAAAAGAACAGAACATCAATAAACAATCAAATACTAAGAAATTAAAACTAATATAAGAACGCAAAGTTAAATGAACGCAATTACTATACATAGGCCATTAAATACAACATGCTACTATAATGTGTCTGAATAAAACGTTATTAGATTCCCCGATCGTAATCAGTAGGCATACATTTAGAAGTTATTAATTGAAAAATATATATATATCTTATTTACATTTCATCTGGGCATCTTTCCGGTTTTGTTAATCTTTTTCCTGACTTAATAAATTCCACAACCTCCATTCCTCCAAGACCGGAATACGGCATTTTACCTTAACAAGAACCAAACAGTAAAGTAATCAATAATAACTCGAATGTAAATATTAACTCAGGTACATTTTAATACATATTTTGCAATATTATTGAAAAATGAAAATTCGCGATCGTTTTCCATCTTAAATGAAACTAAAGAAGACACCATACGTAAGCAATAAGGTAAAGAAAGCCTCACCAAAATTTCGTTTATTTTAATTCAGTTTAATAACTTTAATTCTTTTGACACTAATTACTCAGTCTGAGAAGAGTTTACCTCCGGATTCTATCTCCCATAGTAGCACACCAAAGGACCACCTACAAAAGAAAGGTAACGCGCTTGTAAACTGAACAAGCCCCGTCTTACATCCATTGGCATTCATCCTGTAACAATTTTAGAAAACAGCCTTTTTGTGGCAAGAGAACTTTGGGTCTTTGAGGTCCTGAAATCCAAAAGAGATACTCGCACAACACGAGCTTATATTACCCTGCAGTATAGTATCTTTCGAAACGAATATAAATATTTATTATATGGCTAGCTCCGTGAGCGGGCAAGATTAATCAAATCCTGCGCTGTAATTGGCTACTCGAGCGGGCAAGATGGAGCTATCTTGCCCGCCCGGGACTACCCGCCATATCCCGAAAGAAAAATGTCCCCGAAAGCCATATAATAAATCCTTTATTGACCAAGCATATCCAGCCATCTTGACCGAAGAAGCTTGGTCATGTTTGTGCGCGGAGCTCAAGAGTGGCAAGGAAGTCGGATAAAGGGTCGCCAACTAAGATGGTAGCTTCGTTAATTTCTCTCACTGAAAGAAAGGTCCAAAAATACTAGAGTATAACGTTGAAAACTGTTTAAGGTGGAAGGCGAAGTTGGCTCAGGTGAACAGCTGCATGGCAAAGGTGAACGGAGTTTCGTTGTCAACTCGTTACTTTGCGTTCACCTTCAAACGCGTTGACAAAATATTTTGTTGACTTTCTCGTACTTTCCGCTTACATTTGTGATACTATACAAAACGAGTTTTGTTTTCTTCGATGTAAAGTTAAAGGTTACAAATTAAGTGGAAACTGTCCAGCTGACCCCTTACTTTTGCACACGTAAGGTAGAGTATAATCAATAAAAACGTGCGAAAATTTATCAGTGGGTTATAACAAGAAATAACTGACTGGTCCTCTTTATTCAAAGTTTAGCTCAAAATCTGTCAAAACGTTGACTTTATTGACGACGTCGTGCTTCGGAACAATTTGTGTCTACTACGTAGCTGCTGTTCTTTCATCAATAATTAATGATGGGAATATTTTGCTTATCTGTGCTTGTGGAGCGCTCTCAAACAACATGCTCAACTTACACATCTGTCTTAGTGTTGTAAGTATAATCCTCCAGTGATTCAAGGGCCATCCAACGAACTGGTAACATTCCCTTGTTTGGAAATGAGATCAGAGAATTAAAAAACTTAACAGAATAAACTGAATTGACGCAGGCTATGGAGACTAGAATAAGTTAGACCTCACTCGGTGTTCATTTGCAATGACGTGAACAAATTATAACATCCTCCCATATAGTTGCGGTTGAGGATGCTATGTTTTTTTACTCCCAAAATTTTAGCGTTCCTGAAGGTGTTCGTGATAACAGTTTAAGTGACGAGTGAAGACAACTCTAAAAAAAAAAAGAAAGAAAATTACGATTGATTTGAAACACTTTTGGCCATTATAAGTGAAATGTTTTATCAGTTCATCGAGCATGAATAGCCAATTTATATTAACTAAATCAAGTCAACAAACCTCGGTAAAACATTTGGAAACTGACAATTCCTCAAAAAACCATTGATCAAAGGTCCAGCCTTGAGAAAGATATCACTTTCTCAATTAAATAAATCTTTGCGTGGATCATTTTTATACGTACCGATTTCAAAATATAGTTCAAGTAACTAAAACGACTTTTGTTTGTTGTTTCACAGCACTGTGTCAAAACTAATTTTCCGCTCTCTAGCACTTCACTTCATAAGATCGATTTTATCTGATCAAAGATAGAAAACATTGTTACAGTCAAACTTTAGATAACGCCGGATCACCTCCCATGAACAAACACATTTTTATAGAACCAGTTATGTGCAAAAAGTACATTTCTAATTGTCTGCAAGTGGACAAACACCTTTGTCTAGGTCCCGAGGGTGTCCGCGAAGGAGAAGTTTGACTGAAATCATAAAAATACATTTCCATACTCCAGATGTATTTTCGTATTCACCACTCTCATACACATCACGTGACAAGCCGAAATCAGAAACCATGGCAACATTATTCTTGCCAAGAAGCACATTTCTTGCTGCAAGATCACGATGAACACACTGCAAAGTAACAATAGAAAACAAGTAAACTTGACCTTCTCAGAATCCAATATTCAATCACACTCTAACGAACCCATGATTCTTAAACGATTTTTTTTTTGTTTTTAATGGGTTATAGCAGTGCCATGGTGGTATTTTGCATTAAGAATAAGTCCATGGCTTGCTTCCATTATTGCAACATTGACTGAAGGCGAGGGATTGGATTAACCCATCAAAGACCAAGTGCTGAAAATTGCTGGAAACTGTTATGAGCCACCTTAACTACCATAAATTGGCACTCCGCTAGAGTACTCCTCCACCATCTCCTCCTATCAATTTTAATCTTAGTGTTTTAACTTTTAAATAACATATATTTACCTTTTTATTAGACAGGTGCAACATTCCACTGGCTACATCTCTTGCGATCCTGGTTTTGTCCATATCTGAGAGACACACCTGTTTTTCTTCAACGTTAATGTATGGATTTCCTCTGCTTTTCTTCAGTTGATGCAACAAGCAACCATTCTCAGCCAAGCGAACGACCACCAACATTGAGTCTAGATAAGATCAAAATATTGACATGTTTAGAGGTCACCATTAATACAACCAACATGCAGTAACATTAGTTATACAAAGCCCTCACGTGCTTTGCGGCTGCCTCAGCAATGAAAGCTGACATGCGAAAGGGTTGGCCTCTGCCGTTCAGGAAAAAGCTCTCATTTCGACAACTTTTCACCCAAATCAAGCTAGAAAGTTGCTGTGTTAGAACAATTATCGGCCACGTTAAGTTAATAAATGGAAGAAAAAGAATGCAAAAATTGTAAGACTAAGTTTGGGAATACGGTTTACTACTACTGCTACTGCTTTTTCCACTCAGGGACCGGTCATTATTCATCGTCTGGGGAAAGGAGGGTGGAGGATTTGGAGGCTTGGGGGAATCATTTGATTTTTAGCATAACAGAATGGGCCGGCCAGGGGATCAGTCATAACTGAGAGCTCAAAAGGGGGGATCAGATGGCCGAATTACCGCTAAATGTCACATGCCCATACCGACTTGGTGGACAGTTGTTTGGCACTCTAACGACGTAACTTTGCAGTGTCCAAGCACTTGGGATGGTTAGATTGCTGTTGGGGCGGATCTGGGGGGTTAGGCGGGGGTTTCGGTCGAGCTCCCAGAATTAAAAGAAAAATGAGACATTCTAACACGCTGACTTGGCCTCAGAATGCCGGAAATCCTCTTTCGGAGGACCTCAAATTTAAAAGTCTTTCAGGGTACAATGCATCCGGACCCCCTACAGGGAGGGCTATCCGTATCTCAAACCCCCGTCTCTAAAATTCTGTATCCGCCCCAGTGATGGCATGTCAACTGACATCAGATACCGGGATCCAGACTAGCAAAAGACACGGTTGAACAGACTGCACCATGGCAGCTTCATTATACTGTAAGTACATCATAGAAACATTTTTTTGCATGTGGACGTTAAAAGAACTAAATATACACGTCGAAAGATAAATATGTGTGCGAAGACGTTGGGGGATCACGAAATTTATTAATAGCTATGAGGGGGGATCACTTCATTGAAATAACATTGAAAGGGGGGATAAGCTAAATGTTACTGTCTTTAGCCGAACATCCTCCGACCCACCCAAATAAAGACCGGTTCCTTATGACATCCAAGAGTTAAGTTGACCTTTATCATTTCAAGTAATCCTGGACGAAGCTAGGTAAATACTTTTTTTTAAGTTTCCTTATTTTCAGATCTATCCATGAGCTAGTGAACCGAGATCAGTATCTGTATCGGACGGGGTTAACGCGGAGACAACGAGAAGTCATTCGAGGCTTGGTTCAATGATTACGCAAGCCATATGCCAATATTCTTGTGATGAATTGAAATCGATCTCGGGGCAATAGCTTGACGAGCACGCAATGTTACATCACGAAAGCTATAAACAAGCGGGAAATGTTCGTTCGTTCCCAGGGCCTGCTGCCTTGTCGGGAACAGTGTCTCTTTCGGCTGACGTTTAACAATAAAACATTTAATCATTCTAAACTGTGCAGAGCTGACTTGACTATACATACCACTCCTTGTACAAGCACCGAAAAGATTTATGACGTTAGGGTGGTCACCAACTGTCACCATGATTTGAAGCTCGTTTAGTAAGTCCCGCCTCTCCAGTTCTGTAGCATTCGCTGAAGTAAAAAAATGTTCAGTTTAAATTATTCAATCGTGTTTTGCAACATTAGGAAACTGTAAAGCAAGCTGTAAAACGTTCCTCTACCTGTTTCTACATGTGCAACCTTAGAGAAAGAAAAGAAAAAAGAAGAACTACGTGGTAAAGGATTTCTATTTCAATGGGCAATTCCTAATTGACCGTCTTCTATTCCTCTCTTATTTCCTCTGTTTTTTCGTGTCTCATTTCTTCTGCTGTATCGTGATCAAATAGCGCGGCCTCATACAAAATGATAACAGCCGACCCCGCCTTGTATAAGGTGCTCGAAAGAATAATTTATGACCAATTTTACAATGATAACGATCTCTCAACCAACTGTCAGGCTTTAGATCACTTCATAGCACACTAAAACGTCCTTGCTTGAAGCTTCCGTGAACAGTTGGTCTGTCAATATTGACAACGGTCTTATAAATGATGTTATATTCATAGATTTAAAAAAGGCTTTCGACACCACTGACTATGAGATTCTTTTACGAAAGCTAGCAAGCTATGGCATTGAACAAAGGGCCCTAAAAAGGTTTGACCCCTATCTAAGCGGTCTAAGCGATCGTTGACAAAAGTGTCTAGTTAATGGTGAGCTGTTTGGTGCGCGTGCTCTTACCTCTGGTGTCCCACAGGGAAGCCTTATTGGTTCCCTGCTTTTCCTGTTTTACATTAACGATTTGCCGCCTGCCTGAGTAAAGCCTCAAGGCCACGAATGTACGCCGACGATACAAGTATCAGCATCGCCGCCAGTAGCTTACCAGAGCTTGAATCAGCACTAAACACTGAACTAGCTAACCTCCATGGGTGGCTTAATGTAAGCATTCGCTTATGTCACCAAATTGATAGAGTGCTCCACACCAAATCCTTAGGAGTCTACGTCGATCAAAATCTTTCGTGGTCCAAACATGTAAATCTAGACTGCCAAGATTACCTCCTCTGGTATAGGTGCACTTAAAAGGTTGAGGCCACTCATTTGCGAAGATACAGCTATATTGCTATATAGAGCTATTAACGGACCATATTTTGATTATTGCTGTCCTGTGTGGGGCGGTCTCAACAACGAGTTAGCCGACAAATTACAAAAACTACAAAATCGCGTTATTAGGGTTATCACCAAGTCTGATTACTATTCTAGCACTACCGCCCTCCGCGGCAAGCTGGGATGGGATAATCTCTATATCTGAAGGAAAAAGAAAAAAATTGAAATTGATGTTTAAAACTTTGACTGATCAGTCTCCGGAGTACTTGAAAGGCCTATTTAAACCCTTAGGAACGGACTATGGACTTAACAATAGTGAAGACAAATTGGCTCTGCCTAAGCCCCGTACCGATTTTTTGAAACCTAGTTTCTGCTACAGTGGGGTAAATTTGTGGAATAGCCTTCCATCTAACGTCAGAGCCACTAGATCTTTTATTAACTTTAGATATAAGATAAATCGCCAACTGTCCTTCCCGTACTCCCACAAGGTAAACACGTAAATCATATTATTTACTTATTTATTTATTTATTTATTTATTTATTTATTTATTTATATGTTTATTTTTAATATATCTCAATCTTGCAACTGATTTTTTGCTGTGTCTCATACCCACACAACTGTGTCAACCACCTCCCCCCCTTCCGACGGCCATTACATCTTGGAACAAATTTCAAATTTGGCCATTTACTTTGCTTGTGACAGCTCAAAATAATTTTGAAGTAATTATTGTAGCTTTGAAGAACAGGGACTTGGTGTCCTCAGTTCTGTCAAGAGGTAAACCTTTATTTATGTGACTGACATATAGACAGCTCAGAATCTTTACCTTTTAGCTTTTTCACTGCACATTCCCTCAATGTTCCATCCATCCGTACCAAACCTTTGTAAGCTTCCCCAAAAGCACCTTCCCCTAACTTCTCCTGAAGAGTAATATCTGATCTACGAATCTCAACCCAATCTCCCCGCATCCAAAGCTCCATCTAGAAATGAGAGGGGAATACCGTTTCTTTTCTTGACATATAATTTTTGTGAAAACGATTTGAACTGAAACGAAAAAAAAAGCAACTAAGGAAACAGTCCTATTTTACAGTTACCGTGAAAGAAATATCAAGTGGCACACATTCGACTGTGACAGTTACTGAAGATAAGTATGTCATGTACTGACCTCATCTTTTTCAGGACCCGATTTACAGGCTGGTCTGAACTTGAGGCAAACAACCACGATGAACAAAGCAGCTAATGTCAGAGGTAACACTATGATCAGGATTAAATTCCTGAAGAATCTGTCTGTGAATACGAAAAGTAAATAAACGGTTACAATATTGTCGGTAATACTTGACTATTCTGAGCTTGAAATGACCGTAAATTGTTAATGTATGCATGAATGGTAAACCCTATCATTCAAAGGGCTCAAGTGTCAGTCATCTAGTTTGGGCAATACTGATACGTTTTCTTGGTCTTTTTATTGTTTGTTTGTTTACTTGTTTGTGTTGTTGTTGATGCTGTTGCTCACATGGTACTGTTTGGAAAGTTTTGGCTTCTTTTGATTTTTTCTTTTATTTTTGTGGCTGCTTTTGAGGGGGTGAAGCAAGCGCTTAATCACGCTCTTAATTGTCACAAAGGAATGGTAACTAGAAGTTGAACCTACTCTTCCTGAGTACAAAGGCAATCAAAGCTATAGGTGTAACTGGTTGCTTACAAGAGCGGTCGCAAGCGGAGCATCTAGTATAATACGTGAATATATCACTGTTTATTATCCAGTTAGATGATTTGACAGCGATAACACTTACCTGGCAGTGTTCCTTCGGTTAGCAAAACACCATCTGACCGTCCATACCTGTTGTTGCTTGATAATCGAATGGTGTACTCTGTGGAAGGTTCTAGATCCTTTAAAGTCATTCTTGTCTGATCGTATGGCAGTGTCTTCACTACTGTGAAGTTCTCGGAGACTGATGCTTTTCTTTCTATGGTATAGTTGTGTATCTGGTAAAAGCTGCCATGTTTTGGTTGATCCCAGGCAAACACGATGTACCGAGTCTGTACATTGGTCACTGTCAAGTCTTCAGGAGGTGGAGGTTTTTCTTGATGTTTCAATAAGTAACAAAGCATACAGTCAATATGGTTTCACTGAAATTGTGTACGGTTAGTAAAGAGACTACGTTCTACTTTCAGGTGCATCACACAGTTCTCTTTCCTTCAAAGATTGAGGTAAAGTTTACATGTTGGTCACGTAATATTGTTACTCTCCTTAAATGCCGTTCTGGTCTGTTGCAGGTAACCTATATTTCATCAGGAATAATAAATTGCCGTCTGTTCTGGGGGAACAAAAAAGACACGTTTCAATGACTGCTGCATTTTCTTGCTTACCAAGAACTACTATGGCCATAACATTAAGTCCTTTCGCCATTGAGAAATCCAGTCCGCTGATTAATTGATCAATGGCTTCACCTTTGTCGGTGGTGTTTTTGTTCATAATGGCGAGGACCCTGATGTCTGCCTCCACGCTTCCATTACTAATTATAAAAAATAGTACACAAGCGCTTTACTACAAATGTACTACAACGTGAAGTAGCTCGTAACGATTCCATCTCTTTCTTTCGATGTATCGATGCTACTCCTAATACAGTCAAAATTAAAATGATGAGAACAAAACATTTCCAACAATTGATTAACAGTGGCACATGACGTTATATATTACCAAAACAACAATATTAACTGTCCCAACACCCTTATTCGGTGACTGGATATTTGCATCATAGATTACTGATAAGTGTGTCAAGAAATGTTATTGGATTATTGGAATCAGTATACTATTATCTGAAAGAAGTCTAAAGGTTTTGTAGTTAAGTTGGTTGGTGGATGGTAAGACGGTGTTGGGGGGACCATCACGCTATTGTACCATCTATTAGAACATACCTGAACCGCAAAATTTTTCACGTCGTATATTCTTACAATTGAAGATTTATTGAAATGTTGCTTTATCTAAAAAGAAAGAAAAAATTCTTTGAGCAGTCTTGAGTTTGTAACAGAGTACGGCTTTCGAAGCTGTGAGTGCGGACTCAAGATTACGTGAAATATAAATGTTCGCCCTTGAAATTTGTACTCTACATGACGCCGCGAGGAACTCTGGACCAGCTTGAAAGTTCATAAATTTAACAGGTATGCACATGCATGTACATTGCGCAATATTTCAAACAAGAGGTTTCGAAAGTAATACGCATGTTTACAATTAAATGAAAGATAGTACCGAAGCCTTGATGTTTTCTTCCATTGCCACGAAGTTGCTGCTTCTACGGTTCAAAAGGTCACTGCTGAATTCTGCATCGATCATCAACTGCAGATTTACATCAATACTTACTTCACCTGGAAATGAAACCAAAATTTAAAAGAATAAGAAAACAGGACACAATAATTTCACGAGAATGTGGAACAAATAGACTTAATGACAGCATGGCACTTACGAATGCTCCATATAGTTTAATTCATGGAGAGTGAACGTATATAAGGTTCAAAAATATAGTATAAAATCTACATAGATCAGAGCGATTATCTCCAGCTTACCATGTGACAAAGTTTTTATGACCCGAATCATGCTAGTTGGCCCATGTCCAATTTCGTTAAATCCATTTATTTCAATCTCATATTTCGTCTGTGCAACAAGATTGAGAACAACAATCTCTGTCACATTGCTTGTAGTATTTGCTTCTTCATACAGCAGAGAGCCAAGGCGTCTGTACCTCACTCGATAGCCCAGCAGTTGTTCTTTGTGGCGGGATGGATGCAAGTCATTCCAGGAAATGTGAATTGCAGTTGAATTGAGAGGATAACTCCTTAGGAATGTAGGCAACTCTTCAGGAACTAGTAACACAAAAGTAAAAGTTATTTTACTTGCCAGATGATTCCTATCGTCGGTCATTGAAGGTCTGAAGACAGTCATTAGGTGTCATTTATTCAAGGGCGTTAAAACGTTTAAAACTATTGAAATTATCATTATCACTGGATTGAGTCCAATATACCTCTTGGAGGACATTTAGGCACATTGCAATATTCCCATCGAACTTTAGGGTCCGTGGTATAACACCAAGGGCCATCCGGGGCACTGCTATCTGGATTACGACACATGTTGAAGTCATTCTGTCTATCTGTGACATCTTGAGGAATACGCCAATGACGATGAGGACATTGTGAGTTCCACGCCTGACAGGTGCGACCAGATCGGGTGATGTTTACATTGCCACGGTACCCAACACCAATGCCATAGAAACAATCTGCAATGAATTGTACTTATGCGATCCGCTATAGAACGAAATTAATCGTGTGAATCTGGGAGCATCTGAATGGTGAAAAGCTTTTTGCTTCGCCAAATAGAAAAGTCAAAAGTTTCAGTTCTGATTCTCATCCTTTTTTTGAAAAACAGGATCAAGTTGGTTTCATCCAGATTTAACAGTTTGGAGTTTTCACCTACTCAGCTTAAAATGACTCGTAAAACTGTAACAAAATGCTACGGAGCTACCAGATCTCGTCTCTCGCTGATAAGGAGTAAATTACTATTGCTGTGAATATTGCATGCATTTTGTAGCTTTTGTATTTCTTATCAATGAATGTAATGTAGCTATTTACGGATTTGAATTGCATCCGTATGCTATATTGAGAAGAGTGTTCTTGGTGTCAACCTTACCACAGTGTGTGTGTGTGTGTGTTTTACTTTAAAAACTTGTAAGGTTTGATTCGTTTTTCAAAACTGAGGTAAATTAAAGGTAGTTTGTGTGTAACGGATTGCGCACTATTGATATCAAACTAAATCAAGTTTACGAAAGATCGACAAGGTGAAATTCATCTAAAATGTAATATTTACAGGTTTTATTACTGCCAAATTAAAAGTCTAATTATTGAGGACAGACCTGTGCTTCTTGTATCATCACCTGTGGAAAATCGGGGAAAACAAGGTTATTTCTTCATTGCTGTGGAGCAATCTCTATTTGATATATCGAGTCACAGAAACACCAGTGGAAGTTTATAGCTTTTTCGAGTACACGAATTGTTTGAAGAATCTGATTTCTTCCTGTAGCGGATTCTGATGTGTTCAGGTTGCAGAGTAATTTAATTCAGTAATTGATTATTTCCTAGAGAAACTTAGAATTAGTTGGTTGTGAGAAGCTTAATCAATCTGTACTGAATTTGGGCACAAATCCCAAAGCACAACGTAAAAGCTTGTTGTCGGTATGCAGAGCATTTATTTAGCTCTCAGGGAGTATCGAGGATGCTTCAAGGCAAACTTCTGGTGTGCTATGCTGCTCTTGTTTTACTTCAAATCGATTCATTCAGTAGTACTGAAATGGGTGATTCGTTATTTCGAAATAACGAAAATGAATCGTCTATGGCTTACACCGATATTTTTGTATCGTTTCTATAAAGCTTATATCCCTGAATTAAGGCTTCGACTTGCCAGCGGTGTTGACTGCGTTGAGACAAACCCAGCCCCCAGTTGTGACTGACTTTAATGTCAGTTAAACTATTTTTACTCCTAACTCACAGGAAAGCACTGTGTAGCAAACTCTCTAATTTACATTGCTTATCAACACCATAGACTGATTTCCAGTGCTGCTGCTATGGCTAAGTTCTTACAAATAAGGGATTCTTTATACAGCTTGCCGTCAAAGTGCACTCGGCAAACTTTTTTGCTTCTGTGAAAATTGCCATATAGAAAGTGTCTGAAATTAACATTAGCTTGCACTTCAGTGAAAGTTTGGCAGGGAATGTCAAAGCTCATTTGATATAAAAGAATTGCTAATAAACTATAATGATTATAATTCATACCCTCTTTTATTCTGCTTGTAGGACACTGAAATGGTTACAACTTATTGGCCTAGCCTACTTCACATTTTCAGCATAACAGACTTGTCAGTGCAAACAAGTATAATTTGGCAAGATAAGGTTTAACAAGACAGAAATCATTCCATATTTATACCATCTGAGCTGTCATCTGAGCAAGCTTCTTAACTTGTTCTTTAAAGACTCACTGTCTTTAAATAAATTCGTTTAGTAGTTGGTTTGATATTTATATATGCATAGTTCATGTTTCAAATAAAATGACGAAGGATCACTACAAAACTTATTACTGTTAACAACGTAATATGCATATATTACATGTCCGACCATGTACGCACTGCGTACCTATTTTTGCTTATGCTTATGTAAACCTAGATATACTCACCCGATATTGGATAGTATTGATAACATTCAGGAGCATCTCCGCCATTAGCAACGTCATATAAGCGCAGTTGATCATGTTTTGCCCAGCTGCTGACAAGGATCCAGGGGTCTCTGCTGCCTTTCTGATTAAAATCATTTCTTTCTCACACAACTCTTGATCCAGATACTCGCATGTTCTGCGACAAATTTTACGGGCACGAGGCTTGTCCATTGAAATATCGCACGGCGGGAAATGATAACGGCAATACAAATCTCTCATAAGCGGTCTGCACTCATCCGTTACTTCAAAGACATCTAAATAACCTCGAAATCTGGAGGTATCCATTTCACTTATCCTCAATGTATCACTATCACCAAACACGTACAAACTAGTAATTATATCCTCGCACAAACCTCCTTTAATGTTGTAGGTGTAATATATGCAGGAAGAATTCTTTGCAGAAGCGTTAACGGGAGGTATTGCCTGCACGCAGCTGAAATAAGAAAAATAAAACATCAGCAGTAAATAGTTAAGACATGACTCAATGTCAGTGGTCAACAATTCAAATATGGCTTAAGTTGAGACCTTTTTCTTAGAACATTGAAATGTGTCATACATTTGTCCGCGTTCACGCAACCCACCTTGAATGAGTGTCCGTTTGTGTAAAGTTATTCCCCGGTGAAAAATCAGAGACAGGAAAAAATTAGCTCGCTCTGGAAATTTCATTTCTCTGCTTCCTGTAGCACAGGGATGCTATTGCATGGCATTCTGCCAAAGGTTCTCCGGCCAGCACCTTTCTAAGTTGTGTGGTTGATTAAACCGTTTGGTATTTCTTAGATGCTCAGTAAATATTCCAAAAACAAAACCATCTACCACAATGAGCCAAGTTAATGCACAAGACAAGAAGAATGCCAAGAACTTGAACTGCTCCCATGTGTCAATGGTTCGTCACACAAGCGAGTCAATCTGGCGAAAAAGAACACAAGACACCGATACTGCGATGCATAGTAAGGAAAATACATTCAAGAAAATTTCTGCAAGAGGCTTATGAACGTCACTAAAACATTTTGTTTAATATACCTTGAAATAGACAACAACAACAACAACAACAACAACATCTTTATTTTCTCGATACAGATTTGGCCTTGATGAAGCTGTTCTAAATTTCAATTTGCTTCCTGTTTGCATTAAGTGCCAAAATGTCCACACGAATGGACACACACGAAAGCATATCAATAATCAGATGGAAGAAATTTGCCCAGAGTCGACAGAAATCAGTTTTGCCATATAATGTTGTAAAGCGGTTCAAATGTACTTATAAACTGGACCATCGTGACACAATAAGTCTATTTTACTGTCCATGTCGCATTTTTGACTTTATCTAACCCTTCGTTCAGTGATGTAAGTTCCATTCGTTCCCTTTTCTATTCAGTAATTTCGAAAGACTGTCAGCAACCACAAGGTCAATTAGAAGGAAAAACAATTAGCATACACCGCCTTTTATCGCGATGCTTTATCGCACACATATTGCTAAAAATTCTGCGCAAAGACAAAAATTTGGAAGCGCGCCAGAATTTGGTGATGGTTTTAAAATTCACTTCACTAATTAAATTATTTTCAGAAAACTACGGGCTTGCATTTAGTTTCCGTTAGTTTAAGATAATTTTGTTCCCGAATTGTAAAATTTCGGATTTTGGGTCCTTATCTGTAGATTATGTTATTGTACTAGACTAGGTGCAAATGCTATGCTGAAAGATTCCTTTGGAGGTTTTATAATCTACTCATTCGTCTGACCCCAGCTTAGGAAGATTTTCATTGCAATCCTGATTGAGATTTGCTGTAGAAAAGACGATATAAAGAACACTTCTGTCAAGCAAAACTTAGAAACCAATGCATGCATCTACTCGACAAAAAGACGTACTTTAAAGAAATGAATTTGTACATTATTTCTTATATTTTATCCGTTTAAAACTGTGGAGACTAAAGGACTGGCGAGTTCAGTAACGTAAACACCGAAACAACTAATTACCTTTTCAGTTGAATCCTGTTTATCCCACAACGCTTTAGTTGTCAATGCAAGGTCCGTTGATCTACGAAATTTGGTGTGCTGTCAGCCAGGTTTCAGTAGGAGAGATGAAAACAAGTTGAGGTAGTCGCGCACATCGCACAAACAAATACTGTCTATAGTTATGTCAAGCGTGACGTCGACCTTTACAAATTGGGCCTGTGCGCAGAGGCGGAAATCAAGAAGTCAAAGAATTTGAATTGTTTTGGTCATTAAGAGAAATTTCGTCGATTCTGGTGAAAAGTGAAAAGAGTAGGGCCCTAAAATTTTTGCAAATAGCCACTGCATTTGGGTCTCATGCAAAATTGAGAAGTTCTTAGTTTCACAAAGTCGGGAATTTTATGAACGCTTGTGCATTGGAGGGAAGCCAACCATATAAACCTCTTTATTTCCAAGCTTTTTGTCGCTTGTAAAATTGCAAGGCTATAGTTTTGCAAAGTCGGAGATTTTATGAACGCTGGCATAATCGCGGGGGAAGGGGGAGTTGATTTGTGCAGCCAACAACACAAACGTCTCTAAATTTCATAGCTTTTGTCGCATGCAAAGTCGAAAAGTTGTAGTTTCGCAAAGTGGGGAATTTTATGAACGCTTGTATAATAGGTGGAAGCTTATTTGTACACCGAAGTGTACAAACATCTGGTGATGGTGATGGTGATGGCCATGGCGATGGCCATGGCGATGGCGATGGCGATGGCGATGATGATAATGATGATGATGATGATGATGATGAGGAAGAGGACTATTGAGTATCATATAGAGCATATTTAATATATAGCTACATATAACTTCGGCCAAGGTAAGCTGTGGAGGGAGAGAGGCAGAAGACGGATTTTGCCACTAGGAATGAGGCTGTTGCCGCTGCGAGGGACAGAGCAGATTGGAGGAGACAAGTCAATGGCCTTATTCTCTCAGAGGAGAGCCAGGACTAATGATGATGATGACATGTAACTTCCCTAGATAACGTATCACTGATTCCATATTGAATTCCAAAATGCACAGGAATCACTGCAGAATGACAGGTACAAATTGTAAACTGACGTTCACAGGTTTATTGCTGCCTTATAGAAAAGTGGAGGGTCGTTCACGCTCTACCCCAAACACCCTCAAGGCCAGTAGCTTTTTCAAATATATAGAAAAATAATGTAAGAAAGTGCGCGCTAATTATTATATTACAAACTGGCCCGAGATGAAGAAGAATAGACCTCTTAAGCTTGGTTGGTTTGTTGCCCCATTTCAGACCATGAGAATTCTTGCTTTCAAATTTTCAATTAGTCGCATGTGTATGAATGAATAATTTTTTGGATGGATAAAAGAGCAGTTCTCTGGAGAATATCAAGTGGTCTGCAATGGAAAACCGCCCAAGCTAAAAAAAGTCTATCCTGACTGGTCACCTGAGTGGTCCGAATTTGGCAACACAGACGGCTAAGATGGACCTCTGACAAGTTAGTTTTAAAGTTTGCCAAAAAAAAAAAAAAAGAAGACAGTTTGTTGTGGAGTAGAAAAATTTCTTTCCCTTCATATTTGGAAGACAATTTGGGTTTATCTTTCACGAAAGCGACCTGAAAAACTTAGATAAATATTTAGCTTTTGCACGCGCATTTAATCCTTTATTTATACATTAATTCATTATGATTTTCCAGTGATTTAATTATCGGAAGGTAGACTGGAAAGATCATAGAGGGTGCACAACTACTACTTCCACCCAAGACAGTATTCATCAAGACATTTTATTGATCTTTTTGTTTGCCTCTCATACTAAGGGTTATATTAATATTATAATATAATATTAATATAACCCTTAATTAATATATATAATATTAATCTCTTGTTTCGTGAAAAATTTAACATTTTGCACATTTCTCCGCTTAGCAACCTCGCCTATCTTGTTAACGCCGTGAGTTCGCCCAGCCCAGTCCACCACTATGAAATTTGCGGTTGCTCTACCTCGAGATGACCTTTCATCAAAGCACTTCTTTGTTGCCTAAAAGAGAAACATAAGGCTAGTTAAGGCGGCTAATAGCGTCAGTTCTGTGGTCATGACAATCTTGCGACTCATGATTTACTCTAGATCCAGAGCTTATCAGGTCTCTTTAGCTGGGGGAACCAAGACACCACAAATGAAATATTCTTCCCATGATGCACCTAAGCCCCACTGGCTGCAGACTCGATCGATGTGTAAAGCGAAGAACCTTGAAATGCTTATAATATTTCTTATGCTAGAGTTTGAAGCGGAAAAGAAATTTCGTCAAATTTTCAACAAAAGGCTTTTCGACAACGAGGTGCACACCATTTGAAAAAATTAAGCTATTCACGTAATTAATAATATGCCCAAGCCCGCAGCGAGCAAGATGATCTAAATCTGACGTTTTGATTGGTTGCCAAATGGGCAAGATAAGCCTTCGTGTCCGCTCAGAATTACCCTCTGATCCGCAAGAAATAGTGTTCTTTATGGCATCATAATAAATCCTTAACTGCAGTAAAGCTTATCATTCTAAGGTTGACTTTCGACTGCTTATAAAGCTGAGAAAATTTGTCAATCTCCCTAACTACAGCCAATTAGGCTAACGGAGTACCGTAATAGGCTTACTAGCAGGTTGCAACTCCAGGTTACTTATAGAGAATCTCCATTAGGCCTTAAAGTCATTCCCCTGAAATAGAACCTGCACTGAGATTTTTGTCAAACTTTGCCTATTGATTGTTTATATTATAGGAACTTAAATTTTGAAATAAAAATGAGGGGTCCCCATGTTCGTTTAGGAGCAACAGCACCTTGTTTATACCCATATAAATCCTTATAATAGCACCATGATTGTAGTCACGATTGCTTGCTAAATTCACGTTTCCGGCGATTGCGTTTTGTTCTACACTGAGAATTGGTCCATATTTATTTTACACAGAGAGATTTATTACTCAAATCAAAACAGCAGAAAAAAATGATAGGTCACCATACTCGGTTGCGAGAAAATGACGATTTACCTCTATGGCAAGGTCCAGCTGTAAAGAAAAAGCCGCCATTTTTTACTGCGCGCGCGCTAATCACACGTGAAATTATGCGCAGTAGGGATGCGCAATGCAATACTGGGGAATAACCTTAAGTGTTCATAATTAGCACAAGTATAGCTAGATAGCAAGAGACTATGATGTCTTGTGGATAGTAAGCAGAACATAACTGACCTCATCAATATACTCATTGCACCAGTCCGCAAGATGTTTCACGCACAGCCCCCAAGTTAAAAACAAGTCCATTTCCATGAAATCAAAGTAATACGAGTCAGCACATCGCTTCTGGATAGCATCCACTAATTTGCTACACCCAGCAGACTCAATCAGGTTCATTGGTGTCCACGACAACGAAATTTCATAATTTGTGTAGTAAACCCAGCGATACTTGTAGTAGTTGTCACCAATAAGACGGTGGTCCATGAACAGAAATATTCGTTGATTAGTAGTAATCGCTTCACCTAATGTCGGCCACTTCCAGGATTGTCTGCGATAGTCATTTAGAGAGAGCTGTTTCAAACTTGTTTTCTCTTTTGTTGGCTCCCATAAGTTCTTCAGCTGCGAAGATAGGCATAATTTTCAGGTGCGATATAGGAGATATAAGCTTATTGACTTTGACAAAAAGGAGGGCATGATATTGTCTCTCTAGAACCGGCTCTCAATGGTCAGTTTGTATGCGATATTCTTTTCTTGGTAAAAAGAAAAGCTAAAAGTTAATTTGAAATTGTGTTTCTTTTTGGACGTTTACTGAAAGTGTCAATTATTCACTTCAAAGCAACATTGGTCAAAACGAGTGTGACCCCAATACAAAAGCAATAGGTTATCTCTGGCTTATTGAGCGTGTATAATTGCTGAGCTTGGGTTGATTTTCGAAAGGTTTTGGCTCGTCTGGTAGCCGTACACATAAAGGTGTATGAAATCGATTGATACAAGCTAAAAGGATAAAACGAGCCACAATCGAGTAATTTTTCCAGTCTTTACCTGTTTAAGGATTTCGTTTCCGATCTTTTGGGCTTTCGACTTCACCGTGTCTCTACCAAACTTGATAATGACAACTTCAGTAGGATTTCTTCGCATCCATTCATCTATCTGGTGCAGCATTTTTCTAATCGGTCCACCGTAAGCTCCGCTGTGGCATGTCCAAGGACCATGCTCCCATCTTCCTGAGTCCACAAAACACGTGTCAATATCAAAGTACCGGATGCCATTATCAAGCTGTTTGGTGATACTTTGTCCCTGGCTTCTATACCAGCAGCTTCCCGCCGGAAAACTTAGTCCGATCTTTGTGTGATAGTAAAGGATCCCGTCAAAGCCTGCACCAGAATTGTGCGTTCCTGCAAAGGTAGCTTGGTTGATTCTTAAATCACAGAACTCAGCCATTCCGTTGCATATCAAACCCTGAGTTGGGCTTATAAAAATTGCAAATGCAATTACCAAGGAAAGTTGGATCACTCTAGCGCAATCCATCGCTTTGGTACAACACGGTATAAATGATACTGAAGTCCGGAGTATATTTCCCTAAGACAGCGGACTATCAATCCTTCTGCTAACAATTCGTTTGCAAAGCTGTTATTCGAATTATTGTTTAACATTAGCCTAGAAAATCAACATGGAAAAAGCTGGAATAATATTGCGTTAGTTTAAATGCAACAATATAGAATTGTTTATGACATGTACTCATCAATTGATCATAAAGAAAAAAAGAAAATACAAAATTTATCACAACTTTGAGCTGAACATTACCTCTATTTTATTGAGAAAAAGGTTTAACAATATGGATGGAATACTTGAGAGGCTCATGTTGATATTCATGAGAAATAATTGAAAGCAATCAGGGCAAAATATCTCATCAAAGAAAAAGCTTTTAAGTCTTAAGGCGTTCACCATTTTTATAAAATATCCTTTATTTAATCGTATTTGTAAATACACAATGTTCTCTGTTATTCACTCATTTATTTACTCATTGAAGCCAGAACTTGACCCGACCATCGACCCAAAAGATACCGGAAAATTAATGTATGATCCTAACGCATGCAATAAATTGCAAATTTCCTCTCGTTTCTCCTTTAGTTTTCATTTCTTGTATATTTCCCTGGGGTTTCTTTTCTGCATCCAAGCAACACCTTGCGTTTCTTCCATTTATTATTTTATTCTTGGACATTTGTTCTTTTCAACAGAGTAACAAAAACATAAATATAAATTTCTTTGAGATCAACATCGGATTGACACCAATGTTTACGCAGATGAACTGGGACACAATTGTTACTGCAGTAATAGAATAAAATAAAGGCTTTTGAAGAATAGTAGGTTTCGTTGAAAAGTTGAAATCATGGCTGGAAATGCAGGTGTAATGTATGTGTCAATATTAACACTCGCCCAATGAATAGTAACACCTTCTAAGTCCCTTAGTTTCAAAGTTGTCCAGTTTCTTAATGCGTCATGTTCTTCATTTCATTTCAGTCATTTGCCACAAGGGCTGTATAAAATGATCTATCATGACTTATTTTTTGTGGTTACTGGAAGTAACCGTAATTTCATCGGTTCCGTTAGTAAGTAAGCAGGTAAGATAGTCCCTGACTTTTCGGATCTCACGAAGCGAGGCCGCCAATACCGCGAGATTTGCTCAGGTTCTTTTGATCGATCTTCACCTTTAAAACGCGAGTTTTAATGAAAAATAACTACTTTAATTTTTAAAATTCGTTCCTTTTAATTTGATGTCTCTACTGAAGTGAAAAAATTGCGAATTTCCATAGGCGTACGGGCCGGGGGGGGGGGGGTCAAATGATATAAGGATAAAGTCACATATCGTTTAAATGTGTATCGTGGAAATCAACAATATGAATATTATTTTAGTGCTCTCCACAAGCTATGTTGCCCGCAATTTCTCAGAAAGTTGCTCAAAAGTTGCTCAAAAAAGGTCAAAGGTAGCTTTTTGTAACGAAAGTTGCTCAAAAGTTGCTCCAAAAAAACAAACAAACAAAAAATTTTGTTGCTCTTTTCCTTTATTTGGTCTGCTGCAAAAATATGCAAATTGTACGACAAAAGTAAGATATCTAAGCTTTTATTGTGCAATTTTGCGGCGTAGCCAGCGTTGCTAAATAACTTTGTCCTTAATTTAAGACTACGCATCAATATTAATCTTGCAAAAATTCTTCACCTGAGACACTCGAGTCAGACGAGTGTGAATCTTCGTCCGTTGACCTAGCAGCCCGGCAGCATGCATCTTGCACCCATCATCTGCCCCAGAGGGGAGGGGGGATCTGGCTCCTTTTTCACAGGAAATTTATAATTGCATACAAAAACACGGTGAAATAAGGAAACAATTAAGGTCAATTTAAGAACTTAAAGCTGCTCCGATTTCTCAGAATTGATAGAAAACTAGAAATTGGTCAGAAAATGCAAAAATATAGACATAATATATGATTGATCATTGCAGTTATACACACAACTTAAGCAGTTGAGAAATTAAAGCCTAAAAAAAAAAAAAATTCAGGCCTGAACGGGATTCAAACCCATGACCTCTGCGATACCGGTGCAGTGCTCTACCAACTGAGCTATCAAGCCATCATCAAGTAGATGATGACGAATGCAAATGAATGTATGAAAGATCATAAAGTGTAAAATTTGATTTCCGCTGAAACAGTGCAGTGAGTAGAGCGAAGAATGTAATGTGGGAGGAAAAACACAAATAAACTACAAGTTCGTCCCAACAAACTTGTAGTTTATTTGTGTTTTTCCTCCCACATTATATGAAAGATCATATATTTGAAAAAGTTGCTCGAAACAAAAGTTGTTCAAAACGAAAAAGAGTTGCTCGAAATACGAAAAGTTGCCAAAAAAGCTAAAAAATTGTCGAGCATCTTGTGGAAAGCCCTATATATATTATTTCCATCAACAAAACAATTGCAAAAGAATCAAAGCAAACAAAGACCAAGACCTTTGTTTTTGTGGTAGCTCTGAAAAGAGCCGTTTTCAATGACTCCGAAGAGCCGTTTTAAAATTTTCTGAAAATTTTTGCACGAGGAAGAACTAACTGTTTCTTTTATAAGCTTTTGATTTTACTAATGACTACGATCAAGAGATTATCAAGGTAAGAGAGTGAATCCCCCATATAGGTCCTCTAACTAAGGTAATCCCTCTTAAGTTATTTTTAGACATGGTACCCAGTTCTTCCGAGGATGCTAGCTAGCGCGATGCGTGGACAGCCGAATCAATTTTCTCGAAACTACCTGAGACGAAATGGCCAAACGTCATTTTATACGTTTTAATTTCGTTTCAGAGCAGAGCACTCTCAGCCCTCTTTTTGTTCGGTCGGGTTTTCCTAAAAGTGAACTGCTAACTATGAAAATCTTGAGTTGAATATACCATTTGGATCCATGAATTATACGCGATATGAACAGTCCACCTCAGGGGGGTGTGAATCTTTTAATAATTATTATTTTTATTTTGTATTTTATTTATATTTATTATTATTATCGTTATTATTATTTTAGTTCTATTTTGTTTTAATTTTTGTTTTTTTATTATTTTTTTTTTACACTCGACAATCCACACTCCGCACTCCTCGTTTTCGGAACAGCCAAAAGTGAACTGCTAACTATGAAAATCGTGAGTTGAATATACCATTTGGATCCATGAATTATACGCGATGTGAACAGTCCACCTCAGGGGTGTGTGAATTTTTTAATAATTATTATTTTTATTTCTTAAATTTCTATTTTGTATTTTATTTATATTTATTATTATTATTATTATTATTATTATTATTTTAGTTCTATTTTGTTTTAATTTTTGTTTTTTTATTATTTTTTTTTTTTTACACTCCGCACTCCTCGTTTTCGGAACAGCCAAAAGTGAACTGCTAACTATGAAAATCGTGAGTTGAATATACCATTTGGACTTAATGAGATATACGCGATATGAACAGTCCACCTCAGGAGGTGTGAATTTTTTAATAATTATTATCTTTATTTCTTAAATTTCTATTTCTAGTTTATTTATGTACTTGATTATTCTTTTAATTCACTTTTATATTTTTTATTTCTATTTTTTTTTTAATTTCTTTTTAAATTTTTTTTTTAGACTCGGCACTCTGCACTCTGCACTCCGCACTCCGCACTCCGCACTCCGCACTCCGCACTCCGCACTCCGCACTCCGCACTCCGCACTCCGCACTCCGCACTCCGCACTCCGCACTCCGCACTCCGCACTCCGCGTTTTTGGAACAGCGTTTCATCTTTGGCGACACGACGGGACTAGCGAAAGTTTCCCGTGTCCGCTGCCGTTCCCGTCCTGGGGCCCGTTTCTCGAAAGCCCCGGAAACTTTTCGGGCCCGTAAAGCCATAGCAAAATCTCGAACCTGACGATTACAGAGCTGGACAAACTTCTCTTCATATTCAGAATAGCACGCTGAACAAAACTGTTCTGAATCGACGTTTTACAACAAAAAATTAAAACAAGCAAGGCGATGCAAATAATTTTTTGATTGTCTTAAACCTTATTAAATTCCACACATGGAAAATTATTTTCGTGTAGACCACGCAAGGAAGGCTTGCGTTACAGCGTATCTAAATTTGCGGACTGAATCACAAAAGTACGGAAAATTGCGCGATTTCTAAGATAACAATTGGTAAGGTTTACATCGACATCGTAGTGTTAGACCTGTGCTGTTGTGCGAAGAACGTCGTTGCGCGTTTGTGGATATTTTCATGAATTCGACGAGATGGCATGAGGAAGGAGCGATAATCCATTTAAACAGCACTATAATCCTGTGATACATCAGCGGTTCAGAGAATTAAAGATTCACGTTGTGATGCTATTACTGAAGGGCCACAAAGCAAACCAAACGAAGTTATTTCAAGCTGTTATGCAAGAAAATCCGAGAAAATGGCAAGCTTCTGGTGGATGGGCCCAGAAACTGGTCCTTAAACTTTCCTAAAAGCACAAATAGCAGTGCCTGATGTTCTTGGCTAACAACGCCTTAACACAGCTGTATTTTGTGCAATTGTGGCTTGTACGAAGCGCGATAAAAGACAGCCATCTTCAAAACAGGCGCAAGACCGATCTAGTGGCAAGAACAGTTTCAAGACTACAGAGTTCTAAGATCATATTGCATTTCACTGGGCAAATAAGTTATAAGTCTTTCTCATGCTTTCTTGTCAAAATCGTGGCAAAAAAAATCCACCGACACGTGAAGAGTTTCTTTGCAAAACAACACTCCAAATATGACTCATTTTTCTCAGAAGTCACGTAATTTTGAATACTTTTGTGACTCAGTTACCAAATTTGGACAAGGTGTAACACAAGCCTTCTTTGCGTGGTCCATATAAAAATAAGTTTCCATGTGTGGAATTTAGTAAAGTTTAAGACAATCACAAAATTATTTGTGTCACTATGTTTATTTTAATTTTTTGCTGTAAAACGTCGATCCAGAACAGTTTTGTCCAGCGTACCATTCTGAATACGAAGAGAAGTTCCCTTCAAACAAGAAATTTCAGGCGTATACACTTCTCCGTTTTTAGATACAGATGGACTAAAAATGGCTTTACGGGCCCGAAAAGTTTCCAGGGTTTTCGAGAAACGGGCACCTGGCCTTCCCATCCTCGCATCGAGCATATGTGTCATGCATTTTACATTTCAAAACAAACATTTTGCAATAAAACTAAAACTCCGCAAGTCTTTTTTGTACCATTGTGGTTTTTCACTCTCCAGTAACCACATGTCCTCTCAGAGGGCTTTTGTTGGTAAAGTGATGAAATGTCGGTGTCCTTTACGTTGATAATTTTCAGTTTTGAATGGAAATGTAACTCTTACTGCTAAATAATAATGCTACAATTGTAAGCTATCATGGGATGTGATAAAATTCCTGACTTTGCGAAACTAAAACTTTCCAAGTTTAGATGCAACTCACAAATACAGTGTGCAAATTATTTTACTTCCTAATTTCCGCCTCTGCGCACCGGCCCAGTTTGTAAAGGTCAACGTCACGCTTGACATAACTATAGACATTTGTTTGTGCTATGTATGCGATTACTTCAACTTCTTTTCATCTCTTCCACCGAAACCTGGCTGCGAGAACAGCGAATTTTGTTTCATTAGTAACGGACCTTACATTTACAGCCAGAGCGTTGTGGGATAAACACCATTCAACTGAAAAGGTAATCAATGGAGTTTTTCTCGATGTTTCGGTGTTCACGTTACTGAACTCACCGGTCTATCTAGTTTAAAATGGATGCATACGATGATGTCGAGTAGATGCATGCGATGATCTCTCACTTTCACCAGGAAGAATTGCTCTTTATACTGTCTTTTTTACAACAAATCTTAATTAGGATTTCAATGAAAATCATCCAAAGCTAGGGTCAGACGAATGCGTAGTTTGTAAAAGATTTTCAAAGGAATCTTTCGGCAAAGCATTTGCATTTAGTCTAGGGTAATAACATAATATTAAGATAGGGACCCAAGATATGTCAAACAGTGTTCTGAAACTGAACAATTCGGGAACAGAATCATCTTACACTTTCATACCTCTGATGGAAACTAAACACAAGCCCATAGTCTTCTTTAAGTCATTTAATTAATGACACGAATTTTAAACCCTCTATCAAGTCATAGTTAACTATGATCAAGTTCTGGCGCAGTTCCAAATCGTTGTGTTTGCTCAGCATAGTAGCATTATGCACGAATAACACGCTGATATTAAAGTACTGCGCTATTGGGCAATGTGCGAAAATTCTTTTTTTCCTCTAATTCAATTTGAATTTGCCAACAGTCTTTCGTTATAAGCCTCTTGTGGAAATTTTCTTGAATATCTTTTCCTTACTATATATGGTGGTAATGGTCTTTGTTCCTTTTCGCCAGATTGACTCGCTTGTGTGACAAACATTGACACATGGAAGCAGTTCAAGTTCTTGGCATTCTTCTTGTCTTGTGCATTAATTTGGCTCATTGTGGTGGGTGATTTTGTTTTTGGAATATCTATTACGTATCTGTAAAACACAACATGCATTTCTATGACTTCATTAAACAATATTAGACAATATATAGTTAGTAGGTTTTAAATAATATTGGGTGTCCCAATTAGTAGAAGCGTGTTTCCCCATGGGCTAAATATTTTGACACAGTAAAAAAGTTTATGTATGGGTGTATGTATGTATTATGTATGTATATATGTACACACAACTTAGAAAAAGGCTATCCGGAGAACCGGCGGTATAAATAACATCCCTGTGCTACAGGAAGCAGAGCAGTGCTGGCCAACTTATGACCACTCTTCTCCGAAAAGGTAAAAAAGGCCTTAAGTAATGTTTTTAACTTTTTCGTTATACTGTTGGCACACAGCAGTCCCGCTTACAAAAACAAAATGCCCAGAATAATGTTTGTATAAACTGTCACGAATTTTACGATGATTCATTTCCAGAACAAAACTAACTCTCTCTGATTTATCGCCAGGGAATAACTTAACACAACTGGACACTAATTCAAAGTGAGTTACGTGAACGCGAACAAACGTATTACACAGTTAATTGTTCTAAGAAAAACTTAACTTTAGCCAAGTTTGAATTCGTTAGTACTAGCAACGGGATTAATACACCAGTTAATGTCTACTATTTGTCGTTGATGTCTGTTTTGTTCGTTTTTCAGCTGCGTGCAAGCACTACCTCTAGTAAACGCCTCTGCAAGGAATGCTTCCTGCATATATTACAGCTACAATAAAGGAAGTTTCTGCAAGGATATAATTACTAGTTTATACGTGTTTGGGGATAGTGGTACTTTGAGTTACGGTGAATATTGGACCTCCACATTTGAAAGTTACTTAAGCATCCTTGAAATAACGGATGAGTGCAAACCACTTATGAGAGATTTGTATTGTCGTTATCATTACCCGCCGTGCGATATTTCAACGGACAAGCCTCGTGCTCGTAAGATTTGTCGCAGAACATACGATTATATGGATAAAGAGTTGTGTAAGAAAGAAATGATTTTAATCAGAGATGCAGCAAAGACCGCCCCAGTTTTCGACCAAGACATAATCAACGGTAGCTTTTATGACGTTGCTAATGGTGGAGATGTTCCTGAATGCTACCAATACTATCCAATATCAGGTGCTTATATCTAGGTTAAGCTAAGGGCATAGACATAGCAACATAGCAAGTGGAGTAAGATGTTGATAATTAGCACCTTTTGTTACGAAGGTTACCAAACAAAAGACGCTACCCAACAGCACTTTACTTAACTTTACTTTGCGGCTCTTTGGCGCGATTGTAGAGTTTTTATTAATTCACAGCTTTGAATAGCGTAAACGTTATTGTCAAGTTCTAAATCCTGCTATATTTCTCAGACTGTGTCCTCTGTGAAATAACGTGACTTTAATTGATTTAAATCCTCGTATTTACAGACTGTGAGCCACGACAGCGAATTTTCCATTTTCTCACATTTGAATGAAGCTACTTCTACATGTACTTCTTCAACCGATAGATACACTGAATACATCTAGTTATTTGAAGAGTCTATTTTAGTGTGCCTTCTGAGCTTAAACCACCTTTACTATTTCAGAAAATAAAGTTTGGTTTGAAAGAATTAGCCGAATGCGCGGGGAAATAAATGGATTCTTCATCATAAACGAATAGAGAACCCTCAACTGTGCTCTGTTCTGTTGTAAAGCACTTAGGAAGTGGTAGGGCACTCAAGAAGTGGGGAGAAACACTCGACTTCGTCTTGTGTTTCCCCCTACACTTCTTTCGTGCTATACCGCTTCCTGCGTGCTTTGCAACAGAACAGAGCACAGTCGAGGCTTCTTCATTTGTTAAATATTAAACATGGATGTTTTTCTATTTTTCAATAATTTATTTGCTCAACAGTGATAAAGGAATAACCTTGTTTTCCCCGATTTTCCACAGGTGATGATACAAGAAACACAGGTCTGTCCTTTAAGTTTTAATTGGTATAATTTTACATTGGCATTAATAAAACCCGTAAATATTACACTTGAGATGAACTTCACTGACGTCATCGACCTTTCGTGAACACGCTCAAGTTTGAAATCATGTTCATATATTATGAGTTTCATGACACACAATTTGTCTCTTATCTCAGTTTTGAAAAACGAATGAAACGTCAATTTTCAAGCAAAGAAACATTAATATGTTGTGGTAAGGTTCATACCAAGAAGTCCCTTCCCAAGATGGCCGTTTGTTCTTTTCATACAATTCAAATCGCGTGTAATAAATACGTTAAGTAGCTACATAAAAACTCCTCATTTATAAGCAATACAAAATTCATGTTATATTCACCGCCGTATATTTTCCTCCTTCTTGACGATATGGTCGATGTGGTAGATATGGTCGGTCCGTAGCTTTTTGTAACAGTTTAAAAACTGTTTAATCTCGATGGTGCCATTGTGATTCAGTTCTAAAATGAAGAAAGAGAAAACCTTTGACTTTTCTGTTTTGCAAAGTAAAAAGCTTTTCACCATTCAGAACTTAAATTCCCAGATTCACACGATTAATTTGGCTCTATAACTAATTGCACAAGTATAATTTATTGTAGATTGTTTCTATGGCATTGGTGTTGGGTACCGTGGCAATGTAAACATCACCCGATCTGGTCGCACCTGTCAGGCGTGGAACTCACAATGTCCTCATCGTCATTGGCGTATTCCTCAAGATGTCACAAATAAACATAATGACTTCAACATGTGTCGTAATCCAGATAGCAGTGCCCCAGATGGACCTTGGTGTTATACCACTGACCCTAAAGTTCGATGGGAATATTGCAACGTAACTAAATGTCCTCCAAGAGGTATATTGAACTCGATCCAGTGAGGTGGAGGAAAAAAGAAAAACAATTAGTCTACGAGAATATTTTAATGTCCAAACAATTACTATTATGTATTTTTCCATGTATTTACGAATTCCTCACCAACTTCTTATGTCTTACATATACAGCCAATGAGGCATGAACCGGAACAAAAGCTACAGAGCAAGCGTACTAATGCGAAAATTGTTGATGTTACTGGCAACCTTGTAATGTATTTTAATCCTCATTTAAAGCCAAGTTTCCTCAAAAAATGATTGTAAGATTGCGGGAACAAGGAAAATCAGTGTAAGTATCACGAACTTGCCGAGGACGAAAAGAAGTAAAGCGAAGTGTAAAGACACATAAAAAGTTTGAATCATCAAATGTTCTAGTACAATGTCTCTGTTGTTTCAAAGCCTTTGAATTGGATGACTAAGATGTTTTGTTCTCCAAATTATTGCGACAAAAGACACTTAATCCATCCAAACTTATACAGCGCGGAGTTATTTTTATTATCTTTTTTAATTCCGTAACGTTTAGTATCAACACGTTTTATCCCTTTTTATCACGTTTAACATTCTCATGTTTAGATTAATAACCTATATAAACGTCGTTCGTTTTTATTATCGTTTATTTTCATCGTCAAATGCCTATCGAAGAAACGCCTTTCAGTGTGCAAGACAAGACACTGTCCAAAGGTATTTCCAAGTATTGACACCTGCCGACTGTGTTTAGACCTCAATTTACGATAAAAACGTGTTGGCAACTAAAAAAAGCACTTTTGGATACTTTTGTCTCAACAGTTCCTGAAGAGGCCCCTACGTTCATAACAGGTTATCCTCTTAATTCCACTGCAATTCACATTTCCTGGAATGGCTTGCCTCCATTCCGTCACAAAGAACAGTTGCTGGGCTATCGAGTGAGATACAGACGCCTTGGCTCTCCGCTGTATGAAGAAGCAAATACTGCAAACAACATGACAGAGATTGTTGTTCTCAATCTTGTTGCACAGACGAAATACGAGATTGAAATAAACGGATTTAACGAAATTGGACATGGGCCAACGAGCAAGATCGTTGTCATAAAAACTTTGTCATATGGTAAGTCGGAAATGATCGCTCTCTCTCTCTCCACTGTAGATTATCTGTGATTATGTTAAGTCTGAAACTTCCTATCTTCACGAGCCTTGCCGAGCCTTTTTTTACAATACCATGACGTCTTCAAGTTCACCGGTTGATAATTTCGTGTAATAAATGTTTTTTTGTTTCTTTATTATTAATTTTTGTCTCATTTTTTAGGTGAAGTAAGTATTGATGTAAATCTGCAGTTGGTAATCGATGCAGATTTCAGTAGTGATCTTTTGGATCGTAGCAGCAGCAACTTCGTGGCGATGGAAAAAAACATCAAGACTTCGGTACGATAAACTCCATTCCTAAGGAGTGGCTCATATGTGCATTAGTTTAAGGGAAGACCTGTTTAAACGAAATGTTGCGTAATGTACGTAATGCGTATTAAGGTTGAATTCCCGTTCAGTAGCATCAAACTTCTCCAAGGTCCTTCAAATGTGCATGTTATTGACGAGTGCTTTAGATCTCTACACAGCCGTACATCTTTAGTAACTACATACAAACCGCTATTTCTACTGTTACAAACTCGTAACTGCTCAACGTTTTTCCCCTTTCCTTGTAGATAAAGCACCATTTTAATAAATCCACAGTCGTAAAGATATATGACGTGGAAATTCTGCGGTTCAGGTATGTTGACCATATCACTTTCATTGAATGACCAGCAGCGACAACACCATCTGACCATCTGCCACCCCACTTGCCTCCAAAAATCTCCCACAAGGATTTTTTAATCAATCTTTCTGGGACACTTCGATCATAACTCGATAATGCAGATATTGAGTGAAGCGTCTACGAATGTCGTTACAGTTTACACGATGGAACAGTAAGACGTCATGTCATGAATAAGTTATCCTTTTTTCACCAAGTTACTTCAGTCCATCAAAGGACAGTAGTTAGGGAAATGCGTGCTTTTTCGTTTTAGTCATGGAAGCGTGAAAGCAGACGTCAGGGTCGTCGCCACCATGAATACAAACACGACCAAAAAAGGTGAAGCCATTGAGCAGTTAATCGATGGACTGGATTCTTCAATAGGGAAAAGACTTGATGTTACTGCCATCGTAGTTCTTGGTGAGCAAACGTAACTCAGCAGTGATGTCCTTCAAATGTTTTCTGCAGCAAGATACGTTTTCAGATACTGGTAGGCTACAAGCAATACAGTAGAGTGGCATCCAAGGAGAGTATACTATACTGGATCCACTCATGTAACAGAAGACATAGTCAAGTGTATGTTTACCTTACTCTTTAAATGAAATATGACTTTTTTGGCCATAGTTTGGCGTTTCTGGAAATGAAACGTCTTCTACACTGTAATTACTTTGTTACCTGCAATAAACTAGAATAGCATTTAAAGAGAGTTAAAATATTACGTGGCCAGCACGTAAGCTTTACCTAAATCTTTGAAAGAAAGAAAATTTCTTTGGCCAAATTACATTGTTACACACCTGGCAGTAGAATGTACTCTCTGTACTAACTGCACACAATTTCAGTGACACTCTATTGACTTCATGCTTTGTTTGCTTATTTAAACATCAAGAAAAACCGCCGCCTCCTAAAGGCTTGACAGTGACCAATGTACAGACTCGGTACATCGTGCTTGCCTGGGATCAACCAAAGCATGGCAGCTTTTACCAGATACACAATTATACTATAGAAAGAAAAACATCAGCCTCCGAGAACTTCGCAATAGTGAAGACGCTGCCGTACGATCAGACAAGAATGACTTTAAAGGCTCTAGAACCTTCCACAGAGTACACCATTCGATTATCAAGCAACAACAGATATGGACGGTCAGATGGTATTTTGCTAACCAAAGGAACACTGCCAGGTAAGTGTTATCGCTGGTGTTAAATCGTCTAAGAAACATTAAAATGATTTAGAAAAGGTACTATTATTGTCTAGGCGCGGTGGCTGACACTTGAACTCTCTCAATGACAGGGCTCACCATTCACGTATACGGTCACATTTATCATTCAAAGCTAGGAATAGTCAAGTATTACCAACAAGACTGTGACGTAACCCTTTATTCAATTTTCCTGTTTACAGACAGATTCATCAGGAATTTAATCCTGATCATCGTGTTACCTCTGACATTAGCTGCTTTGTTTATCGTGGTTGTTTGCCTCAAGTTCAAACCAACCTGTAAAACGATTCCTGAGCAAGATGAGGTCAGTAGACGTAACATACTTATCTTCGGCAATTTGTCAATCAAATGTGTGCATCTTGATATTTATTAATGCAACTGCAAAGAAAACGCACTATTTCCTAAGTTGCTTGTTTCTTTTCCATTTAGTTTAAATTGTTGAAAATTAAAGAAACTTAAATGTCAATTAAAGAAACCTTATTTTTATAGACGGAGCTTTGGATGCGCGGAGATTGGGTTGAGATTCGTAGATCAGATATTACTCTTCAAGAGAAGTTAGGGGAAGGTGCTTTTGGAGAAGCTTACAAAGGTTTGGTACGGATGGATGGAAAATTGCGGGAATGTGCAGTGAAAAAGCTAAAAGGTAATAATTCTAAACTGTTTATATGTCGGCCACGTAAATGTACCGGTCTTACTTCACAGAAATGAGGACTCCTCAAAGCAACTTTATTTAGGGGCCTCAGAATAAATACTTCAAGGTTATTTTAAGCTCTCTCCAAAGAAGAAGATACGATGCTAGGCGAAAATTGTGCTATATTAAATATATCCCAAGATGTTTATTGGGTTTTGTTTTGACACAGATGTTTGAGTAATATATAGCAGTCTTCACGGCGGGGTCATTTTACACGAGGCCACGCCATTTGATCACGAAACACCAGAAGAACTGAGGCAAGGAAAGAAATAAATATCAGAGGAATAACAAATGGACAGTTGGAAATTGCTCCTTGAAAAAGAAATCGTGATTCTTTTCATGTAGGTTTTCCTTTGTCTTTTCCTTCTCTAAGATCGCACATGTAGAAGTAGGTAGAAGGACTTTTTTACAGCTTGCTTTATAGTTTGCTGATGTTGCAAATTCAACTACGCGATTAAATCATTTAAACAATCTATTTTCGACCTCAGCGAATGCTACAGAACTGGAGAGGCGGGACTTAGTGAACGAGCTTCAAATCATGGTGACAGTTGGTGAACACCCTAACGTCATAAGTCTTATCGGAGCTTGTACAAGGAGTGGTAAATATTGTGAAGTGATAATTCTGATTATTCTGCACAGTTCAGAATGATAACATGTTTTGTTGTTGAATGTCAGGAAGAGATACTGATCACATGTCTAAATCTCGGTTCACTCAGTCAAAGATCTGAAAATAGCGAAACTTAAAAAGTGATTCTCTAGCTTTGTCCAGGATTATACTTGAAAGTAATAAGGTAACGCAACTTGGATGGATGTCATAAGTGGGAGTAGTAGTAGTAGTAGCATCAGTAGTAGTAGTAAACTGTATTACTGACCCTTAGTCTTAAATTACAATTTTTGCATTCATTTTCTTCAATTTCATTTTCGATAAGCCTGATTTGGATGGAAAGTTTTTGAAATATCTTAGTACAGCAATAAATAGTTAATGTTGAACTCGTGTAAGGATTGTGTGAGTAGGAGGGGCAGGGGGGAGCTTTATCTTGAACAGCCCAGAGGTCAACCCTTTCGCATGTCGGTTCTCAGTATAACTGAGGCAGTCCTAAACCACGTGAGGGCTTTGTATGACTATTGTTACTGTGGTTTTGATGGCGGTATCTCTGTACATGTCAATGTTTTGATCATAACTAGAATCAATGTTGGTGGTCGTTCGCTTGGCTGAGAATGGTTGCTTGTTGCATCAGCTGAGGGAAAACAGAGAAAATCCATATATTGACGTTGAAGAAAAACAGGTGAATTTCTCTCACATCGACAAAACAAGGATCGCAAGAGATGTAGCCAGTGGAATGTTACACCTGTCTAGCAAGAAGGTATATATATGTTGTTCAAATGTCAAAACACACAAAAAAATTAATAGGAGGAGATGGTGGAGGAGTATTCTGGTGGAGTGCTAATTTATGTAAGTAAAGGTGGCTCACAACAGTTTCTAGCATTTTTAAACTCTTCGTCTGTGGGTTAATGCAATAATGGCGCCAAAAAAAAAACAATCATTCATCGGTAAACTTTATGGTCTTATTTATGACGCAAAAGTTAACCATAGCAACAGTATATCC
Organism: Orbicella franksi; assembly: GCF_964199315.1. NCBI lineage: Eukaryota > Metazoa > Cnidaria > Anthozoa > Scleractinia > Merulinidae > Orbicella > Orbicella franksi. Next base: position 19,501,773 of record NC_138152.1, on the reverse strand, counting down.
CGTTAAAAACAATACAATTTTAACTTAAAGGGCTTGTAACTCAAAAACGACTCCGGTGAGCTTCTCTGTTTATGTTGAATTGTGATTCATATTGGAATACAACTTTTTACCAAGTTGAAGAAAATTGTTGGAGCGGATTCAGAGCCACTTTAAATTTTCGGTGGTTCTGAATCCGCTCCACATATTTATTAAACATAGAAAAACGTTGATGACATGCTGATTACATTTAGATGATAAAAACTGTACGCTCCTTAATACGAACTCTGCATTCAAAACCTTTTACTTTCCTAGTTCGTCGTAAGAGTGTGATTAAATAGATTCTAAGACGTTTTAGTCTGATAGTTTACTATTGTTACTTTCCAGTGTGTTCATCGTGATCTTGCGGCAAGGAATGTGCTTCTTGGCAAGAATAATGTCGCCATGGTTTCTGATTTCGGCTTGTCACGTGATGTGTATGAAAGTGGTGAATACGAGAATACATCCGGGGTATGGAAATTTACTTTTATGATTACAGTCAAACTTCTCGTTCGCGGAAAACCTTTGGATCAGAACAAAGGAAGTCGTTTAGGACGGCTGTCCGCTTATTAAGAAGATAGAAAACGTACTTACTTGCTTACGTATCCGTCGTTGGCGGAAATTCGACTTCACCATTTTCTTTTTCTAGCTAACTTTAATTACATAAAATCGATCATATGAAGTGACTCAGTGCTATTAAATAGAATACAAAAATCGTCCAGTTTAAGTCAAATGAAATAAAAATCCCTGAATTGAGAAAACAAAATGGTCAAGGCAATGATATCTTTACTTGAAAGTTACTCCAATAAGATCACGTGATGATGTCTTATTCAACTTTGGGGAAGTCTGCACTTTTGATCAGCGACTTCTGTTTGGGAGCGTCATTGTCCAAACTTTTCAACCAGGTCTGTTCAATTATTAAGTTACTATAACATAACATAACATAATATAATGTAACCTTCAGGAACGCTAAAGGTTTGAGAATTTGAAAAATTGGAACTTCAACTACAACTGTATGCAACATTGTCTATATTTGTTCACGTCGTTGCAAATATCAGTACACAGCCTGCATTCATTCAGCTTGTTCTCTAGTTTAGATTCTCCGATCTTTTTTTATTTTCAAACAAGGGAATGTTACCAGTTCGTTGGATGGCTCTTGAATCACTGGAGGATTATACTTACAACACTAAGACAGATGTGTAAGTTGAGCACTGCTTGAGCTCAGTGATGTATGATATGCCCTTATTGATGACAGAACAGCAGCCCAACCTATTGCAAACAGAAATTCCTAAGCATCACTTTATTACATACAACTTTTCCACAGATTTTGAGCTGAAACCTGAGTAACGAAGGCTTAACTAAAGCTCACTTCAATCAGATATCCTGGAGAGCCAGAATCAAGCGCCAATTTTCTTAAATAAAGAAAAGTATACAAAAAGGCAAACCAACATTTTTTCCATTTTTTTTTTTTTTGTGAAAGAACCTGTTCGCTACAATTGTCACGCATTGGTGTTGAATTGTTTTTCCCAAAGTACCTTACGAATAAGTAAAATTAACTGCCGCTGGCAAATCCAGTTAGTTTTTACTTGTACATTTGTGGAGGTGGGCTACAGCACAACGAACTCAGTGCCATTCACCACCTTGCGGGACCTGGTGTGGATATGGGGACTATTTGTGACTGCTTAAGTATGTTGATTGGGTGAGGAGTTGAGTCTTCTAAAAATTTTAAACCCACTGAAAAATTCTGTATCTTGTTGTTTACAAGCACATTAACTTTTTTTTGTAGGTGGTCTTTTGGTGTGCTACTATGGGAAATAGAATCTGAAGGTAAACATGTTCTAAGTAATTAGTGTCAAAAGAGTTATTGCTGTTATAGTCATTGCGAGTTATAAGCGAAATTTCCTGAGGATGTATTTATCTCTGCTGCTTCTATTTTGCCCGAAAGTTTAAATGAGCTGGTCTCATTAAGGAGCTATGAAGCGATCATATCACGAATTTACGTTGAATAATGTGCCAGTGATAAAGGGCAATTGTATAGTTGTATCTTAGATCAGCTGATTTGTTAGGCTTGTCGCTAACTACGTTACTGTTTGTTTCTTGTTAAGGTAAAATGCCGTACTCTGGTCTTGGAGGAATGGAGATTGTGGAATTTATTAAGTCTGGAAAGAGATTAACAAAACCGGAACGATGCCCAGATGAAATGTAAATAAGCTGTTTTTTTTTTTTAATAAATAGCTTCTACATGTATGCATAGATTATGACTAGGAAATCTAACAGCCTGGTTTATTCAGACACGCTGCTGTAGAATTTTGCATTTAATGGCCTTTGTAGTTGTTGGATTGATTTGACTCTTTAAAGACTACAAAACTCACCTCAGCACTTAACAGGTGGAATTGGGGCGATGCGACAAATTAAAAATGTTATTCCTTCGACTAAGCCCACTCAATATTGAATTGCGCTTGATCATTTGTTAAATTTCGTTTATGTCCTTTAGCAAGTTATTTAAAGGAACTTTCCATTCCCTGAGCGCTTTGTGTACGAATATCGACTTATTGACTGATTGATTAGTTGATTGATTGATTGACTGACTGACTGACTGATTGATTGATTCATTTATTGCTGGATTGCTTTTATTGAATTGGTTTCTCCATATAATAAAAAGAACATTACACGTTGGCTCGAAGATATGAATTTTATGTTCTCGTGGCAAGAACAATATCTCACTCGTTCGCTTCGCTCACTCGTGAGATATTGTTCTTGCCACGAGAACATAAAATTCATATCTTCTCGCCACCGTGTAATATCCTCTATATATGTACCTATATTTCGTTCTGAAATTTTCCTAACTTAGTTGTTCATTCCGATCAATTGCTTGAACGAATTGAATTTATCTGCTATCATGACAGTTACGATATCATGATGTTATGCTGGCGTCCAGACCCCTCAGAGCGGCCTTCATTCGCCGAGCTTGTGACATCAATTGAGCTGGAGCTGCACAACAAAGAAGTAAGAAATGAACAGTCTTTTAAACTTAAGCAGAGAAGAAATAAAATAGAAATAAAATAAGCCAATTAATATAAAAAGAATATATATCTTCACCCGATTGGTGGGTTATTGTACTGTGATTCTTGAATTTAATCTTCTCAAACTCATTAATAATTCATCAAGTTAAAACAAAGAAGATCACAACCGTGAAGGAGGTTTGGATGCCCGGTCTTAATTAGCATAGATTTTGAGATTTTACTTCTCCGTTAACTCCTTAGTTTTTGTTCCGATTGTGAAGATTTATCAATCACTTGAGACATCGTTTCATCGGCTATCCAAACACCGCAAATTTCGTCAAAAATACTCTGCTGTCCGTCGTATTTTCAACTCTCTTCGCGGTGTTTGGATATCCTGATAAAACACTTTCTCTCGTGTTTGATATATTACATCATCGCGTCATCTTTGTTACTTTCAGGGAGTAAAGAACGCTATATAAAGTTGGTAAGACTGAGTTCTTATTACGAAATAAGAGAAGGAAATTGGTCAAAACAGTTCTTAAAACACGAGACGTAATTCTTCATTCCAGTTTAAATTTATGTTGCTGCCACTGACGTGGGTGGGTTGTTCATGTCTATAACGTGCTGTCAGTGGTCGGCAGGAAAGCTAGTCAGATACTGGAAAGTTAAAATTATCATAAAATATTATAAAATTTTATTCTTCACTAAGCATTTTGAAAAGTCATCAGTTGATACTTTAAAGTGTTTGTAGCTCATGACGCACTGTTATGTTAGTCTGCGGTAACAGTATCCCAGTGCAATGGCCGAGTTTTCAATTTAAATGTAAAGAAACGCTCGTTTCAATACCTTCCTATTGAAAATGACATTAAGTTTGCTATTGTACGTTCCTGTTATGGATGGTCGGTTTTGTTTTTAACATGGTGCAACATTGACTGATGACATTTCACAACACTTGTACCGCGTTCACACCAACATGTTAAACATATTTAAAGGTGGTTTACCTTAACAAGGTTAAAAATTAGTTGCTTATGCCGTACACACTCCACAACCTTACAAGGTAAAAACGTCTTTGATTGAGATATGTTCGCAAGTTGGTTTGAAATTTGTCTTTTCGAAATGACTGCAAAGCGTAATCGACAAATTGGGAAACCCTTAACCTGATTTAGTTAAATTAGCTTAGTTGATGTGAATGGGGCATTGGTTTTACTATTTTCGGAGAGGGGGTGGGGGTTTTCTCACTTCTTTCGGAGGGTTCGCTACTTTCGCGATTTATTAGCTGCCATAATTTTTTCACGTTACTCTCAGGGGTTCGTTACTTTCGGAAGTTTACGATAGCTGATTTTCATTACCCTTTTATTTTGTGTTTTATCAGGATTCCTTGAAGTTTAAAAGAAATGAAGTTGAATCTCAAGGCAATGTCAATTTGGCGACAGAATTCGATGGCCAGAAAGAGGAGAATACTGTTATGTAGATCAAATAACTAATAATGGTAGTAAAGTTGACACACTCGAAACACTTGACATATATTTAGACATCTTTTCAATTACTATAGAATGAAGGCTGTTCATATAATTTAGCATTTCAGAGCAAAACGATAAATACTCTTGTTAATATAACTATACCAAAAGCGTATCATTTTAAGGTTGGCTTGCTACTGCTAATGAGGTTCAGAAAATTTCAAAATTTCAATCTTGCTAACTACATGCCACTTTTCAGACAAACCGTAGAGCCAATTAGGCTAACGGAGTACCGTAATCAACTCACTAGCAGGTTGCAACTCCAGGTTACTAACCGGGCAACCCTCATAAGACAAATATAACTGGATTGTGAGCAAAAATGGGTGACCTCATTAATATACTCATTGCACCATTCCGAAAGATGTTTGACGCACAGCCCCCAAATTAAAAACAAGTCTACTTCCATGAAGTCACTAATTTACTACACCCAGCAGACTCAATCAAGTAATCGACAACGAAATTTCATATTTGTATAGTAAACCCTGCGTTACTTGTAGTAGTTGTCAGCAAAGAGACGGTTGTCCAAGAAAATATATATTCGTTGATTGATAGTGATCGCTACACCTAATGTCGGCCACTTCCAGTCCTTTAGAGAGAGCTGTTTTTAACTTCTTTTCTCTTTTTGACTTTAATAAACGGAAGGCCACTATTGTCTCTCTAGAACCGGCTCTCAATGATCACTTTGTATGTAATACTCGTTGCTTCATAGAAAGAAAAAAAAGGCAAAGTTTGTATATGAGCCAAGTGGTCCATAGGGCCGGAGCTTATCCCGGTTTCTGTAGCATGAAGCGACTCTGCCTCGCCCCGGATGGGATGCTAGTCCATCTCAGGGTTACCCCCTGCACTATAGGTCGTCGGTACCCATTTATACACCTGGGTGGAGAGACGGACAGTGAGAGTAAAGTGGCTGGCCTAAGAACACAACACAATGTCCCCGGTCAGGGCCGCTCGATCCGGAGTCGAGAGCACTAACCATGAGGTCACCGTGCTTCTTTTTGGACGTCTACTGAGAGTGTCAATTATTCATTTAAAAGCAACATTGATCAAAATGAGTGTGGCCCCCTTACAAAATCAGTACGTTATCTGTTGGTTGTTACTCGAAAACCAGTTGCTCAGCTTGGATTGATTTTAGTAGTGGGTTAGGGTTAGACTCGGTGAATATTCACCAATATTCAATTCGCCTTTGGCGAATAATTGTTAATAGTGAACTTAAGCAGCGACGTTTCTGAGACGCGGACGGCAACCGAAAGAGGAATGGAGCTAATTCTGGTGCGTTTTTGAAGCCATGGGATCAACTGGAAAGTCGTCGTGTTTGTATTTTAAACCAAACTGTGCTGACCAAAAAGCCGCCTCGCGGATCTCTTACGCTTCTTTCGTGTTCTCCAAACTTCCCGCGTGCATAACTCGATATAGGCACGCTAAGCATGAACCAATTCTTAAATATACGCACGGCCGTGCGTATATAACAAGACGTGTGCATTTTCAATTTAGCTTCAAAATTTCAGTCGAGTTTAGTACAATTTCCTTTTGTTTAAGTTTCAGCAAGGGGAAGATTGTTCTGAACAATCCAAATTCTACTTCGAGCCTTTTACTTTTGCCGAGCTAACATGTTTACTTAAGGTGGCTCAAAAAATTCTTTTTTTTTTTTTTTTTTTTTGAGACTTAGGTGCTAGGTGCGAACTAGGTGCGATTTTTCAGGCTTGGAACTGTACTGTTTTGAATGGCTGTGCTATTTTTTTAAGGTAACTCTCTACTGTGCCTTTCATTGTGTTTAAGTCATAAATTAAGGTTGCACTGTCCTGTTACATAGCAACAAACTTGACCCACTTTTTTTAGCATCAATTGCATCTATCTTAAAAACTAAGCCGGTGACCCCATATTGTTTTGTAAAAATCTTTTTATTACACACAAAATATTGGTATTCTCGCGAAATACTATAATTGCCGGCGAGTTATCGCCGTTCGAAGAGTTGTACACATGCCAAACCTTAACTCGGATGTATGTCAACAGAACATGCCGCCAGCCAATAAAATCATGGCACTCCTACGGTCACAGAGAGCGAAATGATTTTCGCGGGAATTCCAAGGCAGTAATAGTATAACAGTCACGTTCTCCTTATTGAACTTCAGCGTGCTTTTATAGAGATGTCTTCACCTCCAGTGCGAAATAGGAAAAAACCAAGAGAAATAAGCGTGGTAAGAGTACAGGTATGGGTATGCACAATCCCTTGCCGCTGTTGGTCAAAGTTTTCTTCTTGTCTTCGAGAAATTCCGCTTTTGTCTTCTTCTTAGGTCCGGTTTCGATTTTTTTTACGCTGTCCAAGGACTTTTCTCTTCCTTTTTCTAGCACGTTTCATGACCTGAATTAAGAGTGACAGTTAGGATGGAAGAACGAATTAATTCGAGAATACAACTGCGAAACAGCGTGTAAACAAAAAAAAATGCTATTGAGGCCCTTGTAACGAGTACTACCGGAGGAAGCCGTTTCGCGCAGAAAGTCGACGCGCTATGAGGACTATGATACGCAACTGTTTTACTAACTTTTATTTTAAAAAAATCGTTTTTTCCTTAAGGGCCCATTAACCGATCTTTTCGAGCCGTTGCTAGGGAAAAGTTATTCTCATATAACCTCGTCATTTTTAGTCACTTCAGAGTTATTTCATGTGTTTTAACTTTTTCATGATCAGCAACACTAGTGATGACGTCATCAGGCCACGCCCATGGTCATGTGACTAATACTGAAAAAACGCAAAGACTCCCAGGCAAATTACTTTATCGGAATTTTTTTCATTGATTTAATATTTTAATTTAAATCCTCATTACGCTATGCATCGATTTTGTTTCATTTCTAAAAGGTCAGATTTTGAGAGAATTTCAAAATATTTAAAAGTTCGTAATTTTCTGGAAAAAGCATGATTTTGAAAAAGGAATGCATAGCTATGTTTCCAACGTTGGTTTTAATCGAAATCCGTTAAAAAAGGCTGGATTTAAGGAAAAACCGCGTTTCCTTTAGCATTTAAAGAAACCGGAAGTGCGCCCGATATATATTGGAAGTTACCCTATCAGCGCGTGCGCAATTTACCCTTCCAGCTCACTTCGGTAAGATCAAACAAAGCCACACAGAGTTAGTTTTTCTCTTTCTATTGCTCTTGTTTTTCTGTCTTTCTCTTTTTTTGTCTTTGCTTGTACTTTTTTTACTTTGCAATTTGTGAAACAAAAAGGAAAACATCTAAAATGTGAGAGAATTTGGAAGTTATTGAGTTATTTTTATTTTCTGCGCTCAGGCTGACGTAAGTAACCGGAAGTGAAATTTCACTTCCTTAGCAACACGCGCGAGCGCGCGCATAAATCGGTTAATGGGCCCTTAATAACTCGCGCGCGTTTTAAGATTTTACTTTCATTTTCTGAAAAATGTCAGATTTTATAGTGAGCTTTTTGTTTTGCTTAAAAAGAAAAATTCGACAAAAGTGGAACTCTCAAGGTATTGTGTAACCTTAACTGAATTTTTTTTTAAACTGAAGAAACCTTACGGGCGTTTGAATAATCAGATGCTTCGCACTGAGACTTATATTTCCTTCTTTAATACAAAAAAAAAACAAAGCGATCATTTAGCAAATAGTCTATGACTGAAATAAAGTAGTATTAAACTGTAGAAAGCTTTCATTTTCCAACAGGGTAAAATTAACACACACAATCGTCACAAATAAAAAAATGCGAAACTGCGGAAGTGTCCAATGTCCGTGAGCAGTGAGTGCAACCTTGTAAGACAGTGCCTCACTCAGGTAACAGGAAAGAGTCTATTGTCCTTCTTAACCAGTATCCGTATTTAGCTGGCTGATGTTAGAGGAAATGTATGAGCTATTCTTCGGCACGAACAAAACGGCCTGTAATAAGCGGGTGTTAGTACAAGTGGATGTCAGTTGACCGGAAATATACAGTAGTGAAATGAACAATCTAGCTGGTTCGCGAAAGGAGAAATGTGGTTCTAAAAACGCTGGAAAATCTATAGATCTCTGTACGCTTGGGTGCACAAATAAGCTTCCGCCTAATATACAAGCGTTCATAAAATTCCCGGCTTTGCGAAACTATATATATCTTCGCGATTTTACATGCTGAGAAATTTATAGACGTTCATGCCTGGGTGCACAAACCAACTTCCCCCAACTGTCACTTCCCCCGTCTATGCGAAATTAACTTCAGCTTCGAAATTTTACCTGCAACAAAGAGCCGCTGGGTAAAGTTGAAGAGGTTTGTACGTATGGGCGCACAAATCAGCTTCCCTCAGCTCAATATATAGAGGATATTACACGGTGGCGAGAAGATAAAACTTGTCCGAAGGTCACACGAACGTTGCCGAACATTTCCGAACATTTCCGAAGATTGCCGAAGATTTCCGCAGATTGCCGAAGACTTTCGAGGAAGACCCGAGGATGTTTCAATGATACACCAACGAATTTAAGTACAATTTAAGAGACAAACTTGATATCAGTGAAATCATCGATATCTTCACTAGTGAGGATATGGAAAATACGCCACTCGAGTCCCGGATGTGGTTTCGTATGAATTTTACGAGTGGTATATTTTCCAGTAAAACACTCGTGTCTATACATGTACAACAAGTAATGGTAACAGGACTGAGTGGAGTCCAATTCTGTCTGTTATCATAAGAGTGATGACAAAATTGGACGACTGCGCAGCGGGAGCCCGATTTGTTTATCACGAGTATGATTACAGACCGAATTGGACGACACGTAGTCTTAATATATAGATTTAGGCCAGCCAAAAAGCGTAGCCCCTGGGCCGGATTGTTCAGAGCCCGATTAGGCAAACCCAGGAAAAGGTAGAATTTTGATTTCATGTAACTTTGCAGGGGGGGTTTTCTGTATATTGTTTGGCCTTCTGTTTTGAGTTTTAATAATCACCATATACATAAAACAAAGCAGCAAAAAAACAGTTGTATGGAACAGAAAGTTATAATTCGGTTAACTTTTAATCCTGGCTTAACGTCAACCGGCTTCCGAACAATCCCACCCTGTTTTCAACAAGTTAAGCTGGCATGAGCCCGCGATCCAATCGAAAAACCAGTACTTGGTCAGCGGTCAACTTCAAAAAACACGTGACCTCGATGAGCTGTAAACTTGAGCCCGCGATATGGTCTCGTGATACTGGTCAGCGGATACCTTGTTTTGACAGGTGTCAATTGATTATAACATGGTTGTCCAATATCAAAAAAGTACACGGCAAATCATGGCTGCATGTCTCTGTCCACCTATTCTTGGGTTTCACCCACGTGACCAATAGCTTAGCAACGGTTACTATCCGCCATCTTGGTGTCCCTCAAGCGTAAACAAACCGTATCCAAAGAAGAGTTCATGTGAGAAAGAAGGGATGGTTTTATGCGTTGTTGTTGGCTGTTCGAACAAAGTTGGAAAGGATAAAGGCTTAGGGTTTTTTCTTATACCTAAGATTATTACAAATCACGGTGAAGAACAGGAGGAACTCACTACTAGGAGGAGAAACGAGTGGATTTCTGCGGTGAGTCGCGGCGACTCTACAAACCTGAGAGTGCTAGAGAGTGAACGAGTTTGTAGCAAACACTTCGCTCTGAAACTACTGGAACAGAGCGACTTTGATCGATAAATTGGTAAGGAAAAGGATCGATTAAACCTAAAGCTACTGCTTTAATTTTGCACTGGATGAGTTTGACATAAAACTGACCCATTTCCCCTTTCGAAAGCGCCGATGAGCGCTGCATGTGCTGAGGCGCTGATGCGCCGGCCGACGCAGTCCCAGAACTAGAAGCTGCTGTATGGTTCGAGGCTTGCGGCTGTTGTAGATCCCCAATTTTCTGGTCGAGCTTTTCTTTGAGCTTGTTAGCCGATGAAAAATCGATGTCCTTAGCCCTCGCATACGGCACTTCATTGACATATGTCGGCAAAATCCACGAGCATTTTACCAGTGTGCAAGCGAGCTTGCCATGAATTCGTGTAGCTGCCTCTAAATAAAATAAAACACTCGCGATATGTGAGCATGACTCAGCCAGTCCAGCTTTGCGTCGGGCTGACAAAATAGTCCCATCGTTTTCGGAAATGACCCAAATGTTCAATAAACGATCATTCATACGCTGTGAATGCCGCGCCGAACACTTGCTCTCACGACATACTTGTCGGCGATTACTTTGCCTACAACTGAGATTACAAATCCCGACACCATTTGATTAAACGCCTCCAGACTCTTGAACGCCTTGAACTGCTTGTTGGTGTAAAAGCTGGTCTCAAGAACGAGGTAACTCAGCAAGTCTGAGACTTCTACAGGAGGCAAGCATTCTGGACTGAACTGCTCGGCTGGTATGCTTGCGGGGTCAACCCTGATGACCGAGATCTTTTGCGAATATCTTTCCTTTACTCGACTCCCTCAGCTTTTGGCATAGTCTGAGAGTACTGGGATACCTTAAGATGAATGCCCGGCACTTTTAGCGCTTTTTTCGAAATAATAGAGCGATAATAGAGAAGCTTCACTGTACGTAGAAATGGCCTACATGGCCAATATGAGTATGGGGCTCCGCTTGGTTCGGGCCGCCGAAGCTCCGCTATTACCAATTAATCATAAAAATTACAATTCCGAGAAAAGAAGAATGGCCAAGTTATGAAATAAGGGGAAAATTTGTATTAAAATACCTACAAAGGAGATGTAAACATTCTAAGGCCACCGCGCCTCCTACCGGCGATTAGGCGCCGAAAACACAAAAGCAAGCGCGTGCACGCACGCACGTAACTACAACTTTGAATGTGATTGGTTGATTTAAACTACGACTTTGAATGTGATTGGCTTATTGAACTGTCCGATAACAGACTGTCCAATAGCAAACTGTCCGATAACAACTTGGCGAATGAATTAGTGGAAACTTGGAGTTTTTTCGAACCAATCCTAATCGAGGAAATTGTAATTTTTATGATTAAGGATGTTACTAAAACTTGGAACGAGTGTACAGCGGTAACCCGCCTGAGATTTCAAAATGGGGGACAAGGAGAATTTGGGGAAATGTGAGGAAGTGAAATGTGAGTTTCTAACGGCTATGCCCCCAGATGACCAGTAAGTTCTTGTAAGAGCAGAGTCCGATTAGTACTGGATAAACAAAGCATGAAATGGCGCCTTGGGAGAAAATCGAATCGGTATTATAACATGCTATCCCAATCGGTCAGTACAAAATGCAGACTTCAGACAGCAGACCGGGTACAAAATGCAGACGAGGTACAAAATGCAGACTGCAGACTGCAGACGTTCCCCGTTCCCCTATACCAGCGTTCATAAAACTCCCGACTATGTGAAACTAAAACTTTCCACGTTTACATGTGACTCAGAAATACAGTGGCAATTAAAGTACTCTTTTCCATAGTATCATCGAAAGTTCTCATAATGATCAATATTAAATATTGAAATTACGTTACTTCTTGATTTCCGCCTCTGCGCACAGGCCCAAGTTGTAAAGGTCGACGTCACGCTTGACTTAACTATAGACAGTATTTGTTTGTGCGGTGTGCGCGACTACTTCAGTTTGTTTTCATCTCTCCCACTGAAACCTGGCTGACAGCACAGCGAATTTCGTCCAGCAACGGGCCTTACATTTACAACCAGAAGATTGTGGGATAAACAGCATTCAACTGAAAAGGTAATCAAAGCAGTTGTTTCGATGCTCACGTTACTCAACTCGCCAGTCTTTTAGTATGTCAAGTTCAAACGGATGGAATGTAAGTATTAATTCAAAAATTTATTTCCTTAAAGTGCGTCTTTTTGTCGAGTAGATGCATACAATTATCCGGCACTTTCACGTGGAAGAATTGCTCTTTATATTGTCTTTACTACAGCAAATCATAATAAGGATTTCAATGAAAATCTTCTAAAGCTGGGGTCAGAGTTTTTAAGAGATTTTCAAAGGAATCTTCCGGCAAAGCATTTGCATTTAGTCTAGGGTAAAAACATAATATTAAGATAGGGACCCAAGATATGTCAAACAATGCTCTGAAACTGAACAATTCGGGAACAGAATCATCTTACACTTTCATACCTCTGATGGGAATTAAACACAAGCCAGTTGTCCTCTGAAAATCATTTAATTAATGACAGGAATTTTAAACCCGCTAACAAGTTCTGGCGCACTCCCAAATTCTTGTATTTGTTAAGCATTATTAGCGTTATGCGTGGGTAGCTTGCTGATGCTAAAAGGCCGCGATATTGGGCAATGTACAAGAAAATGTTTTTTCCTTCTAGTTTACTTTGTGCTAGCCGACAGTCTTTCGAAATTAAGAGAAAAGGGAACGAATAGATCTTACATCGGCTTTGCAAAGGTTAAAGTAAATGAATTCCGTGGTAATAGATTTCCAACGGTAGCAATTAAATAATGAAAGAATGAGAGATGCGAATACAGCCAAAACACTACTGGAAAAATGACCTGAAAAAATTTCAGGCTCTGAACGGGATACTTGAGCCGAGTATTACGTCCACTGAACATATAGGGCCGAACCTACACACGACCGCTCTCATGTGGCTTTGATAGCTCAGTTGGTAGAGCATTGCACCGGTAACGCAAAGGTCGTGGGTTCGAATCCCGTTCGGAGCCTGAAATTTTTTCAGCTCATTTTTCCAGTAGTGTTATGGCTGCATTCGCATCTCTCATTCTTTCATTATTTAATTGCTACTGTTGGACATCTATTACAATGAAAGTCAATAAAGTAAACACGGATATTAATATTAAAAGAGATTTGTTGTGTCACGATGGCCGAGTTTATTATTGTCATTGTTATTTGTAAGTTAAATTAGCCACCATTTTAGACTGGAACCGCTCTACAACGTTTATAGCAAAATGGATTTCTGTCTACTGTGGACACACTTACTTGCTCTAGGCCTTTCCACAAATATCCAGATATGTTTTGGGGTACTTAGAATTTTTCCGAGATATTTGGAAAATATTAAGATATTTAGAACATTTAGGGAGATTTAGAAATATTCATAGCTAGCTTTTTTTGCCTGGCCCTGTGTTTTTCTCACTACATATTACCTTGAAACAAGACTCAGTTTTATTCCAGAAACAATCCAGTTTAGCGATTTTCCACTTGAAAAAGAGCTGAAGGAGCAAATGTCAAAAATGGAGGATGCTATAAACATCGAAGAGCACGAATCTTCTTCCTCAACGCCCCCCACTGCAAGGAATTTTTAAAATTTCGGCCTAAGTAATTCAAAATCGGTGAATTTTTACGACAAAAATAAGAGTTATTTAGGGGGTTTTTGGAGATATTTAGAAAGTTTTGGATGATATTTAGGAAAGTTTTTGAGAATTTCTTGAAAGATATTTAAGCGATTTTGCGTAATATTTGTGGAAAGGTCCACCTTGTTCTCATTACATGATATACTTGCGTGTGTGTTCACCCGGGTGGAAAGTTTGGCACAGACGCGTCAATGCAAACAAAAAGCAAATCGGGATTTAGAAAAGCTTCACCAAGGCCAAATCTGTATTTAGAAAATAAAGAAGTTGATGTTATTATCTATTTTAACGTATATTAAACAAAATGTTTGTAATAATGTCCATAAGCCTCCTGTAGAAATTTTCTTGAATATCGTTTTAAAAATGACTTCATCATAAGTAATGCTCTTTGTTTCTTTCCGCCAGATTGACTCGCCTGTGTGAGGACCTCTTGACACATGGAAGCAGGTCAAGTTCTTGGCTTTCTTCTTGTCTTGTGCATTAACTTGGCTCATTGCGGTAGGTGACTTTGTTTTTGGAATATTTAGTGAGCATCTAAGAAATACAACACGCATTTGTATAGTTTAATGAACCACACAACTTGGAAAAATGCCGGCAGGAAAACCTGCGGTAGAATGCCATGAATAACATCCCTGTGTTAGCGGAGAGCTGCCAGCCTGCTTATGGCCACTGCTTTCCAAAAAGGTCCAAAGGGCCTTACGTAATGTTTTCAACTTTTACGTTATCCTCTTAGGACACAATAGTGTCCAGATCCTGCTTACAGAAACAAAAGGCCCTGAATAATGTTAGACCTTCAAACTGGCACGAATTTAAAGATGATTCATTTCCACAGCGAACTAATTTTTTCCCGCCTCTGATTTATCACCAGGAAATAACTTTACACAACTGGATGCTAACTCAAGGTGGGTTGTGTGAACGTGTACAAATGTATGGCACATTTAAATGTTCTAAGTAAAAGGTTCTTAACTTTGGTCATTTTTGAAATGTTTACCACTTACAAAGGGTGGCACAAGAGTCGCGTCTTTTCTATTTACTCTTGATGTTTCAGTTTGTTCTTGTTTCAGCTGCGTGCAAACAATACCCTCAGTAAACGCTTCTGCAAAGAATGCTTCCTGCATATATTACACCTACAACATTAAAGGAGGTTTCTGCGAGGATATAGTTACTAGTTTGTACGTGTTTGGTGATAGTGGTACCTTGAGGTACGGTGAATTCGAGACCAACACATTTCGAAGTTACTTTGATATCTTTGAAATAGCCAATGATTGCAGACCACTAATGAGAGATTTGTATTGCCGTTATCATTTCCCGCCGTGCGATACTTCACTAGACAAGCCACGTGCCCGTAAGATTTGTCGCAGAACATGCGAGTATCTGGATCAAGAGCTTTGTAAGAAAGAAATGATTTTAATTAGAGAGGCAGCAAAGAAGGCCCCAGTTTTCGACCGAGACATGATCAACTGCAGCTTATATGACGATGCTAATGGTGGAGATGCTCCTGAATGCTATCAATACTATCCAATATCAGGTGAGTAGATCTATGTTAAGCATTATGACCGGTTTTCACAAATGCATAGGCATATAGCAACATACGCTGGCATAGAAAGATTTTGAGTTTGAGTCGACTCAAATAATTAACATGGAGTTTCGCATACTTGATTCAGACGTCGAAAGTGTAAAGTTCAACAATGGGTTATTTCTTCACGTGCGTAATGAATCTTTCTACGTTTCTCAGAGTTCCACTGTAAAATAACGGGACGTGAACTGACCAAATTCCCCGTATTTAGCAGGTCATGATCGCCCACAGACAATTGGAGTTCAACACTCTCCTTCAGTTAGACATTTTTCAAGAAGTTTATTTTTAAACCGATAGATGCACTGACTGCATCTAGATAATTCAAAGAACGTAGAATTGATTCTGAGGTCCTATTTATATGATCTCGTGTAACAGAGACAGCCCTTCCCTTGAGGCAAATTGATCAAGCGTTTATATGAAAAAACGTTGCCCCTGCTAGCCAAGTCAAAGTTGGCCATGCTTGATTATTTAAACTGAGCCCTTATTGGATATTCAAGTGGTTAACTTGAGCGTTTCCAAGTCCAATTTTCACATTTTAAGTAACTTACAAGCCAATAGGCGCTTTCCGTTCGACCAAAACTTCACGAACTTTCCATTCAGTCGACAATGACGACTAATAAATATGACACGAAATTCAAAATTTCCTGAAAATGATAGCACCCACAATAGAAGCTTTTCATGCTTCTCAATTGAAATTGGTCCTGTCCGCCGTCAAGCTCTAGTCGGGTTCTTGTCTTGAGCAAGCCCTTGAGGTTGCCTTTCACTTCTTAGAATAACAACGGCGGATTTGAGATCAGCAACCTTTTTGTGAAACAGACTTTCCCTTATGGAGACAAAAAAGGCTCGTCTTTACTCCCCTTCCACAAACACCGAGAAGAGAGACTTACACATTATGCTGATATTATTTTAAGCATCATAGTAAGGCAAGAGAGTCGAGTATTATGCCAGACAGTAACAGTGACAAAAACTTGCTTACAGGTGGGGTCTGGGCCTTGGACGGACCAATCTATCACTTCCTGGTGGTCTCAACATAAAAAAGACCTTCCAAACTGGGCTTCAGCGTGAGGGAGCTAATTCAACCCTCTTCCGCTTCATCAGAGCAAGTTTTTATCCCTAGAATACTCATTTCGTAATAAGCAAGCCAGAGTATTGGAGGATTACCGTGAGGTGTCACTTATACTTCAATATAACAAGTGTTAAGAGTAAATAGTACCTTTTTATGAGGGAATAATGGAGCATAATAGTGTCACCTTTCGAACATGTGAGTGAGATTTCTTGAGCATCAAAATTCATCATTGTAGTGAAAAATTTGAGCATGTCGTGTGGCATCAAATTTTTATAGGTTCAGTAAAGTTTTGCGATTTTTACGGTTTTTCCACGATTGGCAAAACTTTACTCCACTGGCGAAATTATACATACAAACAGCACAAGTAGAATGTTGTTGCCGCCATTTATTAAAACGTCTCTTCCGTTCAGAAGCAAAAAGCTGAAATGAGAAACACAACTTTCAGAAATAAAAGAAGTTAACAAGAAAGAATCGTCTAAGGTACGTCATTGAGAAGACCATCTACAATTCCACACAAGAGTACAATGTAACTATGATAGTGACACTGATTACTGAATTTCTGTGTCTCACTTCTCGGTTTAATTTTTAAAATGCGAAAATGTTGTCATTTCAACCTATGTTTCAACTAAATGCGAAAATCGCAAAAATTAGTACCCAGCAAGAAAAACAAGTCTTCTACAATCGCAAAAACTAGTTCCCGCAAAATACAAAATATCAGCGATTCGCTGCAAAAATAAACTCCCGCAAGAATTTATAGCCACACGGTAATGTGTTGAACCGTAAGTCTGTAACTTGAGCACATCAGAACCCGCCACGGAAAGAAATCAGATTCTTCGACAAAAATTCGCAGTGTTATATTGGGAGAACTCGAAAAAGCTGTGGAAACACTCGCCTGCGGCTTGTGTTCCCACGATATTTTTCTCTATTCCGAAACGTCCACTAGTGTTTCTATCTAAAATGCGATAGGTTAAAGACGGTTTTTGTTTTTCTATTTGTTAAAGGGGCCTAGTCAGCCACACCTTTGTTTAGGTTTACATGCGACAGTTTTGGTTAGTTAAGTACAGTAGAGCGATAAGATATTTCGCTACACCATGCAATATCAATAATTTCGATGGCATCAAAAGTGGCGGAGGCTGACCACGGTCCTTTAATAACTGAATTGCTTCCTTCACAGCAATGAAATATTAACCTTGTTTTCCCCGATTTTCCACAGGTGATGATACAAAAAGCACAGGTCTGTCCTTAAGTTTTAATTGTTATATAATTTTTAATTTGAAAGTAATAAAACCTGTAAATATAACATTTGAAATGGACTTCACCTAATCGTGCATGCGTTAGTTTGAATCGAAATTTCTAGTACGCACTATCTCCATTAAATACAATTTGCTAACTACCTCAATTTTGAAAAAGGAATGCAAAGAACTCTATTCTCAAGACGGAATACTTTTCATACAATTCAAATAGCATGCAATGAATCCTAGCTACATTAGACTAGAACTTCTTAGGCTAGAACTTCTCATTCGATCAATTAATTATAGATCATTGACAATCAATCCATCATTTATTATCAATTAGTAACACAAATAAAAATACACGAATATTCAACGCAATATTCTCCTTATTGACGAAAGTAAATCTGTTCGTTCCGTGTCCCATCCATGGGCAGATCAGAGCTTAAGTTTCTAGATTCATGGTTTGTCGATTAATTTGATTCTATAGCTAATCGCACTAGTACAATTTATTGTAGATTGTTTCTATGGCATTGGTGTTGGGTACCGTGGCAATGTAAACATCACCCGATCTGGTCGTACCTGTCAGGCGTGGAACTCACAATGTCCTCATCGTCATTGGCGTATTCCTCAAGATGTCACAGATAGACATAATGACTTCAACATGTGTCGTAATCCAGATAGCAGTGCCCCAGATGGACCTTGGTGTTATACCACTGACCCTAAAGTTCGATGGGAATATTGCAACGTGTCGAAATGTCCTCCAAGAGGTATATTGACTTCGCTCCTGTCCAGTGATGAATACATTATGATGAGTAAGAACACGAGAGTAACGATGAGTCTACGAGAATATCATAATGAATTTTTTTATAATGGAAGCTATTTTTCATGTGTTGATACCTGTCTCGGCCTGTCGACTGTCGTTAGACCTTAAATAGCATTTGGTAATTTATTAATAAATAAAACTTATGGATACGCTTGTCTCACCAGTTCCTGAAGAGGCCCCTACATTCCTAAGAGGTTATCCTCTCAATTCAACTGCAATCCACATTTCCTGGAATGGCTTGCCTCCATCCCGCCACAAAGAACAACTGCTGGGCTATCGAGTGAGATACAGACGCCTTGGCTCTCCGCTGTATGAAGAAGCAAATACTGCAAGCAACATGACAGAGATTGTTGTTCTCAATCTTGTTGCACAGACGAAGTATGAGATTGAAATAAACGGATTTAACGAAATTGGACATGGGCGAACGAGCAAGATCCTGGTCATAAAAACTTTGTCATATGGTGAGTCGGAAATGATAGCTCTGTTTCACATACATGCAGAGTATCATATTATGTTTTTAAGCCTAACACCTCCTCTCCTCAAGAATTCAATCCCGCCGAGCTCTTTTTTCAGTACTATAACGTCTTCAAGTTCGCCTGTTGATGTTTTCGTACGTGTAATTGCTCTGTCTGTTTCTTTGTTTCATTTCCAGGTGAAATAAGTATTGATGTAAGTCTGCAGTTGGTGATGGATGCAGATTTCAGCAGTGATCTTTTGAACCGAACCAGCAGCAAGTTTGTGACAATGGAAGAGAACATCAAGACTTCGGTACGATAAGCTCGATTCCTAATAAGGAAAGGCTTGTTCGCACGTTTACATGTACATTATTTTTAGAAAAGACCTGTATAAACTGTTGTGCAATGTACATACCGTTTAGTAAGGTTAAATTCCCGTTCATTAACATCAACAACAACACAAGCTATATTACCCGAAAAACTATTGGTTACAACAAAAGATAATTAAAACAGAAAGTAGGAAACTGCTTCAAGGTCCTTGAAATGTGAATAATATCTAAATTTCATATTATAATTTTGAGTCCTCGTCCTACTTGCTTTAGCCCCATGTACAGCCGTTCTTTTTTTTATTTAAAGTAGCAGACTGCTAGATGTACTGAAACTCAAACAGTTTCCTCTTTCTTTGCAGATAAAGCACCACCTCAATAAATCCTCAGTTGTGAAGTTATATGACGTCGAAATTCTGCGGTTCAGGTATGTTCCATTAAATCACCATCAGCGCGGTCGAGTAACACGACACCGTCTCACCATCCGCCAGCCAACTTACTACCACAACCTCTAAACTCTCCAAATAATGATTCTAATCAATCTTTTTGTGTCATTTTTATCATAAATCCATAATGCAAATATTGGGTGAAGCGTTTACGAATGTCGTTACAGTTTATGCGATAGAACAGTAGGGTGTATTGTGCATACGTTCATCACTTGTTTACCAAGTAACTTCAATCTATCAAAGGATAGTGGTTGCAAACCACTATGCCGAGCTACTTCATGTGGCAGTAGCAAAGAAATGGCGTGTTATTTCGTTTTAGTAATGGAAGCGTGAAAGCAGACGTCAGAGTCCTCGCGATTATAAATACAAACACGACCAGCATAGATGAAGCTTTTGACCAGTTAATCGACGGACTGGATTCCTCATTGGGGAAAGGACTTAATGTGACTACCTTAATAGTTCTCGGTAAGCAAAAATAATTCAGCAGTGATGCCCTTGAAATGTTTTTTGTAGCAAGACACGTTGCACCCCTAGTACCAAAAAATACTGAGTGACGAAATACTGGTAGATTAACAGGAATAAATTAGAATCACATCTAAGATGAGTAACTATACACGGGAGCCACTCGTGAATCACAAGCTGTCGTCAAGTAGCCAGTATGTTTGCCTTACTCTTTAAATGAAATATGACTTTTGCCATAGTTTGGCGTTTCTGTAAGTGAAAAAGTCTTCTCCATACTAATCTTCCACAATTTCATTGATATTATATTTACTTTATTCTGTGTTTGCTTATTTAAACATTAAGAAAAACCTCCGCCTCCTAAAGACTTGACAGTGATAAATGTACAGACTCGGTACATCGTGTTTGCCTGGGATCAACCAAAACACGGCAGCTTTTACCAGATACACAATTATACCATAGAAAGAAAAACATCAGCCTCCGAGAACTTCACAATAGTGAAGACACAGCCATACGATCAGACAAGAATGACTTTCAAGGATCTAGAACCTTCCACAGAGTACACCATTCGATTATCAAGCAACAACAGATATGGACGGTCGGATGGTATTTTGCTAACCGAAGGAACACTGCCAGGTAGGTGTTATCGCTGTGAAATCGTCTAGTATTACGATAGAAATTTTCCTACAAGACCGGCCTTGTAGGCGACCATCTCTACATATAGCTATGATTACCCTTGCGGTCAGAAGAAGAAGATTCAACTTTTAGTTACCATTCTTGCTCTATGCTACAATCAAGAGCGTGATTGAATGATTGCTTCACCCTCTGAAAAGTAGCCACAAAAAATCAAGGAATGAACCAAAAGTAGCCAAAATTTCGCAGGCAATTTAATGCGAAGAACAGCATCAGCACAATACAAACAAATAAATAAACAGTAAAATGGCCAAGGAAATGTGCTATTATTGTCCAGGCGCGGTGGCTGACACTTGAACTCTTTCAATGACAGGGCTTACCATTAAGGAAGTAAGTAAGTGACTTTATTTAACCAGGGTAGCCCATTCAGTAACGAGGCTGGTATCCATAGGGGCCCTGGGGCTCACGTATACAGTCACATTTACCATTCAAAGCTCAGAATAGTCAAGTATTACCAACAAGACTGTGACATAACCCTTTATTCAATTTTCCTGTTCGCAGACAGATTCATCAGGAATTTAATCCTGATCATCGTGTTACCTCTGACATTAGCTGCGTTGTTTATCGTGGTTGTTTGCCTCAAGTTCAGACCAACCTGTAAATCGAGTTCTGAGCAAGCTGAGGTCAGTAAACATGGCATACTTATCTTCAGCAAATGTCACAATTAAATATGTACCTCTTGATATTTATTTGTGTTCGCTTAGTTGCTTGTTTATTTTCCATTCAGGTCAAATCGTCACAAAAATTAAATGTCAAGAAAACAAACCTTTTTTTTCTAGATGGAGCTTTGGATGCGCGGAGATTGGGTTGAGATTCGTAGATCAGATATTACACTTAAAGAGAAGTTAGGGGAAGGTGCATTACAAAGGTTTGGTACGGATGGATGGAAAATTGAGGGAATGTGCAGTGAAAAAGCTAAAAGGTAAAGATTATGAACTGTCTATATGTTAGTCACGTAAATGTGCTGGTTACCTCTTGGCAGAACTAAGGACATTAAGTCCCTGTTCTTAAAAACTACTTTACCTAGCGACCTGAGAATAATTACTTCAAAGTTATTTTAAGCTCTCGCAAGCAAAGTAAATGGGGTTTCTTGGCGAAATTTGTCCCAAGATGTAAATAGGGGTGGGGGGCGGGGCGGTTGACACAGGTGTTTGATTATAATACGGTTTGAATGCACAGAAGTCTTCACGGCGTGGTCGGCCGTAATCCTTTTTCACGAGGCCGCGCTATTTGATCACGATACAGCAGAAGAAATGAGACACGAAAAAACAGAGGAAATAAGAGAGGACTAACAGACGGACAATTAAGAATTGCCCCTTGAAGTAGAAATTCTTTACCACGTAGTTCTTCTTTTTTCTTTTCCTTCTCTAAGATTGCACATGTACACACGGTTTGCAGCTCGCTTTATTCGACCCTGCAATTAAATAATTTAAACTGCTTTACAGTTTGCTAATGTTGCAAAACACGATTGAATAATTTAAACTGAACATTTTTTTTTACTTCAGCGAATGCTACAGAACTGGAGAGGCGGGACTTACTGAACGAGCTTCAAATCATGGTGACAGTTGGTGACCACCCTAACGTCATAAGTCTTATCGGAGCTTGTACAAGGAGTGGTTTGTATAGTCAAGTCAGCTCTGCTTGTTAAACGTCAGGAAGAGATACTAATCACACGTCTAGATCTCGGTCCACCTGCTCATGAATAGATCTGAATATACGAAATAACTTAAAAATTATTTTTCGAGCTTCGTCCAGGATTACTTGAAATGATTAACGTAAACTTAGCTTTTGGATGCTATAAGTGCAAGTAGCGGTAGCAGTGGTACATGTAATAGTAAACTGTACTCCCGAACCTAGTCTTACAATTTTTGCATTTGTTTTCTTCCACTTATTAACTTAACGTGACCAATAAGACAGTCTAACACAGCATCTTTCTGACTTGATTTGGCTGGAAAGTTGTTGTAATATCTTGGTACTTTAGTAAGCATTGATCATGAATATTGAACTTGGACCATTGCGTACTTGAGTAAGGATTGTGTGGGAGCTTTATCTTGAGCAGCAGAGGTCAACCCTTTCACTTGTCGGCTCTCATTATAACTGAGGCAGCCCTAAACCACCTGAGGGCTTTATATAACTACTGTTACTACATGCTGTTTGTTTTAATGGCGATCTCTAAACATGTTAATGTTTTGATCACAACTAGGGTCAATATTGGTAGTCGTTCGCTTGGCTGAGAATGGTTGCTTGTTGAATCAACTGAAGAAAAACAGAGAAAATCCATACATTAACGTTGAAGAAAAACATGTGAATTTCTCACACACCGACAAAACCAGGATCGCAAGAGATGTAGCCAGTGGAATGGTGCACCTGTCTAGCAAAAAGGTAAATATTTGTTATTCAAAAGTTAAAACACAAAATAAAATTAATAGGAAGAAATGTTGGAGGAGTGCCCATGCGGAGTGTAAGTGTAGGTGGCTCATTAGTTATAACAGTTTCCAGTATTTTCCAGCACTTTGCCCTCGTCCTCGTTTTCAGTCGATGCTGCAGTAATAGTACTAAAAAAAGTTCCCAATCATTCAGTGGTGAACAATTTGTGTTGATGACGCAAAAGGGAACCATTACAGTAACAGAAGAAAACTTTAAAAGCAAAACAATTTTAGCTTTATGGGCTTGCGATTCAAAACCGACTCTGGCGAGCCTCATTCTTTATGACTGAACTGTGATTCAAATTAGAATGCAATTTTTTGCAAGCTTAGTAAATTTGTGGGAGCGGATTCAGAGCCACCTTAAATTTTTGGTGTTTCTGAATCCGCGCCAAAAAAAGATAAAAGTTCATAACATGTTGATTAGATTTCGATGACAAAAGCTGTACGTCTCTGAATTCTAACAAACTCCGCATCCAAAACCTTTTACTTTCCTAGTTCGTCGTAATAGTGTGATTAAATAAATTCTAAGACATTTTAGTCTGATAGTTTTCTATTGTTACTTTGCAGTGTGTTCATCGTGATCTTGCAGCAAGGAATGTGCTTCTTGGCAAGAATAATGTTGCCATGGTTTCTGATTTCGGCTTGTCACGTGATGTGTACGAAAGTGGTGAATACGAGAATACATCCGGGGTATGGAAATATACTTTTATGATTACAGTCAAACTTTTCGTACGCGGACATTCTCGGGACCAGAATAAAGGTGTTCATTTTGCAAGGTTGTTTGCTTATAGGAGGTGGCAAACTTACTTACTGAAGTTTCCATAGTTGGCGGAGATACGACTGCACCATTTTCTTTTTTCTAGCTAACTTTGATTCGATAAAATCGATCACATGACAGTGTTATTAAACAAGATAACAAAAATCGTTCAGGTCAAATCGCTGAATTTAAAAAAAGTGGTCGAGGCAAAGATATCTTTACTTGAAAGTTACTCCAATAAGATTACGCGATGACGTCTAGATTTTTCCCATCTTTGGGGAAGGCTGCACTTTTGATCAGCGGTTTTTGTTGGGAGCGTCATTTTCCAAACCTTTCCAAAGGTCTGTTAAATTATTAAGTTAAAATGACATGGTAATTCGTGCTCGACGAGCTAAAACATTTCATTTATAGCGGCCAAAAGTCTTTCGAATCTATTGTGATTTCTTTTATAAAAAGGTTGCTGTCACTTTTCACTAAACCTGCTGTCACTTTTCACTAAACCTGCTGTCACTAAAACCTTCAGGAACGCTAAAGGTTTGAGAGCAAGAAAAATAGCAACTTCAACTACAACTGTATGCAAGGGTGTCTATATTTGTTCACCTCATTGCAAATTCTAGCCTCAAAATACAACCTGCATTAATTCAGCTTATTCTGTTGAGTTGTTTTAATGCTCTGATCTTTTTTTTTTCAAACAAGGGAATGTTACCAGTTCGTTGGATGGCTCTTGAATCACTGGAGGATTATACTTACAACACTACGACAGATTTGTAAGTTGAGCACTACATGCGCTCAGTGGAGCATGATAGGCCCTTATGTAATATATCAAATACGTGAGACAGTGTTTCATCGGGATATCCAAACACCGAGAAGAGAGTTGAAAATACAACGCGCAGGGAAGTATTTTTGACGAAGTTCGAGGTGTTTGGATAGCCGATGAAACACTGTCTCAAGTGATTGATATATCTTCTCAATCGAAACAAAATATAAGAGGTTAACGAAGAAGTAAAATCGTCAAAATCTATGCTAATTAAGACCGGGTATCCAAACCTCCTTCACGGTTGTGATTTTCTTTGTTTTAACTTGATGAATTATTAATGAGTTTGAGAATGATGAAATCAAAGCAGCCCAGCCTATTGCAAACATAAATTCCTAAGCATTAGGAACACCTTTTATAGATAACTTTTATAGATAACTTTTACAGACTTTTTCACAGATTTTGAGCTAAAACTTGAGTAACGAACGCCTGACAGAGCCCACTTCAATCAGATTTCCTGGTGAGCCAGAATTAAGAGCCCAATTTGCTTAACAAAAAAGCAAAAAGACAAACCAGAGTTTTCCCATTGTATATAAACGAGCCTGTTGCATTGGCTACTTTTGTCACGCATTGGTGTTGAATTGTTTCTTTCCAAGGTAACTTACGAATAAGTAAAATCAACTACCACTAGCAAATCCATTCTAGTTACATTTGTGAAGGTGGCCTATTGTACATTATAGCATAGCCTTAACAAAGCGCGCTTTCTGATTGGCTAATGCCCGATTCATTTGCCCGTTGGTTGCACACTGACGTCAGTTTGTTTATTTGTACTCTCGGCAATTTTTTCATCGAATTTAGCCCTTTTAAAAACATAATTCCTATTTTTTTTCCTAAAATATGAAAAAATCTAATAATTCTCCCGGAGATGAGGAAGATAATTTCTGTGAGCTACCAAATTTCCAGCTCAAGTTTGTTGCCGACCCTCCACGTAAGAAATTTGCTGAATTAAGCGAGCAGGGGTTGAATCAGCTGGTTGAACTGACACTCGAAGAAGACCAAGAAAACAGCAAACTGGTCTGTATCAACCTTTCGAGGTTAGTAATGCATAGCGGGAATTTCAGAGAGAATTTTTCAACACTCGAGCGCTACTGACCGCAGATGAGAAATGCAATATGGCGGCGGGTGGGTTGGCGGGCCACGACTTCTCAGTATGGTGACATTTGTACATTCGCCGTTCTCTTTTCGGTCTCTTGACCTTCCTTTGCTTCGCACGTGTTTATGAAGAGCACTTTATGGTGAGTTATTCGGGCCCGGCCGTTTGATTAGAACTGTTTGCAAGTAAAGTATAATTTTTAAGCTCGGTAATGAAATGTTGATTAATTCACCTTCACATTTCATTACCGAGCTTAAAAATTCACCATCTTTATTAACTTATCACTACTCACGATGAATTCGATAGCGTTGATCCTAGCAGTATGCAAGACACCTATCATATATGAACTCAGTTAAATGACCTTGCTCTCCATGAGTTCTCTTAGCTCAGTGGATAGAGCGCGCGCCCGGTGTTCGGGAGATCACGGGTTCGATTCCTGTCGGGGACTCAGAATTTTTCTTTGTCCCACGCTCGTGTCATAAAGGCGTTCCCTTTCTTTTGCAGGTGGTCTTTTGGTGTGCTACTATGGGAAATAGAATCTGAAGGTAAACATGTTCTAAGTAATTATTGTCAAAAGAGTTAATGTTATTATAATCATTGCTATCTATAAACCAAATTTCGTGATAATATCTTTACCTTTTTGGCTCTATTTTGCTCGGAAGTTTGAATAATCTCGTTCCAATCGGGAGATAAGAAGCAAATATCAAGAATTTACGTTGAATAACGCGCCAGTGATAAAGCGCAATTGTACATTTATATCTTAGATACTAGAAAAATATGTAGGGTAAAGAGACCCTCAACTGATTTGTTGCTGACTACGTTACTGTTTGTTTCTTGTTAAGGTAAAATGCCGTATTCCGGTCTTGGAGGGATGGAGGTTGTGGAATTTATTAAGTCAGGAAAACGATTATCAAAACCGGAACGATGCCCAGATGAAATGTAAATAAGATGTTTTTTTTTAATAAATAGCTTCTACATGTATGCATAGATTACGACCAGGAAATCTAACAATCCGGTTTATTCAGACACGCTATAGTAGCATGTTGCATTTAATGGCCCTTGTAGTTATTGGATTGATTTGACTCTTTAACGTCTACAACACTCACCTCAGCACTTAACAGGTGGAATTGGGGCGAGGCTGCGGACCTATAAGGGCCTGTGTCTCCCCTCTAGTTTGCAGACTAATATTTCTACTGGGCTTAAATTACATAGAAAGCGGCTATCAAATTCCAATTAACAAGGTTGATTTAAATACTTAAATGTCTGTTGTCACTGACTAAAGAAGGGTTGAAAGAAGGTTACAGTATTTCAACCGAAACGTCCAAATCAAGCTTTTTTTAGTCAGTGACAACAAACATTTTGGTATTTTTATCATGGCTGGCTACAACTGCAGTATTTTTAAAAGGCTGATTAACACTAACAATAAATGTGACTATATTTCACTCTGAAATGTTCTTAACTAAGTTCTTCATTCCGTTCAATTGCTTGAACGAATTGAATTTTTGCTGCTATCATGACAGTTACGACATCATGATGTCATGCTGGCGTCCAGACTCCTCAGAGCGGCCTTCATTCGCCGAGCTTGTGACGTCACTGGAGCTTCAGCTGCACAGCAAAGAAGTAAGAAATGAACAGTCTTTTAAACTTGTGCCGAGAAATGATAAAATAGACATAAAGTGAACATATTAATGTAAAGAGAATATATTTATCTTCACTCGATTGGTGGGTTATCACGTTGTAATTCTTGCATTTACCTATATGCAGTACAGTTTTATCGAGTGGCCATCTCGACATCTTTATCAGCCTAGCTGATTTTCATTGTATTACTCTTTTATTTTGTGTTTCATTAGGATTCCTTGGAGGTTAAAAGCAATGAAGTTGAATCTGAAGGAAATGTCAATTTGGTAATAGAATTCGATGACCAGAAAGAGGAGAATACTGCTATGTAGATGAGATAACTAATAATGACGGTAAAATTGACACACACGACAGTGAACACAACGTTTTTGGTAACCTTTTTTGGTGACTATAGAGTAAAGGATCTTCACATAATGTAGCATTTCAGCCCAAAACGCTCATTATAAAACGTAGCTAAAGAATGGGCTTCTGAGTTATGGCGCATGCGTAAGGGCGTAGGGCGGGTGGTCTTTTGACGCCATAATTATCTACAGGGTGACTTCATCTCTCCTTCTGGAAGATGCATCATCGGGTGGAAGAGCGTTTGCATAGGGATGTTATGGTGTTGATGACAACATTTTCACCGTAGTGTATAGTAAATTCTCCCTTCGGAAAATGACATAGTCGTGGAGAGAAGCTAAAACAGAGAGGACGACTTAGAATAGTTCATCATAAAATGGACCCGTGTCCAGTTTGGCCTATTACTGAGTAGAAAAGGTAGAAACACATTTTAATTAGCAGGGTAATTTCATAACAGAATAAAATATACTTTGCATTTTTCTGCTTGGGAAATACTAATTTTTTAGTCGAAATGGAACTTGTCGGGGTTTGGACCCTAAAGTTGAATTTAGACTTTGAGTAGTCGCTAAGCAAAATAGATATCAATTAATTAGACAATTTGACTAATCAATGTTACGGTTTTAGGATCTCTGTGTCCTCTTATGCCTAAGCCATTGTGTAATCCGCTGTTCTCTAAATAGTCTGTACGATTTTCCATGATTTTCTTAACCAAATAATAAATTATTTGCCCAAACTAAAGTTTGTACTTAATGGAAAGAAATATCCTTCTTTAGTTAAAATCTGTTACCTTATGGAATTTCAATGTTCGTGAAAATGACAATGACAATTAATTACCATTATGTACAAATAACACGTTCATGATAAGGGCGATGTAAGCAAGGTTCGTTTTTCCTCATTATTTTCCGTGTGGCTGCTGATTATCTTTTGAAATCAATGGAAAGGGATCGAATACTGTTGATCACGCTATGGGTTTTGCAAGGGCTAGATAAGTGTCATGGACAGTGAAAGAGACTTGTTGTGTCACGATGACCGAGTTTATAAGCTTAATCATTTAATGAGAACAACCCAAATTCCGGCTAAATCAGTGCAGCTTTGAAATTGAGTGAGCAAGTGGAATTCAGTGCAATTTCAAGGTCACCATGGTAAACGTTACCACTCGCTCTCCTCGACAATGGTCACAGTTAATTGTCACAGCTATTGACAAAAACGAATAAAATTCGTCTCATTTGTCGTATTTCCTTTGAGCCTTACTTCGTGTACTGTAAATTATTTTGTAAAAGGTTCTCCGAGGGTCATTTGAATTCCCCTTTACCGAGAGGTGATTAAATGCTGTAGATAAACAGGAACTAAGAAAAGAGAGGAGAGGAACTGAATGAGACTTCAAGAAAACGATCCGAAATATTGAGCGGGCATTGACCAAAGACGAGCAAATATTTTAACAGAAGCCGTAATGGACTTGGTTTGGATCAACAGCTAAATATCGTTAGAGTCATTCATGATCATTGATAGCTAAGCATAAAGGGACAAAGAGCTCAATTCAACATGTTGTACAATGACTCGGAGGGAATTTCGGTAAACCGCAAACCACTCCTTCCAGCTTTGTATTTCTGACTTTAACCTTGAGTATGCGATGTTACTGCCCGCTAGCTTCAGACTCATAAATTTGCTGTTCTTGATGTACAGAATTGATTGCTGTACTAAATATCATTTTTCCTAAAACATTCAGGGTTGCCGATCGAGACAGCAAACCTTCAACATGTTCCCTTTTTCGCGATTGATCGATCTGCCTTTTTTTGTGTGTGTCCATTCCTGTGGAAAGTCGGCACAGCCAATGCAACTACAAAGCAATTCAAGTCTAGAATACCTTCAAAAAAGCTACATTCATTTTAATGAATGAGCTTTGAACAAAGTTTGGAATAATATTCATAAGCGTCTTGCAGAAATTACAGTTGACATCTTTTCTTTACATCGTAGTTATGCTAAATAAGCAGCTTCATTCTCTTGTTGTCCTTTGGCAGATAGACAAGCTTGTAATGCACCCTTGACACATGGAAGCAGTTCATGGCATTCTTCAGCCATAAAGTTATAAGAAGCATTCCGAAAAGTAAAACAAACTAGGAGTATGCAAGAATGCTCATGATGAATAAAGATAAACAAGTGTCACAGCAATTATTATAGTGTAATTTCAATTTTTCTATCCTTTTACGAATTTCTGCATGATCAACTTCCTACTTATTAAGAATGTCGCCAGATTAGTCTTTTTAGTCAACAGAAGCTGCAGTGCAAGCGTACTGCGAAAGTTACCAATATCCCTCCCGTCTTTGTGACTATTCTTCAGATTGCACTTCTCAGTGAAAGTCAAGATGGAACAACTGAAGTATGGTTAACATGTTTGTGCTACTAATTAAACTAGGAAATCGGTATAAGAATCATTCCTTGGGGAAGGGAGGGAACGTGTAAAGTGGAGTTTAAATCCACGTCAGCAGTTTCAATATAAAATATTTTGGCACATTATCACTAAATTTGGTCGACAAAATACGCACACACACTTTTTGCGCGTGTTTATGGCCAGAGACGGAGCTTCGTCAATAAATGATGATTATATGGAAAATCTTGCGGGAAACAGGGAGTAATCCCGAGAGGAAAAGTTAGCTCCATCTTGCCCGCTCGAGTAACCAATCACAGCACAAGATTCCCGGTTCGGTTCATCTTGCCCGGAGGTTACCTGCAATAAGCTACAATGGCATTTTAAAAAGATAATAACAATATTATGTGGCTAGCATGTAAACTTTACTTCAATTTTGAAAGAAAGATAACCTCGATCTGGGACAAATTAAAGCGTGACGTACCTAGAAGTAGAACGTACTCTCTATACTTACCGTACACTATTTCAGTGACACTCTATTGACTTCATGCGTTGTTTGCCTTTTCATAATTAAACATCAAGAAAAACCTCCGCCTCCTAAAGACTTGACAGTGACAAATATACAAACTCGGTACATCGTGTTAGCCTGGGATAAACCGCTACCCATATGTAAATGTTTTTTTTTTTTTTTTTTTTTGTTCACATCAAATGTAAAAACGCTGGGTACAACCTGCAGGGGATTGAAATGGATCTACTTTACGCTATTTACCCGTGGTCTCTGCAAACTCTTTTAAAAAAGTTAACCGTTTAGAAAGCAAGAAGTACAGAAGATTGACGAGTTAGTAATCATCAATTTTGAGTGGAACTGTTTTCTTTCGTGCATTTTATAATGTAATATATGTACATGTAGTTAATGAGCCTTCATATATGAGTTTTAATAGCTTAGTGTTTAATCACTTTTTAGGGTTCGTACTTTTCCTTCACAATGTATTTTAACTTGGTTTCTAGCTCCTTCATGTACGGTCTACGTCTATAAATAAACTGTTAAATGATTCATTGAATGACTAATCGATCGATCATGTGATCGAACAGTTGATTAGTTGATTATATTGTCAGTGTTTACTTTAACCAAACGATCAATCTTTCCTACAAATCAGTCCTCAGCGACAGAAAATGTTGCTACGATGACAGTTCCGAGATCACAATGTCATGCTGGATTCCAGACCCCTCCGAGCGGCCTGCCTTCGCCAAACTTGTGACGTCACTTGAGGCCGAGCTGCACAACGAAAAAGTAAGAAACAAATGGTCTGTTATGTCTAAGGAAATAATAAAACAGAGATAAAAAACGAGCATATATTTAAAGCTTTTCTCTCTCGTAGCTAGGTTATTGAGCTGTGATTGATACTTGCAACTAAACTTTTAACAAAATTATCTTGTGATCAATGCATCATTTTCAAAAGCTGTAATGCGACAGTTATTTAATTGAATTTTTCCGAAGTGAAAGAACGCTTGATTGCAGTAATACTTGGGGAGGCCGAAAACAAACTCAATAATTTATATTGAAAATAACACCACTTTAAGCGATCGATATTTTACTTAAAAGTGAGGCATACAAATTTTCTTTTCTGTCCTTTCAGTTGTCTTATTCTCTTGTAAACTATTAGTTTTCCATTCATAGGTATAACATGCACTCCGAAGTACCCTTGTTGAAACATATGCCGTTTATTAGCCTAGTTGATTTTAATTGATGGAACGCATTTATCATCAAACGTCTTTATGTTTTCTGTTTTATTAGGATTC
The DNA here is from genome assembly GCF_964199315.1 of Orbicella franksi. Taxonomy (NCBI): domain Eukaryota; kingdom Metazoa; phylum Cnidaria; class Anthozoa; order Scleractinia; family Merulinidae; genus Orbicella; species Orbicella franksi. The sequence continues at coordinate 19,469,673 of NC_138152.1, read as the reverse complement.
TTTGAAGGATAAAAACCCTGATATTGAATCTGAGAGAGAAGTACAAATCGATGACAACAAAGTTCAAAATACAGCCATGTAGATTAACCACATAGGTTTCAATTGAGCATGGAAAGCAATCAGGCCATTACTTCGGTTTTCGTTTCAGTTTTACTACGGTTTGAGAGTGGCTGAGTAGTCTAATTGGTAAGAAACTGGTTTAAGGTTTTGGTTTTACGACACTCAACTGAAAACCGCTCTTTACTGGTGATAAAGTTGGTTTGGGTATTAAAGGGAAAATGAAGAGAAGTTGAAAGTAACATGCAATCAGTCAAAGAATGGGTATTTTGAGTGACCAGTTTAGTGATCTGTCTCTGTACGTGCAGCAGCTTTTGGCGTGCTCCATAAAATTGAATATTTTACTAAGCCCTGAGTAAAGGGGTTATCACAGACTTTAATTTGTGAAAGGAGAATGACTGAGCCGAAGGTTTTATTCTGCCGGGACACACACGCGAGTTATGTACTCGCGTCCGATTAGTTTCATTAACATAAGAATTGCGAGATGCATGGGCGTCGATAGCCGGAGTACAGAACGAATTCTTGTAGGATATGTCACCTGCACCGTAACGTCTTCGTGTCTGAACGTGTCTTTCCTATAAGCGGGTGGCTTATGGGAAATTTTCCATAAGCCATCAGCTTTCTCCATAATTGAAATAGATATTAAATCGACCTAGTTACCGTAACGATTCGATCCTCCCCATCCCCCCCCCCCCCTTCCTTTCCTCCAACAAACGTCCGTCCAAGCTATTCCGATAACAACTCTTTGAAATACACTCTCGTCTTTCAATGTCAGTGCCCGGAGTTTAGTTTAATTTTGTGCTGGGAAATCGAACACAAGCTTATATTTCCCCCATTCGGTCCTATTTACATTATTACATATCTTAACACTATAATAAGAAAAACGGTGGGAGGGCTGGCCGCCTGAAATAGCTAGAGATAACGTAGCCGGCACGTAATCGAATTGGTTTGGTAATTTACTGATTTTCGTTGATCAGCTGATCGACACACACGAGTTTAATTCCCCGCTCGAAGCTAAGATGTCTGTCCGCACAAGTGTACTCCTCGTGAATAGGCCTAGGCTTTCTTCGCTGTTTTCTACAAGGAACTCTTTCCTATTCAATAGTCACGTTGAGCTACGTTGTCTTCCAAAATGTTTTCATGGGAAGTCTTTATTATGAACGTGATTCAAGTGCGATATTGCCTTTCCTAACTTTTGATCGCGTAGAAGGTGACAATGATCACCTACAAAACGGTAATATCAGTTCAAGAAAATGTTAACAAACCTTGCAGGTACACCTTTGCTATTTATCTTTCGTTCTTTGCTTTTCCACATGAACTCTGCAATCAACGCCAGTAATGCGACTATAACCCCAACACCCAGTACAGCGTACACTCCCAGCATGCTCATCAGATCAATACGCTTTGGATACAACACTGAAAAGTTAACAAAAGATCTGGTTAGGTTTCCTGACAATATCTTTCGAACAAACGTTTCAATACAAATTTCTGAATAGAGGAGAGGTAAAATGGTAATTGAAAATGTAGGTATGACACCACAATACTGTATTACAAGGCCTCGAAACTTTCTATGCCTTACGAACGACTAAGTATCCACGACCTGATCAACAGTTAAAGATTCGAGAGAATGCATAAACAAGAAACTAAATGTATTTTGACTTAAAACACTGAATATTATTGTGGTGTATTTGATTACCATAGGCAACGACTCATTCCTATAAAACTGTTTTCTTACTTGTCGCTTGCTCCTGGGGACACCCAGTTTTGGTTTTCCACCATTTCCTCTCCAAGTTTTCAAGAAATCTATTCTCGTGTAGACGTAAAATAGCTAGTGTGAAGTCAGTGGTGTGTGGATCATTGTCTTGTAAAGCGAGTGCAAGTCCTTTAGCTGTGGTTAAACCTGAAACTGCAATATAGTAATAGAAAGTCGTCATATACATGAGTTTGGATAACGGTTCTGAGCTCGAGCCTATCAGGCCGGCGTTTATCTCCAGTTTTTGTGGCATAAAGAAACTGGGAGTATTTCTACTCCCCCGTGGATGAGATTCTGGTCCATCTCAGGGCTACCACGGTACCTTGGTAGGTGGAGGCCATGTAACCGTAAAGTTGCCCAAGAACAAATCATAATGACCTGGCCAGAGCCCGATCCCGCGCCGCCAGCACCCGCTCCACCCAGAGTCCAGCACACTAACTATTGGGCCACGTGTCCTCCCTAAGTGTGGCTATGATGAGGCCGCTGCAGTCTTATATATCAGAGGAGCTAGATACCGATTTAATTTCTTGGCATGTGGAACCTCCAATCGGGAAATCAACAAAAAACAATTCAGTAAAAAATTGGAAAGTATGAATCTGTGAAAGGAACCAAACACAGGTTAAACTGGATATGCTCACTGACATACGTCTCATACGACAAAAAAGACCGTGGATTCAGTATTTACCTACGGTGAGATCGCAAGGTGGCTGATTGGCCACATGTCTGAGAATTGGCCCGTCATCAATAAACACAAACTCATCTCTCTCTCGCACCCAACGACTGCCTTCAGATGTACTTTGAACTATGGTGTTTTCCGCTTCTATCCTTTGCCAAATCTTCCTGTGAGTTTCATATTGACTTGTCTTGAAAGCTTCATGGACACTTGACGAGTCGTACACTCCGACTTGATAGGAGGACTCGACAATATCCTCAAGGTTATTGATGGGACTCACGGTGTTCTTTACAGAGAAAAAAGCGGCCAGATTTGCAGTGTATGTTGAAACCCAGATTAGAATGCAGAACCAGTAGCAACCAGCGAGGATTCGACCTAAAATATATTAAGCTAATTAGAAAGGTATTAACAGAGCTGTTGGTTTGCTTCTAAGCAGCTGGTAACTGGTGGTTACATGTACATGTTATTCCAAGTTAAGTGCGTTATTTTGGTGTTACAAAAACTGTATGCTGTGCTTTTTGTGCGGTAACTTCAAAATACCACGACCCAAAAGTCGTCGGTGTAAAAAGATTCTTCCGTTTCCTTCCATATTTATAGTCAATCAAGGACTTAAAATCCCGCCTTGTTGTGCTGGGATTGATAGAGCGGATCACTCACGACCGAGTCAAGGACATTTATACCAATATAACACTATGTTTACCCACCACGGAATGTGTTCATACCTGGCAAATTTCTAGGCGTATTATTGGTTCCTTGTTGCAGTAGAGAAGCCAATGCAAACCACACGCCGTTGAAAAAACTAAATTCCTCCGATGTTGCTTTGTCGGTATCATCTTTGTATCGATAGGGGCTGAAGTAGTTTATCGTGAACAAGGTAATAGAAATGACCATTAAGCTGGTTAGAATAGCAAACCAAACGTAAGTTTCAAATGGAGTCAAAAACTGGAGATAATCAATTTTCGCTGTTGAAGATGTCTTCTTTAGTAACATCTCTTCAGTGTAGTACATGTAAGGGACGCTGAAGTCCACCACTTTATCTCGACGTTCAGTTATGGTGAGAGCCGCAACAGCGATGTCAGCACGCTTTTAATAAAAGTGAAAGTAAAACGTAAGTAAGTAAAGCATGCTCGGCTGTTTGATACGTAATTGAACTGCGCGTGGCGATAACGTAGGTGTCCTATAACTCAAATTGGACACCAGCACGCCATTCGCACGTTCATTATGTCCACTTTAATTATATGTTGTTTCTTGAAGTTTTGTCTGCCTATGCAAATGTTTTTGATGGACGGTCCCATTCAGTAAATTAAGCTAAAGAAAGGTCCCTGCAGACTTACTTATCTCGGACTTTGTTTTTTTCCGGACAATTGATTTGACCTCGTCAGGAAATTCAGTGAGAAAAAGAATCACGTACGCACATGCAGTTTCAAATTGGGATCGGGCTGCGCACGCGGACAAATTTTAATTTACTAGCCCCTGAATTGTACTACTCGTGGTACAATAACTATTACAAATCTACTATGGCATGATAGTGTCCTATTTTAAAAACGGGAAATTGTAATCGATCACCTGTATTGTATTGGTACTGAGTGATGATACTGACGGATTTAATCATTACATACAAAGGTGTGGCCATATCGCTTGGCACTATCGAAGCAATGCTCGACCGAACTATCATAAACCGAGAGAAACACTTGTAAAATAAAAGTAGCTGTGAGGATATTTCAATAAATATGGGCGATCATCTAGAATGCTCCTAGGAAATTTTGTTTCTCATGTTCAATCAGAACGTTTGAAATGATGAAAAAAATGTGACCAAAGTTCGGAAAACCTTGACAGACAACATTATTAGCCGGTCAGCGGGCACCCAGGTTATAGTACTGAGAGAACTTGTTTGCAAACCTTGTTTACTAACTCGCCAATCATTCCATTCCAGGTTCCATTCTCCTTTTCAGCGCCGTACAACCCGTCCGGGGAGTGATAGATCTCATACGTAAACTTGAGATTTCTTGCCAGTTCATTCAGCAGATCGATACAGTATCCTTCATACCAAGCTGCACCGTCTTGCTCTTCCTTTTTTCTGATTACAAATGGTGCCGTCTGTTTTAGTGTCGTGAAAAAGAAGACAATAAGATTCTTCTGATACACACTTGCTTTTTTTGAATAAGCATAATAGCAACATGTGTTTTTTTTAATTAACGAAACCGATCGCTTTCGTATGACCTGCTGAAAACTAGGCCCTCTGTGCCTTTACATTAGAAATAGCTTCATGTTAGATCCAACTAGTTGAGGGACAAAAATTAAAGCCTAAATATGAATTAAACTTGTAAATAAGGATGAGTGCAAGGGTCTTACAGAGTCAACACATGTGTAGCTAACCATAATACCTCGGTAACGACAGCTCTGAGCTTTCGTCCCTCCAGGCTTCCTCCAATAAGTGTCTTGTCACTGTTACTTAGGATATTCCCAAACAGGACGGCACGTTTACTGGAACTCCATATACCTATCTACGTATACATGTATAAAAGCACAGTCCATGTCATAGTCTAGTCCATGAGCATATTGAAATCCATCAATAAGACCATTCTCAAGCGAGGATGAAAGCAATATCAGCTCAGAAAACCTCCGACAGAAACACTCTATTGTTCGTAAGAACAAGGAAAACTATTTTCTTAATTGTCAATGATTTGTCCTCAGTAAAGAGATTAAATTAATAAGCATTTGATCTCTGGTTCACGATTCAGCCGTCCGTTGTCTGTATCATAGAGGGTCCGTATAAAGAGGATTTTGTTCATACAAAGAAAGAATATCTTGGCATTTTGCCGAGTTGAAGTGAATTGTTTGTAACAGAGAGGTGTTTGTACGCAGAGGTTCGACTAATTCAAAATCATCTAGGTCACGCGCACATTATATTCTGGACTGATAAATGTAATCTATGGTAGCATAATTTTTGAAAAACTACCTCATGAACATAAGAATTTAAGAAATCATTACTTACTTTTTGAAAGGAATTGTTTCGGAGATTCAAAATATCCAGTTCAATTCCTTTTCGCTTGCCATACTCGTTAAAGTGAATAGGCCCTGTTGAACCATTAAGCTTGGCCTGTGAACAAATCAATGTTTTCATGTAATGCAATTTTTATGGCTGTTGTGAATGCAAATGAGCCCTCTGATTATATTTTGCACAATTTATCTTTAGTATTATTAATTGCTCGCATGTATGTGAACCTCTTATTGAGGTAGATTAAAACACTTAGGGTTTTTTAAACACTTGTATAAGAGTAGTTATAGATTTCTGTTCTGGCCAGTCTTTTTTCGTATTTAATTTTTCTGGAAATTCTGCTTTGGAATGGTAGTTATACATTGCCCGAAATTCTCCAAGGAATTCAACAATTAATCCCCTCCCTCTGGTCCCCTTCCAGTGACGTGCTTTCTCGTCTCGGACTTCGCGTTCCATGGACTCGTTCAGTCACTCGGATTTCTGCCCTCCCCCTCCTCCCTACTGCCCCCAATAAAGAGTTCCAAACAAGAGGCTGCCTGTGTGGTTACTGTCTTCAACCTTCTGGGACATGACAGTGCGTCATTATGAGACATTTGTGTTAATGATGCTTGCGACTTCCACCAACTTACCTGAAAGCAATAATACACTCAGGCCCAGACCATAGAAAAAAAGAATATCATGGTTATTTTTTCAACTGGTTTTATGCAAGCAGGGTTTACAAAATGCTTTTTTTGCTCCAAATGAGCAACAGAATTTGATTTGTTCTTTACTCCTCGAGGCCTGGGAATCGTGCCAAGTGAAGTAAAAAAGTTGACGAGTACAAAACCGAAGATAGGAGAGTGGAGGGGAAAAAGAGTCACATTCGCTTCACTTTTTACATCCACTATTTATACTCTCGTTCTGGGGAACGAAAAAACGTGTACACCAAGGTGACATTTTATTCACACTGTTTTCATAAATAAACAGATACAGTGTATAAATTCCATTGATGCAACTCAATAACACTTACACTGTAAGAGGTGTATTTACAGACCAAGGCCCTGAGTATTGAGTATCAATAGTACTTACCTTTCTCATACAGATTAACATTTTGACACCAGTATCAAATGTGGTCCTGTTCATTGATAAACAGGGTTTCATATTGACTGCATGGTTGATAACTTGGACCGAATCGTAGGCTAGTGGTAGGAGATCCTAAGGAAATTATCAACATGTTTGCTTTCTGATCTATGGGCTGCTTTATATTTGACTAACACACTTCTGTTTGTTCGGTTATTTTTTTGTCATTTCTTCGTATCCACCCATAACTCGAACTCCCGATAACTCGGACTTGAAATCCCCTGACGGTTCGAGTTACCGGGAGTCAAACGTACTGTCACTGCACTGCAGTAGTATCTCTGTGTTGCTACAGTTTCATCGGGATCCGGAGGGAGAAGTTTATTGAAACCCCAAGCCATTTAAAAATAACTCTTTTAATAATGTAAAATGATTCCAAACCCGGAACCCGGACGTGAGATGACAGAGTTGTATGAACTCGCGCAGCTGTGATACCGCTCGGCGTTCTCTGAGATTCCATGGGCTGTGAGCAAAAATAGTACAGTCTCTGTGCGATTTTCGCTGAAAAGTAAAGGTCAGTTTCTACGTACTTCATTGATTAAAAAAAAACACAGTGAAGAATTCTGCTACTTGAGTTTTTTAAGATTGGAGACTGGATAAGTTATCAAGACAACCCTGGTGTTATAAGCGATCAGTTATTCGAAGCTAAAGCTTCAATTAGCAATTTAATTGCTAATTTGATATTTAATAAGAAGGATCTGATATACACACAGTGAAATGTCGATTTGTTGAGTCCTCGATTTCTCGAAATTACGATGACTCAAACCAAATATATTTCATGTACCCTTGATCTTTAGTCTCACTCGGATGTAGACTGCTCACAGCCTCTCTTTTTCTCAGCTGGCGTCCATTTCTCGCGATTCCATCCGCATGCTCAACGATCGAAACAAAAAAAAAGAAAATAGAGGGCTGTGAACAGTCTAACTCGGATGTTCGAAAAATCCAGCGTCCACTGTGCTCATTAGTTGCAAGTTATACAATTCTAATACAATTTTTTCATTCTTATTTCTTTTTAAATTCCAAAACGATAGTACAAGATGTATATCAATGGATAGAAGCCGCCTACCTTGTTGACATTCTTGGAATGGTTTACTGCCTTTTCTAGCCCAATGGAAGCTGAGCCCCGGATATATAGAATCGTGAGAGCTAAAACGATATTTTTCCGGTGGCATTTTATGTCTAATGGTACCTGCGACGAAAGAGTGGTAACAATCTGAACCAAAACCATCAAAACAAAAACAAAATAAACGAAGCTTGTTTATCTATGGACCTCTTCACCTATGTTAGACAAAGGTAATGTCTGCATACGAGCCAACTGGCCCACCAGGCCGGCTCTTATCCAGGTCTCTGTAGCATAAAGCGGCAAGGGGTATTTCCACTCCCCCTGGATGGGATGCTAGTCCATAGCAGAGTTACCCCCAGCATTAAGTCTGCCGGTACCCATTTGTATACCTGGGTGGAGAGAGGTACTGTGAGAGTAAAGTGTCTTGCCCAAGAACACAAAGCAGAGTCCCCGGCCGGGGCCCGAACGCGGACCGCTCGATCCGGAGACAAGCGCACTAACCGTGAGGCCACCGCGCCTCCCACCTATGCTACGAAATATCAAAAAATCACCTCTATAGTTGAATTTATCATGCCGAATTTAGTAAATCTGCGAAGTTTCATGAGAACCCGTTGCAAGCTCAAAAATACGGGACCCCAAATTTACAATTTAAAAATTGACAACTTAGGGGTGCCATATTTTTAGGATTTTGCAACGGATTCTAATGTAACTTCACATATTTAGAACGATAAATCGAGTAGTGCGGTTGATTTTTTGTTTGAATGAAAAAGCTGAAAAGCGTGACATCTGTAAAAAGGCCATTGACATTGAGCGAATATTCGACGCTTGTAATTAAGTAAACTTGCTGCTAATATTGCTATGAGATCTCCTATTTTTACACTTAGAACACATGGTCAGTGTCAATATGATCTGGTCCTTGTGAATGAATAAAATTTAATGAGAAGTTTGTCATGTGATCATACCTGGGACTGGATTATCCATTTATAGACACGTTTGTGATGGCAGGATTTCTATCGTAAATGAAGGTTTAAAAAAAGTTAACAGAATAACTTGCTTGATCATATTGTCACTTACTCTTCTTGTAGATTCGGATGAAAAAGCAGAGATGTCGAAAGAGTAAATACTAAACAACATGACATTACCTGTTGCAGCATAAGTTCAATGTTTTCTGTTTTTGTGTAAAGCAGAATAACTTCAGCTTCAATCTCATCTATTTCCTCCATTGTTTTCTTTGCTAGCAATACTGGATCGTCATTCGTGTCCAGCTCACTAAGCGGAACTAAGTTCAAGGTGTGCTTTGACGTTTGGGTTATGACCTTGAAATATACAACTTCATGCCAATTGCTCTCTAAAAGAAATCAAACACAAAACAGATGTTTAGGGTGTTTTTCATTGTCCTGCATCTGTATTCGAGTATAGTCTAGAATATTCCGTAATACGCACTCTAAACAAGCAGAACTGAATGTCCGTATTATAGATGTAGAAATATATGAATTTTGGTTTCTCTGGAAGCAAGTAAACTGTTCATAATACAGGGCTACCCATTTCGTAAAGGTGCAATTTATATGAATTCTACTTTCTCTGTGAACAAGTGAACTGTTCGTAATGTAGAGGTATTTCCATATCATAGAGGTGTAAATTACACGACCTTTAGCTTCCCTTGTTGCAAGTGAGCTGTTCGTAATACAGAGATGTGGTATTATGGCGGTGTCCTCGTACGGCAGGGCTCGACTTTATGAGAAATATCCTTTATTCGATACACAAAGAAAGGTGGAAGATAGCACTCAAGTTCGCAGTGAACGCACACTGATAAAGTGCGAAATAACGCTCATAATCAGGGAATCAGCCTCAAATATCCTTAAGAGACTATAAAGAGTGAATTCCAAGTAAGAAACGTCTAAGTAATAACTGTTTTTTTTTTACCATCAAATACAACTGCTATGTTTGTCCATTCAAACGTGTTGAGTATGTCAAGTGTAGCATGTGCGAAGTCTCTGAAGTCCGGTGACATCTGGATCGCTTTTTCACATTGGTCAGAGGGTCTATTGTCTCCATGGAAACGGATAAGAGGTATGCCAGCTACAGAAGAAAGTGCGCATGCGGACGATTTCGTGTCGCTTCCCTCGATTAGTGCAACGACGTTATTATCACGGATGGCGGAGGCTGAAATAACAATTATTTGAAAGTTATTGGTTTATGAAAAATATAACGATAAGTCTAATAAATTAATATAATTACATTACATATGTTTGTTTCCACCATCCATCTATAATCAAACAACGAAGCCATAAGAAAAAAGAGCCCGAATTGAATTACCAGTAAAACATGATTTCGGCACGAAAACAACCTAAGTTGAGTACATACACACATACATCCATACATCCATAAATGACTTCATTTCATCTCATATTCAGAGAGTATTGTATTTGGTTCCCTACCTTCTTTAAAGAGGCTGGAATTTTCCGATATGTTGAATCTTTTGAAAATTAATGAAACATTGCTCGAAGAAGAAGTATCGTTAGCAGAGAGTATTATAACACCATGTTCTGCCGAATTTCCATTTATGAGGCCTATAATATAAGAGATGGGATAAGAAGAACATTTCAGCAGAACACAAAATGAAAAATAAGGAGAATCAGTGATTTGCAGTCGGCGACTTACCACAAGTAAATGCTGTCTTAGTCGTATATACCTTCTGCGCAAATAATACAGTAATTATGAACGCAATGTTCATGGTACTTCTTTGAGAGACGAACTCTGAAAGGAAAAAAATATATATTCTAGACAGCTACAAGTACAGTAGATCAATCTATTTTGAGTTGAATTACACATCTAAATAATAATTATTGTAACAATATTATCATGTACTATGACAGCGATATAATAAGCATACAAACTTTACATTTAACAATTGTATTGCAAATTCAACTGGTAACAAATTGCTTGACTTGTCGGAATTTAACGACAACGGACGCATTTTAGTGGGAGCGTTTTTTATAATTTGGAATTTTCATATTTTGTTTAAAATTTGTAATTCTTACCACTAACTTTTACATTTTAAAATCTTTTCAGCCATTGTTTTCATTTAACTGTAGAGATAGCTTACACCACAAGCACTGCACTGCACAAAAACTACACTGTTTGTCTGAGGGGTGACCCTCTTGTAAAGATTACCTTTAGGTTAGTAGATGTCGAGGTCTCTTCTGTAACAATGATAACAAAAATAGCACTAATCTTTACTGCCTCACACTTAGATTAATTACAGGAGACGTATTATACGAAAAGTAATTGTTGATTGGAACGTATAGGGTAAAGGAGCCGAAAGGTTTTTTTAGTTAGCCCCTAATAACTATTTTCTGAGCAGATAAATTTGAAAATTATAATAAAATCTTTCATACCCAAGAAGACGAAAATGATGGCAGTATTTAGGACTACATGTGCGATCTAATCCTTCTCGTACAATGTTTTAATTCGTCAACGTAATCAGTTATTTATCTTAACATCAACCAGATAAAAATGTAGCATGTTGTTTTGAATTATTGCATACGTACATGTACCACTTGCACTCCCAAAAATACATATGAATGTCATATCATTTTATAATATGAAGTCTAGGCTCGGATAACCGAGTGCAAGTCTGCACATGTACGTACGGTGGACCTATTATTGCCAGGAACAGGATAATTACCATGCGGGCACTTCTGCTTTTTTCGAGACTTGCAAAGTTTTTTTTTTCATTAGTCCGCAGTGCAAACCAAAATTAATTGTTATTACCAGCTTGAAAGCTACGAAAAAATTAATTTCACTTGCGAATGTTGCTTACTGTTGTGGTTGGCATACCTGATTAGGTATAGCAGGATTTTGAGAAAGTGATAAAGGAAGACTGCACAGTAAAACAATGGTGACTCCTTTGGAGATCCAATTACTTTATGATCGTGTTTCAGTTCACCTTGGGCGACAAACGTGTGAATAAATCTTCCATGTCGAGAGCCTATTAAATTTTTTTGACGTTGAAAGGTATCCTGCATCGATTCATCCATTGAGATCAGAACTTAATTATAAATTATTTGAAGTTGCTTTTTTTCAGTTTTGACTGAGGATAGAAAAAAAGAATTATATGTTGTTGTTTACAATAGGTAAAGTATTAAATGCAAATGAAAATTCTGGCATTTTTTCCTTTACTAGTTATATCAATTTTGCGAAAACCCCATGATGCCATTAGCTCTTCCGTAATTATATCGATTTTGTTGACACATTCGTTTTTTGAGTAGAACGTATTTCGTAGAGCGCTCAACTCAATCGATTGAGGAGCATCAACTATAACTTCAGAGAAGTTCTGTGAAGTTATAAATGTTGTTGACACCATATTTCCTATTTACTTTGGTTAAACTGACATACTCCACAATGTTTGGCTGAAACAGATTTCTTCTTTGGCTCAACCTCTCGATATTTGAGCATATTTATTAGGAATTTTCTAAGCATTATTTATTGTACGTATGAATGCTTACTTAAAAATACATATATTATAATATTTACTGCTCAAGTAACTCGTTGTTATCAGAGTTTATATTTTTTTCTGTAGAGTTTAACCGTTATGTACGGTAGTTAAATTCTCTAAGAAGCCTGTAGTTTCATTTCAAGCATTAAATCACATATAGTAATACATCAAAAATAATTACGTGTAGAATCAATGGAGGGAATTATACACCGTATAACACGGAAAAGAGCCTTAAAGGAGGAACTGGACCGTACTTACTTGTTTCGTTTTAAATTCTGATCTCAGTTTCAAAACATTTGATACAACCGATATCGTATCGATGGTCTGACCATCAAGTCCTAGCTGTCATTGAATGACAATTTCGCATCTTTTCAAAAGAGATTACCCCCAGCTGCTAGCCATCATTTCAAATCCAAGGTAAAATTAATATTTAGTATATACCACACAAGTGAATAGCGCTTTTCGCGCGCTCTGATTGGTTAACTCGGAGGTGATTAGCAAGTACTATTCACCTCCGAGCAGTCGGCGCGAGAGATTTTAAAATTTCCGACCGTTTCTCACACATAAAATAACGTTTTGGTCCGCTAATTATTCAGCTTGTGTGGTATATACTAAAACAATTATTCACCACTTGGGTGAATAATTGTTAATTACAATGATGCCATGATTTGTCATATACTCTGTAGAGTGAAGAGCCTGGAGAGTCTTTGCATGTGGTCTCTTGACTGGGGAGTTGGTGAACTCGTCTCGGTCAGCACTCATCCAGTTTTAAGGCGCGTCACGTGATATATTCTCGCCGAATAGAAAACTGCATTTTAGTTGAAGCTTTAACCGCGATGCTAATGAATGATATATAAAGAAACAGAAAACGACAAGTGACAAGTCTTCCTTCTGTTTTATTGACTACTTCAATGTTAGTTAAGAATAATTGCTTACAGTACAGCTAACCAGTAGAACGGTTAGTGATATTTTGACAAGCAATAAGTTGCCTTTTATTTACAATCTGCTCTAAAGTTGATGTTCTCAGAACTTGAGAGTACGTTTTTATTATTGGCAAGTAGCACTGTCTGGGCCAAATTTGTCTCCACTCTTTGCATTACAACAATACATTCTTATTTCCATTTAAACAAAAATGCTTTCACATAAATGTGCATGAATGCATTTACTATAAATGATACTTATTATTGGCTGCGAGGATACAACAATTTACGACAAGATCTTTATCAATGAGTTGATCAATTGTGACTCATCTTTTCACATCTATGGAATGCGATAACGGGTTCAATTTTCGAGTTTCGGTATCGTGTTTCATGTAAATACATTCATTTTATCGATTACATGCCAAGCCTGAAACAACTTGGTGTTTACAAGATCGAGTTTTCAGTATATGCTTTCAGCGAGAATGATTCCAGATATCGGCGTTTGTGTTTGAACCTGACGCAACCCTTTCTAACAGTTTGACATCGATCAATAAGTGAACTTATCTCCCCAGGGCGACCTGTATCATCGAGATGTAAAGAAAATTGTGGTAAAGCACTTTGTCATCTAACGAGAACCAAATCCTCCGCGACTTGATTTAGAGTTTATTGAATGGAAACACTCTGTGACCTTGTTTAACCGTTTTGTTTGTCTGTTCTTTTTCCTAAGCTTTTAATACATGAAACTTTTGATATTAATTAATGACCAAAGAAAAAGGATATAATTAAATGACGAAGAGAAAACTTTCCAAAGTGACTATCGAATAGCCACCCCAGAGCTATTATCAATATTTAAGCGTTAAGGATCTTCCAAAGTAGTGAGCTAGAAAAAGGTTCCATGATCGCTGTAACAAAACAAAAACAAAACTTGTAACTTCTGCAATCATACTTCAACTGTCTTAAACATTATTATTGATAAACGCCTAATCTAAACAAATGATCTCAGCTGAGTTGAGTTGAGCTTCTCAACTCAGTTTACAAATAGCTAAGCTACTGGGCTTAAACTTCGCCAAAGCCCTACGATTTTACTTCCCTGCAATTGCTTAAATCAAAAATGGAACTGCGACGATCATTTTGTCACTGTTTGTGACGGATGGACTTGAAGAGGACCAGGCTTTGGCCTACAGACAAAAAAAGTATCAATATGCGTTACATACAATGACAGGTATCGTTGGATCCGTTAATTGTATCAATCTGCAGAAACAGTGAGGAAAATAAAAGTGAAATCGAGATGAATCCCACCTTGGTAGATCAGAGAACTGGGCAAGGATAACCACCCCAGAGCTATTACCAATATTTAGGCTTAAACGATCTTCCGAAGGTTCCATGTTCGCTGTAAGCGAAACAAAACTTGTAGCTTCTACAATCATACTTCAACTTTCTTAAACATTACTAGTTTCAATGAAGTTACTTATAGTGGCTCATAACGGTTTCCAGTGTTTATCAGCACTTCTTCTTTGATCAATTAACGCTATTTCTCGTTTTTAGACCACGCTAAGATTGTATCAAACAAATGCTCACTCATTACACTCATTAGAAAACATGTTATGGTCTTTTTCTTCCCCCAAAAAGAATACCATAGCAACAGCATAACCCGTTAAATACACTACCCGAAAGACATTTCTAACGTTTTATCTTCCTTAATGTTAAACAACTGTGGTAAAGGGTCTGGATAGGAGGTGCAAATGTCAGTTGTCAGTTAAAGTTTGGACCATTTGTCAGTTGTCAGTTAAGTGGCCGTAAATAATTAACTAAGGGCCTTAAATGGCTTAAACGTCTCCTAGTTGACACCTATTAAAGACAATACAGTCGAACCTCTCCACAACGGCTCGTCCTTGAGGACAGGCCGTTGCAGGCTGTTGTAGAGAAGTGGCCGTTATGGGGAGGTAGAGGTGTAAAATGACACCCTTTTTATTGGGGATGCAATTTTTCTAAAGAGAAATGCTGATTTTAATCGATAAAATAGAAACCAAACAGAAACAGAAGGAGACCAAAGAAGGGCGGTGCGGATCAAGATTCGAGACTTTAACAATTGAAATAATGGGTTTTGTAAACATAGTTCGTCAGACATTGATAGTCTTGATCAATCCCAATTAAATACCAAACCCTAAATGATTTTGTCCTTTACCCACCCTCTTTCCCCTTTGCGTTTGCGCTAATTTAATCTCCCGCGGTTTTTTGTTTCGCTCTTTCGCTCAACCAACCTGCGAGAAAGTACAGTTGACCTACACTTCTCTATATATATATATAGATTTAGCCAAGCCTAAAAGCGGAGTTACTGGGCCGGTTTGTTCAAAACTCGATTAAGCTAACCCAGGATATACGATATACATTTTGGCCTTCTGTTTTCTGTTTGAATAATCTCAAACTACACAAAACATGAACAGTGGCAAACAATTCATACGAGAACAATTTGTAATTCGGTTAACTTTTAATCCTGGTTTAACAACCCGGCCCTGATTACAAGTTAACCTGGCTTGAGCCCGCGATCCGATCGAAAAACCAACAAATGGTCAGTTGTTAACTTAAATAAACACACATGATCTCGATGAGTTTTAAACTTGAGTCCGCGATATGGCCACGTGATACTGGTCAGCGGATACCCATTTTTGACCATAACATGGATGTCCAAGACCGAAGAAGTACGCTGTAAACCAAGGCTGCATGACTCGGTATTAGCTGGACGACGTCGTCGTTGTTCGTCGTCGTCATCGTCATCGTCGGGCGCACGCGCCCGAGATCCATGCCGCTAGCTATGTTGACCATGAAAAGAGAGTTACATGGTTGTCTATTTCTGTCCATGCATGTGGTTTTGTTCTTATAGTTATGTTCCGCTTTTCGGGCCGCCGGAGCTCCGCTATTTACATCTATTTTGATTCGTTTTGGTTGATCTGTGAAAGTAAACGAGTTGTGAACAAACAGACTATGAAAATGTAGTTGAGGGACATGTAACAGGTAGTATGAGGGTCAAATTGTAAATGATTAAAGACTGATGGTTTCGGTCTAAAAACTATCTAAACAAGATGAATATTAAACAACAAAGGTTAAAGTACCAATATCTCTACCGAAAAAGTTATTTTCAATGAATTTCAAACGAATGACAATGGCTAAAGCCTTTTTTCAGTTGTCAGTAAATCTGACTACAAATGTCAGTTGTCAGTCAAATTTTCGAGTTTTTGTCAGTTGTCAGTTATTTATTTATTTATTTTTTATTTATTTATTTATTTATTTGTCAGTTGTCAGTTAATCCCATCCAGACCCTCAAGGAAAAGTTCTTAGTTTTATTTATCTAAATTTAAAAAATCAAAATGAAATCATTTTATATTTTACCGGAAGGAAGTCTGAAAAGAGGGTTTTCCATGAGAATAATGGGGTGCACAACCCGTGAGGTGCTCATGTATGGCGTGCTAATCATAGTGCTGTCATCCTGTTTACCTAGTGACCAACCTTCTGGCTTTGATCAGCAACTTGTGCTTCTCTCTTCTTTTCCACAAGATCTCCGCAATCAACGTCAGAAATGCAACAACTATTCCAATACCCAGGACAACATACACTCCCAGCATGCTCATCAAGCCAATACGCTTTCGAGACAATGCTGTTCAAAAAGAAAGAGAAAAGGTCTACTCGTATTGAACCACTTTCTCTACATGGATGTGATAAGAGGTCTATGGAATGGACAATTTTCCGTATATTGTAACCCAGAACTTGGCTTAGGAAACCCAAATTTTTCTTGTTTCATATGGAGGTGAATAATCTGTGGAAGCTTTAAAATCTTCTTAATTTTAATGATATTTTCCCAAGGACTCTGACAACCTCACTTGATGACAAACGTGAAGCGATTTCTTCATAAGGATTTTGTATAATTATGCTCTGTTGGCTCTCTCAACTTGGCATTGATCTTACAGATACATTCATTACAGCCTTTGTACGACTAAGTTTGTCTTTATTTCATATCTATAAACTTTCTTTTAGGAAAACACACCTTGGACCGTCTACTCCTAGCAGGTTACCCCCCAGTTAACTATCACGCAGCCTGAGTTAACTATCACGCAGCTTGAGTTAACTATCACGCAGCCTGAGTTAACTATCACGTAGCCTGAGTTAACTATCACGCAGCTTGAGTTAACTATCACGCAACCTGAGTTAACTATCACGCAGCCTGAGTTAACTATCACGCAGCCTGAGTTAACTATCACGCAGCCCGAGTTAACTATCACGCAGCCTGAGTTAACTATCACGCAGCCCGAGTTAACTATCACGCAGCCTGAGTTAACTATCACGCAGCCCGAGTTAACTATCACACAGCCTGAGTTAACTATCACGCAGCCCGAGTTAACTATCACACAGCCTGAGTTAACTATCACGCAGCCTGAGTTAACTATCACGCAGCCTGAGTTAACTATCACGCAGCCTGAGTTAACTATCACGCAGCCTGAGTTAACTATCACGCAGCCCGAGTTAACTATCACGCAGCCCGAGTTAACTATCACACAGCCTGAGTTAACTATCACGCAGCCTGAGTTAAGCATCACGCAGCCTGAGTTAACTATCACGCAGCCTGAGTTAACTATCACGCATAAAAATCGGGAGCCAATAATCTAATTGTTTTATCAGAATTCGAATTGAAATTTACTTTAAATAACGGTTTCCAATTACCTCTCGACGTATTATTAAACTTTGAGCAATCGGAAGATCGGTCCGGGATTGAATTGTCATTTCAAATTGTGCTCGCGCGCGTCATTTTTTCAATAATTTCGAGTTTTCTAAAGCCAAGAAACCGCAAATGTTCTACTTTCAGTCTTGTCGTGAATGTAATAATCCAAAACGTTCATTCGAAACTTTGTAAAAGCGATAAAACCTCGCCGTTTCGAAGACGACCTCCAACCATTGCACGCTGATGGCTTTTATAATCCATCAAATATTTTCGCTTACGCGCGATTGTGTTAATCGCGTCACGTGACGTCACAGCCAAAACTGAGGAATATCCGAGTGATATTCCCCAGTGTTCAATATATATTTATATAACCCAAGTTATTCTCGCAGTTTGATTGGTTCTCGCCTATGATCTATTAGAGGACAGATGCACGATTGACGTCATCATTTCAAAGTTTTTCCCTCTGTGTTTTAAAATGGCGGAAAGTTTTGAGAATTTAGATAATATTTTACATGACTGGGCAAAAGATAAGGTCCAAGAAAGTCTTGTCCAGGCATTGAACAGCTACCAGAAGTATAGTCTAGCAGGAAGAAGAAAGATAAAGCCGTTTCTGTTTTAGAAAATGACTCAGAAAAAAATACCCGAGCAGTCTCAGTCGGCAGTCAAGCGAGACTAAACCAAACACAAAATTAGTCTTGGTAAGCCGAGAACCATTTTGTCTCGAATTTAACAAACCCAATAAACAAAATGTTTATGAGATTAATTTATTTAAAAAATTGAACTTTTCTCAGTCTCAAAATAATTGTTGACATAGTGATTGTCTGGAATGAAACATCAAACCACTTCTTAAAATCAGTTAAAATAAACACATAACCTTACTTTCCGATGCGAATGTTCCAGTCCGTTTCAGGGCACAGCAGCGAGCAAAGTATAGCTCACTACAGCTCACGGCCAAGTGTATCACAGCTAAAACGTGTCTCCGACACTATTTCAAACTGATTTGAGAATCACCAGCCACAAAGGACAAAAATTTCCACGATCACTAACGCTCCTTTCATTCAAAACTCGAATCGAATGGCCTCCAGGTTGACAGCAGCCGCAAGTTTTCCGAGCGTAGTTTTTCAACTCCTGCAATATTCGAGGCAGCATCCAAGCTTTTCGGCTCACAGGACTGCTCTGATAACAAAAACTGACTTGAATTATCCAGCATTTTCTTTAATATTTGTAGATTTCGCAGTTCAATTCTGCTTTCGCTGTAAGTTTTCATTCCACGAAAAGCGACGCTGGAGTCAAGTTTGACAGTGGCGTGATTTTCCCGGACCAATCACAATTCTTTGCTACTCATAGCAACCAATGAGATTGCTTCAATTTCTATAGACAATAGATTACGTCAAATGGCTTTTTTCGTGTTCGCCAAAGTGGGCAAAGGCCGGCTTCCGAGTTATGTTGAAAGATTTTGAAATAAAAAAAAGCTTTATCTGTAGTAGTTTGTTTCGTTATTATATAAAACAAATAGATTCCATGTTGCCGTGCGTCTGTTCAGTAATAGATCACAGAAGACGTCAAAATGTGGTAAGAACAAAAAAGTGGCACACGAGGCGATAGCCGAGTGTGTCACTGATGTTCTTACCACATTTAGACGTCTTCTGTGATCTATTACTGAACAGACGCACGGCAACATGGAATCTATTTGTTAGATAGATAGATAGATAGATAGATAGATAGATAGATAGATAGATAGATAGATAGATAGATAGATAGATAGATAGATAGATATTATTAGATGTTATGGTGTGTAGTATCACTGTATATTTTTACGAGCTGTGCCGTATTTTGACCAGCCCGTAAGGCGAGTCAAAATACAAACAACGAGTAAAAATATAAAGTTATTTGGACGGTATTCGCTGCAGTTGGATAATAATTGAAGGATAATAAACACAATAGCCTCCATTTGGCGCGAAAATATGCTCAGATATTGGCCCTCGGACATTATCTGTTCCTCAAAGCTCACAGTTTTCCTCGAGCTACACTCTCGGAAAACTATTCGCTTCTCGGAACAGACAATACCCGCGGACAAATATCCGAGCATATTTCCGCGCCGAGTGGAGACTATTGCTTATATGTGCTATGATCACTCAGCCAATCAGATTGCAGCATTTGCATCAGTGTTCAAGTGGAATTCTACTAATTAACAATTAGATTCAATGTCATTAAAGATTTGCACATTATTCATCGTGCTGTGAGATAGGATAGATGATTTGTCACTCGTACGCACGAAGGGTCAAGAAAGCTATCCGTATAAGACTTCATCCAAATAACATCAACAGAGGGGTGTCTGGGAAACCCGAATAGCGAATAGCGAATAGTCGCGAATAGCGAATAGCGAATAGTCCCGAATAGTGCAAATAGTCTCAAATAGTGCGAATAGTGGCGAACAGTCGCGAAAAGTGGCGAATAGTGACGAATAGTCGTCAATAGTCACCGCTTTAGATCTAATATCCTACATTAATTAATTATCCAAATAAGCAATAGAATTTCAATGAATTTATTACCTTTTCTTCTCCGGACTCAGGCTAGTAGGCTGTCCATCGCCGACATTACGAAAACAGAAAACACAAGGATACCCTAATGAAGAGGTATTTACGCTTTTGCAGCGGTTAAAACAGAATGAATTACGTTTAGAAACACCTTTTGTCCTGATAAGCGTCTGCGCTTTTTAGCCGGAAAATCCCATCCTAAGTTGCTACGAGGTTGACTGCGAGATACTGGGTGCCCTATTTGTCACTATTTGCCAATATTTGCCACTATTCGCCACTATTCGAGACTGTTCGCCACTATTCGCACTATTCGTACTATTCGCCATTCGCTATTCGGGGCTATTCGCTGTTCGCTATTCGCGACTATTCGCTATTCGGGTTTTCCAGACACCCTCAACGGAAATAGTGTAATCGAAATTCCGGAAGCATGGATACCTACAATCAGAAAGCACAACAGCCGGTCAGTTAGAATGCGGAACTATTAGGGAACAGCGTTACAAAGTCGGAATAATAATGAGGATCGAAATGCAACAATAGCAGCGAACCGAGGTGCTACAAATAGCGACACGCAACAATTGACCTCATCGCCTGATGAAGCCTAGCAGTCGAAACGTCGCGATCCACATCTCAAAGTAACTCCATCGTGAGACAAACGAGTGAAAAATTCATCTATCCTAACAATTAGATTATTCGCGCAAAGAAATCAAGAGCGAATAATTTACTTGTTTTAGTATAAATCTACTGGTCGTTCAAAACCTTATCTAAATCCTCTTCGCAGACAACTCGAAAACTCAAAGAAACGGCCGTCATTTTATTCACAACCGCACAATGTTACGCTACTCACTCTCTATAACAGAATAAATAGTGAGTAGCGTAGCCAATCAGAGGACGGCATCCCGCGATAGGGGGATCTTTGAATATTTCGCTAAGCAATCATAATCCTGTTTTTAGGAGGACATTTCACCAGAGTAGAGCCGTTAGAGGTCATAGGTCTGCGTGGTTTCCGCTGTTATCCGCGTGTAATTTGTAGAGTTCGACATCTCTGTTTTTTGCCACGTGCTAGTTTTTATTGGCTCATTTGTATTGCAGGATATGTTTTAAGCTCTCTAAATATTAGCTCTGGAGGGACAAAGTTTGAAACATTCCGTGAACATGTTGGTTACTTGCATTTTTTATTATTACGCCGGGCCCGGCTGTTTGATTAACTGTTGCAAGTTATGCTGCTTCTTATCACGGGTGTCATATTTATCTTTGTCCGGCTTCGCCAGAGATAGCTGTAGCTTTCCTTGTTGAAAGTTACGAGTCTGTCTTAGAGAGACGTGCTTATGCTTCTTGCATCAATTTCATCGAACTTTTTGTCCTTCCAGTTTGTACGTTCTGGAACTGCAAATGTAGATGTTCACGCGCAAGTCTGTGGACTGTTTTGAGTGTTGCTTATGATATTGTGTGGTTTTGAACAGGCAAAAGCTCTGAATTTAGGAGTTCTTCCTATGATTGTTCATCTAGCACCACGTTGTGGTTGTCATTGCTTTTATTTGCTTTTATTTGCTTTTAAAGCGGCTATTACACGCGGATAGGAGTTGTATAGCCTGTCACCCCATTGTTATCACTGTGGTTTCCTGACTTTAAAAACTTGAAATTATTGAAAAGACGGGTGCGCGCGCGTAAACAACAACAAATTTATCAAGGACAATTCAATGCGTGCGATTTTGTTAAAGCGTAAAGTTTAATAATGCGTGGAAAGAAAATTAGAAATCGTTATTTGCGTTTATTTCAGTTAGAATTCTGCTGAGACAATTAGACTATTGTGAGGAGAGAAAATTAGATAATTAAGTACGTTTTACATATTTGCTTTCGCTGTCAGAAAATATAGAAATCCAATATATTATATTAGTTTTAGCTCGTTTTGCATTTCCGAGTTTCAGGTTACTGTTCCAATTCATTAACCGTAACAGACACCTAGTTTGTTGTAGGATCATAACTGTAATAAGCGTTGAACTGTAATTGCTACCTGCGATAGACTTTTGTTAAACTGTTATCTACCTGTATTGTTTTGAAAGTTATTAATCTTGTGAACGTTGAATTCCGTTATAGCCAATCGAGCTTTGTGAAATGTATTAGATAATATTTAGTTAAGACCTTTTAATAGCTTTACGTAGTCTTTTAGAATTGTGCTTCCGGCTTAAATTGTTATGCCTTGTAAAATATTTTTTGGTTACATTCCGGCTGCATTCCGGTTACATTCTGGTTGCATTCCGGTTATGTTCCGGTTGCATTTTGGTTGTGTTCTTGGATTAAAACGATATCGTTGGACCTAAGTTCTGAGTGCTGTTGACGTCTCTGAAGATAATTCCCTGTAACAGATCCGGCACTGATCCCCGCAGCGAGAGAGTTCCCTAGGTTTTCACAGAAGTGCTTTCCCAGGCCAAAAACCTATTATCACACTATTCGCTCTCAATTTCTTTGAGGTGATAGTTGATGAGGCCGAAGGCCTCATCAACTATCACCTCATAGCAATCTCGAGCTCATAATCTAATTGTTAAACAGATAGTGAGTAGCGAGAGATTGTAAGAGCAATACGTTACACTCCAATAACATATTTAAGAGTGCCTGCCTGTAAAAATCAGACAAATTCTGAATTCGCGGCAAGGGTCGAAAATTCGATTTCGCTCACATTCTTATGGTAGATAGGCTAGGGCATGACAAAAACTACTGGATAGTTTCTTTTTTGGCAAAATACCCTTTTATTTCAAAGAAATATGCAAATTACCAAATCCCGTTAAAATCGTCATTTGACGCACCATTTTATTAAACAAGTTTGAGAGCCTCGCATGCAAAACCACATCATTCTTCCGCCTTTAAAACACTCAAATATAATTGTGCAGTGTTTAAATGTGTACTGGGTTGATTTTTGGGAATGTTGCGTTGTCTTTTTGGGTGCAAAATAATTACATTTCGAAGACATGTATTTCATTCACTTAAAAGTACTTCGTGAATATAATTAATTTTCACCATGTGCGAAACCTTCAAATGGATTAAGCTTCTGGTGGTTGAATCGCAGAATGATGGTCTAGAGATTCCTGTAAAAGTTTCTTTGGGGAAATGATAGTGAGCGACGCGAGAGCTTTTCAAAGTACGTCAAAAATGCAAATATTTGACCATCCCGTCGTCAAATTTCAATTTACGGATTAGAGGTATATTTTAGTATGCGTCACATGACATGACCTATGTTACGTTGAAATAGACACAGAGCTGATAATTTCGAAATGCTCGAAGCTTCTTTGCTGTAGAAGGCAGGTCCAAACGTCGATTTGACGTGTTTCTAGCCGATCTCTCACCATTCGTCGCACATAAAGCAGAAGTTTGCTTTTGTTTACACAACGTTAACGTCCGATGTACATCGCCTACCGTCAACCTATTATTGGTCGAATACCATGAATCTGTGACCATCTTTCGGCGCATATGATCACCACTGCATCTAAGTCAAAAACGGCTGACCCATTTGTAGATTGTTGCTTGCTTTGCACTGTGCCAAAATACTACGTTTGATCGATTGCTGATCATTGCTGATAAGCGTATCGGCGCAGCACAATCTTAGAGCCGTTATTTGTTAGTCACGCAAGCTGTCACAACATATGCTGCACATTTTGATCTATTTTGTATAGAGCACTCTCAGGATAAGTGAGACAATTTATTCGTTGTTTATCTGTTCATATAATTTATATAATAATATATGTATATTTATATAATCGTATTCTATAGTGTACATGGCCTCAGTCCAAATCACGTTTGTTGTACGTTCTGATGATTCAGACAACAGCTGATAAAGCTAGTGCCTGTACTCACTACTATTTTAAAAAAATCGCCATAAACAAGTTGTAGATCAGTGAAGCAAGAACTAGCTGAAATAAAAATAGGAAATCACAACGTGTCTAATTCGTGAGAAAAACAGACTAAATTTAATAAGGAATTACGTGAGTAAACAAACCCTGACCATGCCATTTTATTTGGCGTGTTTTATTTGTTTGCTTAGGCGGCGAGGCATTGGTCTCTTTGTAACAGAAAATAGAGGACTTTTGTCTATACAGTCCAAAAATATTGTCCATAAAATACTGTAAATAAAACCCCTATTGACCAGTTACCTCTATCAAGCGTTCGCGGCCATCATTTGGTCGTTCCGATAAGGGTCTCTCTATTGTTTTTACCCCTATTAAGCGGCCACCCAAAATTTAAAAACTTTCTTTTGGAAAGGGTGATGGCAGATAAGAGTCTGGAATTGAAGGTGACGAGTGATAATTAAAACACACATCTATCATGATTTTCTTGAATTGATTCCATGTTCACCAAGAAAATGATAACCCTTAGTGAAAAATATCCAGGGTACACCAACCTCTATTAAGCGGCCAACCACCCATTTTCCCGAGGGTAGCCCACTGTATTAAATGTTGTATATGTAAACCAAAAATAATTGCACAGCGCGAAAGAACCTAGGTACGAGTTTAGCGTTACAGTATTACGCAGGGCATGTAGGTTGCTGTGGTCGAGTAAAAGATGACAACAGGGGCAATAGTGGACTATTCAGTCCAAACGGAAGACATTTTTATTTAGAAAAGCGTTTGAATAGCTCTTGATGTTTTCTATACATTTTTACTAGATCCCTTGTTTTTAATATTTTAATTTTTAGCTCGTTACCTTAGCCTAATGTACATAATTATTGCAAATAATTAGTTTTAAATTAATCACACTATTCATAGCATATCGTTTAATTTATATTACTCATATGGTTTGTTAGGCGCATTTTATCATATTCACATGTTAATTTGCGCCTTAGAAATATTAAATATTATTTTTTTATTATATTATTAATTTAGTCTCTTCCTACTCAACAAGACTGTGTGCTCCCAGTGGTTCCAAGCCTTACGGAGCCTTACGTATTAGGATAGAAATTGTCCTACCCCTACACCCTAAAATGGGATGACAGCATCGCGTGACGAAGAAACAAGAAACCGCTGCAAGCAAGGATTCAAGCAGCAATAGATCAAACCATGATGATCAGACGTAATATTTTGGTGTAGTGCAAAGCAAGCAACTTTTTACAAATGACTTAGCCGTTTTTGACTTAGATGCAGTGGTGATCGTATGGTGAGAGAAACACGTCGAATCGGCTTTTTTGAACCTGCCTTTTACAGCAAATAAGGTAAGAACATTTCGAAATTATCAGCTCTGTGTCTATTTCAACTTAATATAGGTCATGTCATGTGGCGCATACTAAAATATACGTCTAACCCGTAAATTGAAATTTGACGACGGGATGGTCAAATATTTGCATTTTTGACGTACTTTGAAAAGCTCTCGCGTCGCTCATAATCCTTTGCCCAAAGAAACTTTTACAGGCATCTGTAGACCATCCTTCTGCGATTCAACCACCAGAAGCTTAATCCATTTGAAGGTTTCGCACATGGTGAAAATTAATTATATTCACGAAGTACTTTTAAGTGAGTGAAATACATGTCTTCGAAATTTAATTATTTTGCACCCAAAAAGACAACGCAACATTCCCGAAAATCAAACTAGTACATATTTAAATATTGCACAAAAACATTTGAGTGTTTTAAAGGCGGAAGAATGATGTGGTTTTGCATGCGAGGCTCTCAAACTTGTTTAATAAAATGGTGCGTCAAATGACGATTTTAACGGAATTTGGTAATTTGCATATTTCCTTGAAATAAAAGGATATCTTGCCAAAAAAACTATCCAGTAGTTTTTGTCGTGCCCTAGCCTATCTACCATAAAAATATGCGAGAAATCGAATTTTCGACCCTTGCCGAGTTATTTTCCATATTTATGGACAGGGACTCTTAAATTCTAATAGCTAATAAAGATGGTTCCTTACTTGTTTCCTTTTCTTGAAAACACTCATCAGCAGTTTCCCACCATTTCCGTTTCAAGTTGTCAAGGACATAATTCTCGTACAAATGTAAAATGGCCAGCGTGAAGTCATCAGTGTGTGGATCATTTGCTTGTAAAGCGAGTGCAAGTCCTTTTGACGTCGACAGACCTGGAACTATTTAAACAGAGATAAGCGATGAATGCTTGAAATATATTCCACTCACGCATTAAATCACAGTGTTCTACGAGCAAACTCATGAACTTCGCAGTGAATAATGATTAGTGCTTCTGACAGTAAACTTTCACAACGATCTTTTCTGCCCACAGCAGAAAGGTTATTTAATAACTGTTAACCAACGCAGCAAAACCATGTTAGCTAAAGTTGACAGGTATAAGCCAACTTTTTCGTGACTTCAATTGAACTTTTCGCAGCATTCGAGATTAAAACTGTCACCGACCAAAAAAAGAATCAAAATTTTAACACAATCAATCTGGGTTAGCTGAACTAATTATTACAAGCTGGCATAAACATTTTCCCTAATCAACAAATTAACGAGAAATTTCAACAACCAGCTAATTTTAGTTCAATTTTAGCACTCGCAGTTGCGCAGTTGTCAAACCATTTATGCGCCTGCAAAAAGGCGGAATTGCGAAAACAGTTCATTGATGCTCGACCCTTAATTTGCATAATCTGAACCACCACCATAACCCGTAACTTCCTTACGCATTTCACGAGTTAAAAGTTATTGTTTTTGTTGAGTGTGAGTCGCAGCAATTTATTCTATTATTTACCTACTGTCAGATCACAAGGAGGCTGGTTGGCGGTATATCTGAGAGTGGGCCCATCATTGATAAATACAAACTCCTGCCCGTGTCGCACCCATTGAATTCCTTCATGTACACTTTCAACTACTGTGCCTCCTGTTTGAATTCTATGCCAGATCTTTTTGTATGTTTCATATTGACTCGTCTTGAATGTCTCGTACGTACTTGCTGACTCCAATACTCCTACTTGATAAGATGATTTCACGATGTCTTCGAGGTTGTTGATGGGAAGAGCTGCGTTTTTTACAGTGAAAAAAGCGGCGAGATTGGCCGTGTAGGTTGATACCGATATAAGAATAGAGAACCAGTAACATCCAGTGAGAATACGGCCTTAAATTTAAGAACCAGAGAATCAAAACCTAAACGAAACAATCTATTTAAAATTCTGGGACACTGTTTTAATGAAAACTAAAGCCAATTTGCCTCTACCTGACAAGCTTCTTGGTGAATTGTCCGCTCCTTGTTGCAGCATACAAGCTAAAGCAAACCACACAC
Organism: Orbicella franksi; assembly: GCF_964199315.1. Taxonomy (NCBI): domain Eukaryota; kingdom Metazoa; phylum Cnidaria; class Anthozoa; order Scleractinia; family Merulinidae; genus Orbicella; species Orbicella franksi. The sequence continues at coordinate 19,442,138 of NC_138152.1, read as the reverse complement.
TGTTGAAGAAACTGAATTCCTGCGATGTTCCCCGGCCATTGTCATCTTTGTACCCATAAGGACTGAAGTAGTTTAGAACAAACAGAGCAATAGAGATGATAAATAGAGTCCCAAGAGTGGCAAACCAGACGTTGTTGTCAAAGGGATTCATAAACTGTAGTAAATCAACTGTGTCGCTTGAAGAGGTTTTCTTCAGCAACATCTCTTCAGTGTAGTACATGTAAGGAACACTGAAGTCCACCACTTTTTCGCGACGTTCAGTTATAGTGAGATCCGCCACAATCATATCAGCATGCTTTGGGAGAAAAAGAGAGAGTGTGAGAACAAGATGAACAATCTTGTCAATAACCAATGAGTGGCCATTTACTGGCCGTCCAAATCACGATTCGTGGTTTAGCAAAAAAAAAGTCTCAAATTATCTAATGTTCTTTTTAAGATGCACGGTCAGATCTCGCCTTGCGGACACGCTGCTATTACAGACACATTGCCATTGCGGACAGAAGCTACATCCCTAGCAGAAATCACAAAGAAATGCATGGAAATCACTCCCACCATTCAGTGCAGATTCCCTATTACGAAATTGCAGACACATCATGTGGTCCCTGACTAAAATGTTTATTTTTCTACTCGCCTCAGGTAAGGGAATCCGGAATCCGGAAACCAACATATTTTTGCTTTTGGAATCCCGAATTCAGCGGGTGGAATCTGGAATACACTTCTCTTACATAATCCAAAATCTATTTTCAGAGTATCACAAAACCGAAAAAATTACTTGGTATCTTGGAACTGTCGTATACGTGAGCAGACCCATCCAGATGATCGGTTGCCACCGCCGCTGTCAAGCGGGTCTTTGATCCCCTTGATAGATAGCTTGCGTTGCAGGCGTAAAACGGAAGATAAGGAAGGGCGGGATAGAAGGAGGGGGCGTGGGAGGGAGAGAGGAGGAACACCTGCCATAAGAAACTTTTTTTCTTCATTTCTGCGTTCGCTGGCGAACGCAAAATTCTCATTAGCTACTCCCTCTTCTACTCTCGTTACAAGATCTTAGACATCTTAGACATATTGAATGAAATAATTGTGCTGCCGTCTTGGAATGTTTACTAGTTTGCACACTATTTTGACCCATACAGTATGATTATGTGTCAAAGTAAACATGTACTGCAAATCAAAGAAACGGGAAGATCGCGCTACTACAGACACTAAATGGCGGTTCCGAGGGTGTCCGCTATAACGAGAAATGTGACTTCCCACACGAGCAGCGGCCAAAAATTTCAAAAATCAGTAAAAAAAAGACATCTCTATTCATAGGGAGGTTCACTTATCAAAAGCAACAAACACTCCAACAACAAACAAAGCAGACAATATGTTTAGGAACCTCGTTTAACAGCTCTCCAATCATTCCATTCCAGGTTCCATTTTCTGTTTCAGAGCCGTACTTCCCATCAGGGCTGACGTAGATCTCGTATGTGAACTTAAGGTATCTTGCTAGTTCATTCAGCAGGTCAATACAATATCCTTTGTATGAAATGATGCCACCTTCAAGCTTCGTACTCATCATGAAAGGTGCATTCTGTTGAAAGAAAGCGACTTGACCTTTACATAGTTCATATTAAGGACTAGTTTTCTCTAGAAGGCCTGTTTGGGAGAATCCCGACCGAGGTCGTGAGTTCAGACCGAGCCCGGTTTGGATTCGAGATTAGGAAATGGCTGGAAATCGGCCAAAATTGGTGAGAACACTATGTGGATGCACTTAGACAACTTCAAAGGATTGATTACCTCTGCAACGACAACTCTAAACTTTCTTCCCTCCAGCCTTTTGGAATCCAGTGGACTGTCCATGTTCCGCGAGATATTATCAAATAGAATGACACCTTTGGTTGAATTCCACGTCCCTACCTAATTTCGAGGCAAACAAAAACCTATCAAAATCCTTCTCTCATATCAATTAGGAAGAATTCTCGTACATGAAGGCAATTGTTTGGATAGGATTGTTCTTTCAACATGACTAGTTCGTCGACTGCTTCAGGGGAAGAAGAAGCCCAAATTGAAACTCGACAATTTGAGGCGGCAACGGAATATGCTTGTTCTCTAATGGGTCACTTACGTTTTTAAAGGAATTGTTCCGGAGATTTAAAATTTCCAGTTCAATATCTCTTCTCGTGCCGTACTTGTCGAAATGGATGGGGCCTGTTAAGCCGTCCATGTTAACCTGTTACAGAGAAGTATTTACCAATGAAAACCGGAAAATAAGAATCGTATAAGATTGCTGAAAAGAAAGCACCCGCTGGCCAGTATCATACCTAGTAATTAACAAAAGTATGGAGGCTATTTATCAATTGAATAATACAGCAATAATAATTGCGGATTATTAATTTATTCGAAGTATTCATTCTTTGAAACAATAAAACTAGCTGCGATCGAAGTTAGCCACGTAGAAACTCAGGCTTGTTACTGGATAGTTTGTAGTTTCCAAACTATCAAAATCTATCTGATGACTATCCTGGTAACCGAATTAACATTTTCGGAGAATAATTCGAAGTGCATAACGCTTACCTTCTTCAGACATGTTAACATAGCTTCTTTATCATTTGAGCTAATAGAAGTTCCATTGATCGATAAACACGGCTCTGTGTTGATTGCCTGGTTGATAACTTGCACTGCATCGTGGGCAAGTGCCGCCATGTCCTAGGCAGATAATTTAAAACGTATTAAAATGGTTCTTGATTAAATTACTTATAAGATGTAAAGTAGAGCCCAACTAGGGTTTGCGATGATGGTCTTTTTGTTTTGCTGGAAAGAAAGCCTCGTGTAATCTTTAAGGTTTGCCTGACTCTCACCTGACCCCGAGTGTTTAAAGTTAAGATAACATTCTCCCGAGAAAATTAAGTAATAATAAAAACAACTGCAGTATTCACTAAAGAGTGTTTTATAATTATTTAGTAGAACAAAAACTGACATCGAATAGTTGCCGTTGATGTATGTTTTAAAACATTGGTGCAAGGCTTCAGTTTGTTTTGTATTTTGCCATCAGGAAAGTTCGCAACGTGTTATTTAACACATGCGAAATCTCGCCAAGATTCGGGACCCAATGGCGAAATTTCATCGCCTTCCCGCCACAATATCATGTTAGCGAACTTTCGATTTCATTTAAGAAATCGAAATATCACCGATATTACGTTTGAAACGCCGATATTGCGATAAGAAGCCGATATTTCAGACAAATGTCAATGTCATCCGAGGCGAAACTTCGACGAGGTATCGGGGACATTTCGGGCTCACAACACACGACATTTGGCGAACTCTGCTTGCGTTCAGTTAATTTTGCACAACACGGTAGTATTATCTATTCTCTAAATAATCGGATCTGATTATTGCATATAGTAACAAAAGTGCCTCATCGGTGTTGTTATTTGATTTTACCAGTCCATCGGGAGCTGAACCGTGACTGTATGGAAGCTTCACAGATAAAACAATACTGTCTCTGTGACAGCTTAAGTTCATTGGCATCTGCAGAGGGAAAAAGTCGAACACATGACATAGCAATAATTTCTTATCAATTTTTAGTTAAGCGTAGTTTCTCCTACTCAAGATTTACTAATGCATGGTTAAGAAGAAACGATATTTTGGAATATCTTCTTCCACATCGTTTTGAAAGATACCAATAGCAGTGAGAAAAATAATAAAATAAAGAAATTTTATAAAGTGAAAACAGTTACAAAGTCGATTTCAATAATCAAAGCCTGATCATGAGTAGTAGTGTCAGAATCAAACCTCTCTATGAAGTATCCATTTATACACATTTCTCATATTCTTATAGTCATCTCTTTGTTGACAAGGCTTCTGCAAACGATGAATGACAAACAAATTTTATTACTATTAAACTGTTTGTCTCATTCAAACACAAAAAAGATGCCAAACGAAATGAGAGGCAAGACACTGTGATTTTTTTGCCATAAAAACAGTACTTTAGTCGGGATTTATGTCGTTTAGTCCGAAGTTTACTCCCGGTGCACGTTGCTGTTTCATAGAGACGTGTCAGGCATTAAGTTCAACTCTTTTAAAACAAATAATGTTATTTCCCTTTGGACCAGTATGGCACACATGCTTACCTGCTGTAACATAAGCTCGACGCTTTCTTTGTCGGTATAAAGGAGAATGACTTGAGCTTTTAACTTCCTGATTTCCTCCATTGCTCTCAATACTGGAGCTGTTGGATCTTCATTTTCATTCGGCTTACAAAACTGAATTAAATCCACAGCAAGCTTTGATCTTTGAGATATAGCGTGAAAGTATGCAGCTTCGTACAAACTTTCCTCTGAAAGAAACACGTATAGACATATTGGTTGCAGGCACATCAAAGCGTTATCTATAGTTTTTCTCGGCTCAGTAAAAGTCAAATAAAGTCAGACTTGTCAGTGGTTAGTGGTTGTAGTCGAATTTGCTGTCACACCAATGTCAAACTTAAAAGTACTGTGCATGTAGTTCATGACAGCCCTAATTTGGTGATTTGGTGACCAGAGAAGGCTATGTCCGGTTGTCACCCTGGTTTCGTATCTCTATTCAGAAAACCGTCCGTCTTAACTGTAGTTAGAGTGAATAGTGGAGAAGTCACACTAACAAAATAACTAACTTAAGCTGTGTCTGTCCTAAATTTAGTTTAGTTTAGCCTTGATATCACCATACCCAGGACGAAACCCGGATGTTACAAAGTTACCCCTATAAATGCATTAATGGAAGTAACATAGAATGTTAAGAAATCCCTTAAAACTGATCAACCCATCGTTATAAATTTGTAGATCTATGTAAATGCTAGTTACCGTTAAGTAAGGATTTTAGCGACTCATAGTGAAGGTAAAAGCAAGTATTTACCATCAAAAACAAGCGCAATATTTTTCAATTCAAATGTGTTCAGTATGTCAAGAATAGCCTGGGCGTAGTCTTTGTATCCCGCTGACATCTGAATCGCTTTTTCACATTGATCGAGAGACCTTCTCTCGCCATGGAGACGGATAAGAGGAATGCCAGTCACTGTTGAGAGTGCGCATGCGGACGTCTTCGTGTTGCTTCCTTCGATGAGCACAAGGATGTTTTGATCAAGAAACAGAGAAGCTGAAATGAATGTGATTAATAAACTTGTGAGCTAGTCTGTGATCGATAATGCAACGCAATACTAAGTTAACCTAAACGATATTGAGAACTTAAGTTGCAAGGAAATTGTTCTGATCTGTACTGTCTAACAAGTCTTCTTCAAGAAGAAATCTGAAAGATTTGATAAAGAATCTGAACGGTAACGGGCGCGTGGATTAAATCGGTCTTGACGTGCTTTTTGTTCTTTTTCCATTATATAGTTACATCTACAGACTACCATCACTCGTGTTTTAACCTCAAGCCTGTGAGAGCAAAGTTCTGAAAAGTATCTCACCTTGATGAAATAGCTTTGTACTTTCTGATGTGTTGTACTTGCTAAAGATTATCGAAGCATTGTTCGAACTAGCAGTTTTGTTGATGACGGTATTGATAAGCGCTTCGTATTCCGATGAATATCCATCGATAAGACCTGTGTGATCAGAAATAAACTAACATTTTATTTTGAAAAATCGATGATTAAAGCTACATTTTTTGGTCATAGATTGATATTGATTGCCCTGTAAGTCAAGTGATTATGGTAAACCTCGATATGACCCATGCAAAAACAAACTGTCTAGTTAAGTCGTAATAATGACTCACTGACTTACCATAACTGAATATTCTGTTTGTCGCGTACGTCTTGGATAGGAATGAAATGAATATCAGAGCAATGTAAAAGCGTCCTCTTTCCATTGTAGACCTGTTGGGGCGAAAGAAACAAAATAACAAACTTCGAATTCATCTTAAAATCAGCGGTTTACAACTACATGGACTACTGAGACTACTTAGATCTATTGTGTAAAATCGATGCAAGTAATTTCAGAAAAAAACAGCTTATGTCTTTCTTTACTTTCATTCGAACTGAAAAGTATACTATGATTACTTTAAAGCTTGCTAATTTTATATTTCTATTTAAGCTACTGACAATGAAGCGTGAAGAATTACGGGAGGAACAGAGAAAATTTCCACTCCATTTTATTTTCGTGACAACTAATTTCTTTTTTTACACTTTAGAAGATAATAATGTTTGTGTTTTCCTGTTCAAAAATGTAACTGTAGGAAAAAACGTCTGTAGGAGAAAACGTCTTGGCAAATAATGACCTATTTGCTGGCTATTTTACTATTGCATAGTCTTCATTCTGATGGCCAGAAATGGCAGCAAATAAAATATATTTAAATCTTTAACATGTTAAACGATCTTCTGGCTTAGCTTTTACAAATCCAGACAGATATATTTCTATTTATTTTTAATCTCACTATCTTCTATTTTTGAAAGGACCCAAATTAATATCAGCTTGTCTCAGTAATTTTAATTCTTAAAAGATCCCTAAACAGGAATGACCGATTCTCAAACAAAACAGCTTTTGCGTGATGGTGACTCTATTTCATCGTTTTTGATCTTTTTTTTATCACAGATCTCCCAATACTATAGTGTAAAATAACTGAAATAGACCGACGTGGAAATTTTGAAATATCCTGAATCAAAATCAGCAATAAATTTGAAACGATTAGAAAACGTTAAATAACATCAATTGAAATTTCTTACGACAACCGCCAAAGAAGAATATTCAAGTGCAGTGGAAGGTGTCACTTATTTCGCTCATCCATGGTTTGTATTATAACTACAAGGTGCACCTTGAGAGTACGGAAGCCATCTTTGTCTTTGTGAAAGGTAAATTTGTTACTTGTGCTTTCACAATAGCCTCTGATGCATCCAGCTTGCTTGTCCTTTTTTACGCCAATCAACTAAGAACAATTATTTTTTACTTCTCGTGATACGCAATAAATTTCAACCTACTTGAGCTGATGTATGGCGACTGCACTGTACACATACTTAGCTCTACCCTTAGCGTGGAGTCGGGAAATATTATTTCAATCTTCTGTTAGGTTTGCAGCTCAAATTTAAATTTAAGTTTTCGAATGTTTACGACAAAACCTGATAGAGGCGCAAATGAGAACTGCGTCCCGGATGCCGGAGATTGGGCACCTATAGCGAACCCTTCAAAATGTTTTGTTCTTTCATATAACCATCTTAACTCCCTCAGTGTCGGTTGCTTTTTGACAACTAACAGGTTTTATTTATTCGGTTCTTTTTTTCGAATTTCTCTGGAAACCTGGTGAGCTTGAATATTTTACCTCACAAAAACACTAAAATGTTATTTTCCTAGCTTGACTGTCACAAAGATCATCTGGTCTCCTACACGACAATTTATGATGCTTTCCTACCAAAGTGCTCAAAAACAGAATACGTAAAACGAGCAAAATTTTCATACCTTTCGTTTGTGATTACAGTAGAATGTTTAAGTGAAAACCCACCTTCCTCAAGGCATACGACACTTTGGTATTTTAATTTGCAGACAACTTGACATTCTGAAAATTAACGGCTACATTGAGCTAAACGGGAGAAATAAGCAAAAATTGATCGAATTATAAAAAAATTTTCCTCCTCGTTTTTTGCCATTTTGGAATCCGAAGTCGCGTGGTTGTGCAAGCGTCAGTAACACTATTGTCATCACAAAGTCACTTCCATTACTGAACAGACGCAAAATAACACGGAATTCCAATTAAGTTTGTTTTCATTCATGACGATCTCTTTTCACAAGTACAGGAAAGTACCTGCACGACATCATAAATGAAGAATGGTTACTTGTTAACATTGACGAATAACGCAAGAACTTTAACGTGTGGGATCTGCCGAGCTTTTTAAACTGATATGTCATAGTTCAGAGCGAAATAAAATACTCTGTAAAAAATGTATCAAATTTCGAAATATAAATAATTCCAAAACGACTCATATTACGGCTCTAAACTTACCAGAGGTCTGACATAACGTTGTAAAAATCTCTTGCATTTTCCGCAACTTAAAAACCTTTGGTCATGCACCTTCCAAATCAACGATCAGTTTGTATCTATACAGTTGAGGTGTGAAGAGTTTCATGCGTGAGTTACATAATCATATACCGGAATAAATTTTTTTTAGTAACATGATAATGATATCAAGATGACATCAAAACGTCGTTTTTTATCGTAAATATTTACATGAAGATTATTGTTTAAATATTATATCATACTCCTGGAAGGGAGGTGGGATTCAACTTATTGTATTTGATTGAAAGAATTCATACTTGTTTAGAATAGGATAAATTTGACAGCTGAAAATATAAGTGCTCATGTGCAGCTGGTCCCAGAGCTCATTCAGTAGTTTACAACTTTTTCGGTTTCAAACTCCAACGATCCGTTGTACATGTTCATTTATGATATAGATATTGATAAAATACCGGGCTTTTTCTTGTTCCTCAAATATAATTTCTTTATCGCGCAGAGAAAAGATACTAACTTTATCAATCAGTATACTGATGTTGCCATGGTTGTATAATTTTTCTTTCAACATGATGAAAGTTGAATTTGACTTTTTTCACGCGGAAAATAAGATCTTCTTTAGAAGCATACGTACGTTATGTTTGCGTTTCGTTAAAATAATTGTCACATGGTTGCCATGTAAAAGCCTGTTATATGCCAGCTCTCTGTTAAGAAGTGGATGTGATTGGCCTGTGGACAGACACAGTTTCTGAAATTGATTATTTTAGCTCAAACTCAGCAAATGTCTTGTATTAGGCAATAGTTGTTAAAAAAACTCGAAAAAGCTGTGGAAATGCTCGCCTGTTGGTTCGTGTTCCCACAGCATTTCTCGTTCTCCCAAACTTCCACTCGTGTTTCTATTTTAATGTAGATATCTTAGTCTTCTCAGTTTTGTATTTTGCATTAGTCTGCGTCCCGTTATTAGTATGAGTTTCCTCCAGGCTACATGGTTTGACACTTAAATAAAGTTTTATTATTATATCATTATTAATTGTTTTAGCATAAATCTATTAATCGTTCAAAACTCTATCTAAATCCTCCTCACAGATACTTCGAAAAAACAAAGACTCGACCGTCATTTCGTGATAGAACGCCAGTAGATTTATACTAAAACTCGATAGAAACACAGTGAACATGTTCTCTATTTCTTTTAAAAAATTCCGCGACGAAAAAAAGAAAACAATCTGTTTACTTTGATCATCAAAATGTAAATTCTCTTTGCTCGCGCCATTATAACGTCAACAGCTCGTGCTAGTTCTATGTTTCTATCGAGTTTTAGTATAAATCTACCAGCGTTCTATCACGAATGTCGTTCTCTGATTGGCTACGCTAGTCACTATCTATTCTGTGATAGATAGTGAGTAGCGTAGCAGTGTGCCCTTGTTAACAAACTGGCGGCCGTAAGACAAAGTTTTGATCGACTAGTAGGTTTACACCAAAACGATTAAATTATTCACTCTCGATTTTTATGCATGATAGTTGACTCGGGCTGCGCCCTTATCAACTATCACGCGATAGAAATCTCGAGCTAATAATCTAATTATTAAATAGAAACACGATTTTGAACCAATAAGCGCGTGTATTTTTTTGGGTCTTTTTTCTAACAAACTACAAGTATATATCTTCACTGAGGATGACTACGTTATGTTCAGTGACCTGGAATTATGAATTAATGCTTTACGATAGCATAGTCCATTTTTGCGTTTATGGTAAACTCTCTTTACGTTTATGGTCAAACAGGGTCGTTAAATTTATAGCTGGGTTTTATACAATTTATGTTTGGTCACTTTTTTCTGGTTAAACCGACTTTTTAGATTTCTGGCATGTATTACATTTATAGCAGTTTGAGGGTGAATAATTGCAAGCATCTGTAGATTGTAGATATATTCCAATAAAGGGGTTAATACGAGAATTTCATTTGATTTGATATTTGCATTTGGTTATTGTTTGTATGTGGAATGCAACAAGTACAAAAGCGATTTCACCGACAATTTCTCATGAGATGGACTTCGTTTAGTGGTGTTTTTTGTTTACCTAGCGATGTGAACTCTATCTGTAAATAAATTTTTTTTTAGGTCTTTGTGATTAACTTCAACCCTTATTTATTCTCGTCATTTGTTCATATATTTCAATAATTTTAAAACTGTCTTTGACTATTACGTAACTATGCATGCAATCCGCGCAAAGTTATTTGTTGAGTGTTTTCATTTGTTTTGTTTGTTTTTTTTTTCGCTTGTTTCGTTGCACATATCTCAGCGTTTTGCTACATATTTTAGCATGTAAATTTTACTCCTGGGGTCAAACTTGAAATTGGTCGTTGAACGGATAATAGCGTCGTCTACTTTCAGCCCTTATTTTATAGTAACATCAGTTTCAAAGAACTTATTGAACTACACAAAATAGTCTAAAGTAAAGCGATAAACTCGGAGGATTTAAGATATATCCACGAAACATTAAATTAATAAACAATCACCACATAACAAGCTACACCTAGTCCTGAATACAATGAAACAATACAGTAGCCGAGACTTTGGGTAATTAGTTCGTTTTCATGCCAAGCGTCAAACATTCTTTAATTCAAATCAAAGAGAGCTCTAAGATATGTTACGTAAACATCAGTAAATAAGTTGTGGTCAGCACACCCAGTCCGAATACTGCTATGAGTTATTCAGTTTATTTATAAAATATGCGGCAATACAATGAAATGCAAATTTAACCTTCGCACACAAAGCATGTATATGTTTACAACGGTTATCAAATATTTTCTTACTCTTATCAATGTCAGATGTTTAGTTTTCACTGAGTGTTCACAATATTCAGATTCGATCGGCAATATTTGTCAATTAATGTTGGCGAGTTCACCTTTACAAATATTTATACCTTTACTTTGTATATGTGTCCTTTACATCATTAGGAATTCAAATATAAGACGAATAGGAAATTTCCCTCTATAAAGACTGTTTGAAAACAGCACAAAATTGATAACCATTTCGTCGAAGGTAATTTGTGAAATGCGTAAGATTCCAATATGATGAACGTTAGAGTATGTTCTCACACTGACTTGAAAGCTGCAGATGTGACGTAATTTACATCACCAACCCATACACTCACCTTTCAGTTCATCTGTAAAAAAGAGTCCTGCCTCAAGTCTGATCGTATAGGAGAAGCTACAAGGTTGTAGTATGGGCTATCATAGGGTACTCTGGGTAATATAACTTTACCCGTTGTCAACTCTTAGTTCTCATGGAATATGTTAGTTATTTTTTGAAAAACAATACCCCATGCTGCTGTTTAACCACTGCATTAATTCAATAGTAAAGACTTTACGAGAGTCACAGACCTCAAAGGGGAGTTTGCAAATCATTTTTCTCAATGTAGATTATATGAAAATACGCTTGTACCCAAGTTGATAACGAAATTTGACTGCCATTAAACTAAGTTCACACACCAATGTCTGGTCGATGGGAGGTTTACAACCTTTAGCATGTAAATTTGAGGATCTCCTTCTATGTAACTTGGTAAAAATACCATTTGGTACTATAAACAAAACTGTCTGGAATATTTCAATATTGAAAATTAAATAAATTTCCCGCGTTTTCGCACAAAATTGTCTAGCGCCTAGGGTACTCCAACGAGAACACAGGAGACGATTCCACAGGAGACAATCTGAAATGATATCGATAGTGAGAACACAAAAATGTCCTAAATCAGTCACCATTACATTGCAAAAAGACTTTCAGAATATATTTTGTATGTTATCGTAAGTGACTTGCCAGGACTTCGCCGTATTCTTATGGATATAACAACATCTTACTGAAAAAATCTAAAACTCTGCTAAAAAGCAATGCGCTATTACAAAAAATACTTGTTTTTCATTAGCTAATTCAAGTGAAATTATAGTCGTATCTGTTAAATCACATCCTAAACTACAACCTACCTATAATATATTATGTTATTGAAAAATATGCGTATTGAAGGTAGATCGACCGGTACCTCCAATACTACAATGCATTTCCTTTAGAATTGGCCAAGTGATTAAGTATCAGTAGGTGGTTTTCTTTTCTCAAACGACCCACATGCAACTTATCTTATGGTAACGAGGTCCTGGCAGCTGTCAGCTGCACTGTAAAATATTACTTGCACGAAAGGTGTTTAAACTACACACTCACGGAATATCCTTCATATTTCACGCCGTTCCCAGGCTTGTAAGTGTGAGTAAAATTTAATTAACTGTAATTTGATATGTACTTAGGTTTACTTTCTGGGATCTGTGCAGAAAATCTGTTGATGTTATTTTTAAACTCGTTACTGGAACTCTTTGTTAGATTAATCTTCATATTCCCTATCTACGATACTAAGAGACAACCTAATTCTAAAAAGCACCCGTGAACTCCGTAATTGCCAATGACGATTACTGAGAGCACAAAGGCATGCTTGGAAAACCTTACTGACTAAGGCTAGGTGTCCTTTCAACATCTACACGTTCCGTGGTTGGAAAGAGCTACTTTTACACAAAGGCCCAGCTTCTAAAAATAAACAAATAAAATATGCCAATTCCTAAAGAGTGAATAAGTTATCAAAATTATAAAGAAAAAAACTGCCTCTAGAATAGCTAAGCTAAAGAACCTTGATGAATTCATTACTTTATTAGTGATTTAATTATATAAGCGCGCCTTTTTTGGAACAGAGTCCGGGCAAAATTGAAATACAGGAAATTCAAGGACACCCAACTGCCATTATTTCCTAGATATTATTAGATTTTCGCTCCTGCACAGTTTCGAAGAAAAAAATATTGTTAAATATTAACCTTTTGAAAGGCTTGCTTACCACTTTTATTCTCTTAACTGTTGTAGGCTGTCGTTGAATGTTAATAATGGATAGTCAACATAAAATAAGGGAAGCTGCAAAATCGTGAAAACTCCCCATTTCCATTCTCCTTTTGCATGCGGGTCATTTCAGGTTTAACACGACTGTGAATACAATCAGTCAAACCTGGTGGAGACGAAATGGAATCCAGAGATATCTCACGTGATAAGTTGTGAAAGGAAAGCCTTTTTACTGCTATTTCCACCGATATTAGGGAGGTCAATAATATTTTATTAATCAATTTTAGCATGACTCAAAGAACACTGAACTGTAGTTGGTCGCTATACTGGCCATCAAGCATAATCACTTTGAAAACCAAGAGTAATTAAATTTCGTTTCTTTAGACAAACAATGATTCAAGGAACTTTTCTTTCTTTTCCTATTATTTCTTATGCCAAATCATTCTAATTCCATCCCTTTCGTGCTTATATTAGCCCTGAAATATTTATAGCCTATAAAACAACGCCACCGTGTACTATTTACCTGAATTTGAAACAACAGGTCCTAACCTGGCTAAACCATTGTGCTAATTGTAATGTAAGTGTGCGGGAACAGGTGGCAAGTATAGATTTAAAGGGTGCCACTTGGTGTACTTGGAAATGGGGAAATTTTACTAACATACAAAATCAAATCAACACGGTCCAGGGTCTAAACTCTCCCTTTAGTACTTTATTAAACCGCGCGGAAGTAAAGTACTATGATGCAGAACAATTCAAAGAACGTCCTCACAGCATCGTTTGGCATACATAGCTCAACAACGTCCCAACAATGATGGATAAATGTTTCGGCAAATGCTCATTTTCACAAAACGTCCATGAAGCGTCTTGTAGTATGGTAGGCCGTAAGTTAAAACAAATAATGGGGATTATTAAACGGTTGTGTTCTTAAACGCTTATTTTTTGCAACGTTTTCTTATTCAGTTACTACCTGCGTGCCTGCGGAACGACCGACCTTCTTAGTCTTTCTGTCTGTAAAACAACTACAACAACAACTATCTGTCTGACAGTCTTCCTACATCTCAGTCTGTCTGCCTGATCGACCATTCATTTATTTCATTGTCTGTTCAATTTCTTTTAGAAGATAACATGGTACGAAGACCCGTGTGTACCGCGTTGATAACTATTATCTCACTCGTGCACAAGGTTTTCTCAAATAACGGGATATTTACTTGCGGTAGGTAACTGATTGATGTATTGGTTTCATGTTTCTATTTCCTTTATTATAATGATATTGTGCGATGATGTGTGACTGACTTGCCTTGTTTCAAAAGCAGAGCAGGAATGGCACAATGGTAAGAGCGCTCGCCTATCCCTGCCTGGGTTTGATTCTAGCCCAGTGTTGTCAAATGTGGGTTGAGTTTGTTGTTGGTTCATGCCTTACTCCGAGGGTTTTTCTCCGGGTTCTCAGGTTTTCCTTCATCCACAAAAACCAACACTCCAAATTCCAACTCGACCAGGATAGAGGGCCCACATGAAAACCAGCTATGGCTGATGTGGCTTCCTTTCTAAATATTGTAATTTATTCATTTCTTTCATGCATTTATTTATTTATTTATTTACTTATTTATTTGTTTATTTATTTTACTTCATACAGGTGTTGTTAATGAATACCCAGCAGAGTTTGATGCCATCAATTTCTTGGTCAATAATACACACAGTTTGAACAGTGTTTCAATAGTTTTGAAAAACTTCAACGTGTCAGACAAGAGAAACTTATATAAACAAGGTAACATATCTCATAATGCACAGACGTTTGTCTGCTTTCCACACATTAAAACGTTACGTTAATATCAACAACATCAGATAACGCCTCGGTGGGTTATTTGCTATCAAGAGATTTTTGTAATCGTAGTTAGTGTAGCGTCATACATGCACATTACAAAAGCAGAAAAGCAGGCATGGTATGGCTGCAGTTGTTATTCATTAATGGTTTAAACTTTGATACGGTTACCACGACAATTTAATATATTCTTTCAAGGTGTCTCCAAAAATTATCTTTCTTGCCATGTGCAATCGGCGTTTTAATTAGTTAATCTTTAAAACTTTTTGCCATTTTATATTTTAGGGAATGTACGGAGCCCAAATTGTCATATATAGTTCTTTTTCTGCCCCAAAATTCTTGTAATACCTTAAGAAAACGGCAAGTAAATGATAGCTGTTAATAGGTCAATTAGGAAATGTCGCTAATTTGCTGCATACTTTGCAACACAATGTTTTGCTATGCTGTAAGGAATATTTTTAGCTTTGCTCTAATCTGCATTTCAGCTTCATTGCTTCTTGATGAAAACGTCGTTGTTCTTATTGAGGGGAGCAACAAGAGGACGTGCGCATGCGCGCTCTCTGAAGTGACCGGCATTCCTCTTCTCCGTCTCCATGGAGACAGCAGGCCCTCTGACCAATGCGGTAGAGCGATTCAGATGTCAGCGGGATACAAAGACTACGCCCATGCTACACTTGCCATACTGAACACATTTCACTGGGAAAGCGTAGCACTTGTATATGATGGTAAACGTACTCAGCTTATATATTTTTTTTTTTCATTTAGTAATTTTCCCTTTAGTTCTTTTTAAACAACAGCTATGTAACATGTACGTAACATACACCTCTTCATCTTCATTGCTATTTGTGAGCGATACCAGGGAGGATTAAGACAGACCAGAATTTACAGGTCAGGTTTTACAGGTCGAGATTGACAATTGTTTTCACGGCTCTATTATTTTAATACCTTTAAAGAAGCAATTTCTTTAGTGTAGAATTTCTGAATGCTGATTGTGGTTTGCAGGCATGAACGCCAAAATTGACTAAGACATTTTCAAAACATTTTGAATAACATTTCTTTTAGAGTCTCGTTTGTACGAAGCTGGTTATTTTCACGCCATAACACAGAGATCAAGTCTGACGGTGAATTTGGTGCAGCTTTCTGAACAAGGCAATGAAAGTCCGACTTCTTCAATATTGAGAGCAATGGAAGAAATTGAAAACTTTGAGGCCGAAGTAATTTTACTTTACACAGGCACGGAAACTATTCACTTAATGCTACAAAAGGTACATCTAATGGCATTATCATGTTCTTCGTAATTTTGTGTCAGTGATTCCTTAATATATTTGTAATACACTTGTTCCTGTTGGTTTTCTGTTTGGTATTAGAGTACTAGGTATCTTATCCACGTGCCTATTCATTGAAAAATATTGTCGAGTAAAGAACGTAAACTAATATATAGATTGGGGAGGAAACATAAAATACTGATCATTTACTCCAAACACTAACCCTTAAAGAAACTCACAAATGATTATTTCAATTAAGCAGAACTGATGAACATCACCATAAACACAATACGCAAATCACTACGTGCGAGTGCAAAATAGCAAATCCTGCTCGCCGTTAAAGCATAAATTCTCAACGAAAGATGACCAAATGAAAGAAATGTTTAAGAAACTTCGTGAAGATTGCTTATATACCACTTTAAAGTGGTACTATGACGAAAATCGCATCTTTCCTATCGCATTTATTTTAAAACATAAACAAGTAGCCTGTGTGAGAAGAAAAATGCTGTTTACTATATTCAAATATCTCTTTTCGTTCCAGAGATATTCAAGTTTATAATATATGCAACTTAGCCCAGTGATGACGTCATACACTCAACCAAATTTTGATCAAATATGATAAAAAAAGATATCTCAGCCAATTTGCATCAGAAATGTTTGATTCTTTGCAGTAAGATTCTACTAAATGTGCTCCACAATATGAGCTTAACAGTTTGGTTACCATGGCAACATACTGGGTTCCAGACCTCCCCAATGTTAAAGGCATTTCTGGCCACCTTTGGCATTCCATTTTGATATTTGCTAATGGTGCCTCATATGCTTGATCCAGCAAGCATATAAATATGTTGGCTCAAGTTTGTGGCCTCATTTAATGTTTTGCGAGCTGAAAATCACTAACATATTGAAATCAAGTGGGTGGGGACTGGAAAAGAGTGAGTTGCCATGGCAACAGAATTTTATATAACCGTAGGTGTGTTTCCTGTAGAACTATTAGCCTACCAAGTTTCAATGGTCTGCGCTGCAAATTACCCAAGATAGCTCTATTTATATACTTGATATAAAATTGGGTTGAGTGTATGACATCATCAGTCATCTCATTTGCATATTTTACACATTTTTCAAACTTAAATATCTCCGGAACTGATGCAGATATTTGCAAACGGCAAACGGTAAACGGCGTTTCTATTCTTTCATGGAATTCTATGTGATACACCTAAAACATCGAGGGGGGAAAATTTGATCATAGTACCACTTTAAAATAACGCCAAGAAATGTATTCAGAAGCACAAAAACGTCCACAATTTTTGACACTTGCATTCAGCGCGTTCCAATTGATTATTTGAACTTTGCGCAATTTCCTCTTAGATGCCCTTTAAACACTTTTTGGTGTTTTTTCTTTCCATGTTAAGACCAAAAGAAGTAATTGATAGTGTTTTGAACGAAAACAAGAACTTGAAAGCTTGTAAATTTCCATTTGTCGCGTAGCACGTACGCACGGACTGACGGATGTGGCGGATGTGACGGATGTGACGGATGTGGCGCCTTCGGGGCTCAGGATCTCCGCTAGTCAAATTATGATCGAATAGTTTTCTGGGAAGCAAGAAAGCTTATTATTACTGAACACGGCAAAAGTTATGATCTCAAAACTAAGAAATACCGAGCGACCGCTTTTGAGAACTGTACAGCCGCATGATTATCAAAACCAAGTAAGGAGTAATTTTCGAATGTTAATAGATCAGAATAAAATTGGGCCAAACAAGTTTTGACTGTAAGCTGTCGACAAATTTCCGACAAGAACTTTTTCACGTATGACAGCTTTTAAAGTGAAAAGCAACTCATAGGTGATTATTCGGTTATTCCCCTTCAAGTTGTCACCTCTTCAGGTTTAAAATTCCCTTAAAATCTTTTCTTGCAAACCAAGGCATTATGGTTCTCTGTCAGATGTTTTCCAACAGCAGATGAACTATGCTATTCGATGCGTTGATCTAAATGATGCTAGTGTAGCCGATATATGCTCTTAGTTACCTTTATATGATACCTTTTTAAATGTAGCAGTCTGGACAATTTGCTCCTGGTTTCAAACGTCATCGCTTCAGATGTCGATACATTATTGATTATATCTGCCATAGTGCTTTTAAAAGTTGTCTATGCGAGGGAAAGTAATCATATTGTTACGTTTTTGCAGAAACAGTGTCAACATAGGACTGGCTACAAATGGATAATTCAGGGAAAGGTTAGAACATCAGTTGACTAAAATTACGATTTTGCATAAGGAGAATGATAATTAATTGCTATTGATTTTTTTTCTTATTTTATTTTACACTAGATTAAAGTAAAACAACTTCATCCTCAGAGTATTAGAATGGCTCAATTAACCTTATTGCTCTTCAGACGCTGCTTTTCTTTCCTACGACCGAATAGTGACATGTCAAACCAAATTGTTACGAGACACGCCTTACATGAGGGTCTAAGGTTTGCCGGGGCTGCTTCTACTTCCACGAAAAGTTCTAAACTGTTTAAGTCAGCGCGGGGACATTCCCCTGTTAATGTGATAGTCATAAAAACGGAAAGCCGGACCTTATTAGCTGTACGCCTAAAACATAGCCAATCATTGGTATTCTAACATCCTAAAAAGTCTCAAAAGTCTAAGTTGTAAGCAAGTTATAAGTAGTTATAGAGTGAATGTGTACATCAACATGAAAATCAGTTCAATTTGATCTCAAATGTTTTATTTATAACAATCTTTTTTAATTCATCTTTTTCTACTTCAGGTACCATTTAACTTGAGCTGCAACTGGAACAACATTGTTTTAGCTTTCAAGCTTCCAGACATCCACAGCTCGGTTCCTGTTGCAATCCAAAATAAATCTAACGATAGCAGCAAAGTACGTTTATTACATCTGTTGAAGTGGTTGTTAAGTTAGTAAACTTGACTGTACAGTTAGTAAACTTCAGACAGTGACTAAAATTTAGCACGTATATTCTGCGTTAGGTTGACGAGATAAGTGGTTGAGGGGCGCATTAGGAGAGGACCATTAAAGGGCATGAGAGCGGTGGGAAAAGACGTCAGTTCCTTCCAGGGGAACAATCTCAATAAAATAAAGGCAGTTTTATATCTTGAGGTCTTTTCTGATTCTGTACACGAGGGTATGAAACAAAAGTTGCACTGAACTAAATTAATGCACACTATTACATCCTTAGGAGCTCATTTCAATTGTGTACGACGCATTGCAAGTTATCAATCACGCTATGAAGATGGAACCATGTTCATCAATGAATGGGTCTGCTATTACTTCGAAAGATACGAATGCAATGTTTACCTGCATGAGGAAGGTAAGTAGGCTGTTTGAAGGCATGGATTTGATACTGCTAAACCTTTACCATATTTGTACCCTAAGCAGACACTGAAATCAGTTTTAATAAGCAAAACTAGCTCAGATAGTTATGTCTTATTAATGAGAACAATTCTGAAAGAACAATTTGAGGAATCACTGCAGAAAGCTTTCGTAAAATCTCAGTGTAGTTAATTAAGACAATTACAACTGTACTTTACTTTAACTGTACTTTTTAGTACTGAGCCACCAGTACTAAATGTTGACCGGCGCCTTGAGATAAAGCCGTCTTCTTCTTCTTCTTCTTCTTCTCTTTTTCTTAAAGTAAAGTAATACTTTATTTAAACAGGGTAGCCCGTTCAGCTCAAAGGCTGGTATCCATAGGGGCCCTGTATAAATAACATCAGGTTAAAAAAACAAATTTATGTACACAAATTAAAACTTTATAACTATACGTTAAAAAATAAAACTACGTTAAAAATCTAATTACAATACTAAAATACTAAAAGAAGCCACTAAGAACTATTACGATAATGAAAACCCTTTTGCACGGCGGCAGAAACTCTGTATGTCTTCGGCTTTCGTTATGTCGGTGGACAGCTCATTAACAATTTTCGCTCCGCTAAAATGAAACGTGTTTTTCCCAAAATTTGATTTCACCCTCTTCTGCTTCTGCTTCTGCTTCTGCTTCTGCTTCTGCTTCTGCTTCTGCTTCTGCTTCTGCTTCTGCTTCTGCTTCTGCTTCTGCTTCTGCTTCTGCTTCTGCTTCTTCTTCTTCATCTTCATCTCCTTCTTCATCTTCATCTTCTTCTTCTTCATCTTCATCTCCTTCTTCTTCTTCTTCTTCTTCTTCCTCTTCTTCCTCTTCATCACCTTCTTCTTCATCTTTTTCTCCTTCTTCTTCTTCTTCTGCTGCTGCTTATATAATTACGTGCAGCAAGTTCTTCATGCTTATTTATTGAGTGACACGCACAAATCGGCATACAGCATACTGTTCTAAGGATTTCAGCTCGCTAACTTTCTTTTTTAGTTTCCTACGTTGTGGGTTTTTTTTTTTTTTTGTCTAACGATCATTTCCTTGCTAAAATAGGTTAATCTAGATAGCCCAACAGGCCCTATTCACTTCAACAAGCATGGAAAGCGAAAAGGAATTGAACTGGAGATTTTGAACCTTCGAAACAACTCCCTCGTAAAGGTATACGACAATGTACAGACAAGTCGTTTGTTTGAGGTTTAACTAATTTGCTTTTGACGGATATTGTAGATTACTTCCCATTAAAGGTTAATTAAAGCTTTGCTGTGAACCCTGAAAGCACATTTTTTGGTTTGAACTAAAAGGTGATTGATGTTTGATTTTGGTAACTTTGGTTTAACTGGGTTTGGGTAGTTTCTTCTGTAGAGCTGTAGCAGTATATGTAGACAATACGTAATTATTTGATGTTAAACTCTGCTATCTCAAATTCATGCTTTAAGATCTTTTAATTAGGTTTATTCATTCCTCTGCTATTTACATCGTATTTTAGGTAGGTACATGGAATTCAACTAAAGGTGCCGTACTGTTTGAAAGTGTCTTACGCAACATGGACAATCCACTTTCCAAAGGAAGTCTCGAAGGAAGAAAGCTTAGGGCTGTTGTCGCAATGGTAAGATCTATAGTAGCATTTTGTTTTGTTATTGTTGTTTTACTTGATAAAACCTTCCACTAGTGTTCTAAAGGTTTGGTGAAAGCTCTATCTTGTTATTGTTTAAAGTCAATTGACTCAAAATAACAATTAGATCATGAACTCGAGATTCCTGTTGAGTCACACAGCTGTAGTTGACGAGGGCGCAGCCCGAGTCCACTATCACGCATAGAAATTGTGAGAGAATAAGCTAATTGTTTTAGTATACTGCTATAGTCCTTCAAATCTTTATCTAAGTCCTCTTCAAGAACACTTCGAAAACGCAAAGAAGTAGCCGAAATTTTGTCAAAAATCGCACACTGCCAGGCTACTCACCGTCTACAGCAGAATACACAGAGAGTAGATGCTTGATGCTAACAATAATTAACAATCGATGTCTTCTTTATACAACACTTTCAAACAGGACGCACCATTCGTGATGGAGAAAAGGGACAAAGACGGCAGCATTACATATACCGGATATTGTATCCGTCTGCTGAATGAGCTAGCAAGAAATCTCAAGTTTACATATGAGATCTACCCCTCCCCGGACGGGTTGTACGGTGCTGAAACTGAAAACGGAACCTGGAATGGACTGATTGGCGAGTTAATGAACAAGGTAACTTGAACATTTACCGTTCTTCCTGCACTATACTCCACACAACAGCTTTTTGTGGTAAAAGTTGAACTATTCAGACAGAAAATTTCCCATTAATATTAGGTTTTGAGAAGTGTCAAAATACAAACGCTTCCTAATGCTTCTTTGTTCATCCGTGCCAGCTGTGAACCCACTGTTGTTTTTCATACAATGAAGGGGAAAATAACGAAATGAAAAATAAGGACAACTCGATCCCAATAACTGGAAAAATCCCTTACTCTATATTCGCGTAGATGGCACGACTAGCCATCTAGTAGCCGCATATTATCAAATTAGGATTCAATGGACTGCTAATCTTGCAAATCTTGGGGGCGGATCGGACTGTATGGGAGGAGACAATACTCTTAGTCGGTTACCATGGTAGCAATTTGAGGGAGCGTCAGAAGTTCGAAATTCATCGGATCTGTTAATGTTTGGGTTAAGGATGTAAATGGTCCTGAACTTATCCTGTCGAATTAATTTTTGTGATATAGCACAGTTAAAACAGCAAGTTCATGTAACACCATTTTGGTTTTCTGTAAGAAAGAAAACTTCAATCTACAATTCTAAAGACTGATCATAAGTTAATGAGAAAACTATTTGTTAGTCATGTGATAAAAATACATGTTTTGTCTCTTTTGTAAAGCGTGCCGACATCGCAGTTGCTGCGATTACAGTAACAGAACGTCGCGAGAAAGTGGTGGACTTTACTGTGCCGTACATGTACTACACAAGAGAGATACTTATCAAGAAAACAACTTCCGCTGGGACGGTTAATTTATTCCAGTTTATGCTTCCGTTTCACCACTATGTTTGGATCTGCACACTAGGCAGTCTGGTGATCATTGCCATAGCTGTGTTTGTAATAAACTATTACAGTCCTTATGGATACAAAGATGAAAATGGCAAAGGGACATCGGAAGAGTTTAGCTTTTTCAACAGTGTCTGGTTCTCATTGGCTTGTATGTTGCAACAGGGAGGTGATAACACACCAAGAAGTTTGTCAGGTAGAGGCAAATGGATTTCATTTGTTTTAACACTTTATTTTATTCACGCCTTATTGAGAAAGCAGGGTGACCGGGGCGAACCGTTGCTTGCTGAACAAGGGAGCTGAGGGGCAGAAATTCTATTCTTCGAACCTCACGAATTTACAGAGTCCAGTATGGAACCGCCATATTGGTGTACCTCCATGGTCCAACAATACCTCAACTTTTTTTGCTTTTTTTAGTATAGCGGCCGGAAAAAGGCGTAAATAAATGGTAATAACTTTCATTATCTGGGCCACTGGTTATCTGCACTTCACATACAAAAGGTTACATAGACACTTTTCTCGCTACTTTAATTTCTCAAATGGATTAAATATCACGGTATATTTTTTTGGATCGAGAAACCTGATCATAACTTGAGTTGAAAATATATAAACATAAATAGCTTTGGCACCCCTTCTGCCTGATGAGGGTTCAAACTTTGGTAACTCTTTAGTCTTGGGCTTTATAACTGTATGATTTCATGCTAGGACGATGTATTCTGCTCGTATTATCGTTGTTGTTGTTATTGGTTTTTCTATATAAGATCCGTCATACCAGATAAACGCTAACTTTTATTAACGAAAAATGTAGCATAGCTCGTCTGATTTTCTTCTCCTTTGTCCGGGTTTCTTTAGGTCGTATTCTCGCTGGATGCTACTGGTTCTGTATACTTATCTGGGTGTCAACTTACACTGCGAACCTGGCCGCTTTTTTCACCGTAACAAACACTGATCTTCCCATCAACAATCTTGAAGATATTGTGAAGTCCTCTTATCACGTAGCAGTCGTGGACTCGTCAAGCACGTACGAGGCACTCAAGACAAGTCAATACGAGCCACATGAAAAGATATGGAATAGAATCACAGAGGAAAACACCACAATTCAAGACACACCTGCAGGTATTCAACTGGTGCGAGATAGAGACGAGTTTGCTTTCATTGGAGACGGGCCAATTCTCAAACTTGCCGCCATTAAGCCACCTTGCGACCTAACAACAGGTAAAATTCACACACATTCACTCACAAAACTACCATGAGTATCACAACTTGTGCGACTCTATTAAACAATTAGATTATTCGCTCTCGATTTCTATCACGTGATAGTTTACTAGGACCCAGCCCGAGTCAACTATCACGCATAGAAATCGAGAGCGACTAATCTAATTGTTTTAGTATAAATCTACTAGCCGTTCAAAACGTTATCTAAATCCTCTTCACAGACACTTCGAAAACGCCAAGAAGCGGCCGTCATTTTGTTAATAAGGACACACTGCTACGCTACTCACTATCTATCACAGAATAGATAGTGAGTAGCGTAGCCAATCAGAGAACGTCTTTCGTGATAGAACTCTAGTGGATTTATACTAATGTGTATGAGTATAAATCTACCAACGTTCTATCACGAACGCCGTTCTCTTATTGCATTGGCTACGCTACTCACTATTTATTCTGTGATAGATAGTGAGTAGCGTAGTAGTGTGTCCTTATTAACAAAATGACGGCCGCTTCTTGGCGTTAACAACAACAACAACAACATCTTCTTTATTACCCTTTTTCGAAATGTCTATGAAGAGGATTTACATAACGTTTCGAACGACTAGTAGATTTATACTAAAACAATTAGATTATTCGTTAAATCTCGAGCTCATAATCTAATTGCTTAATATATCAGTGCTCGATTTTCCAGACCAACTGTTGAATATTTAACTTTTGTCATTATTAATATCGTGTTTCTTTGGTAGGCCTTGCGAGCAACGCACGAAACGATTAAAAATATTCCAAGATATTGTATCGTTATTTTGCTGAATCTAGTGAAAACTCCTGCGCGCTTTTCAATGACATGGTGCTATATCTGATGGGTGGTCCTTTTAAAAGCATTTTTGAATACACGTATTATTTGTGCATACGTGAAAATAAAACGAAAAGACGATTCAGGTGCTAGCACCAAAGATTCTACAAGTGCTGCAACTCACATGTAGATGTTGTGTGATTCAGCGACTTTTTTTGATTTTGTAACATTTCTCAGTTCCAGGTTTAAGTACGGCCCTTGCGTATTCGTTTGCTTTACAAGCAAACGACACAGCCCTTAAGGACTTCACATTGGCCATTCTACGCCTCAGTGAGAATGATTTCCTTGATCAGCTGAAAAGAGAATGGTGGGAATTAACAAATGAGTGTCCTCAAGAACAAGGAACAAGTGAGAAAACGTTTCTATAACTGCAGTTATTTATATTCGTGTTTTCTTATCATCGGGCAATAAATTTGCCTGTTGAGTGATTTACTTCTTAATAATACAAGAACAAAACTTTTTGCCCTACATGAGGGAGGAAAGAACTAGATTAATCAAAACAAAACCACAGATGTGTTGAGAACTTAAATATGATTTCATCGTCAGAGTGAGTTTTGTAAATCTTTTAAGTTTTGAAGCATTTTTCGTCTCCAAATCCCAAGAAAGTAACTCGAAACTATTAAAAGATCTGCATAATTTCAGCTCCGTAAATTCACATTTGATACACTCCATCTTATGACTGTTCGTTTAGCAACATTGTCATCGTCATCATCATTGTTATCATCATCATCATCACCATGCTCAATGGCGTATCATAAATGCTGCCTAAAATATTATTATTATCGTCCTCACGTAATGTTTGCTTAGAGTCCTTAGGGCCGAGACCAAACCATGGTCCTGGGGCACTAGGGGATAGCCAGTTTTTAGCTTGATAGCACCCTCCTCAAAATGTGTGCTGTACCTAGCAAGGTTATCTTTTGTAGTTCACTGATGCTTAATTGGCCGGGAATTCTTCCAAGATAAGTTTCTAGTCCCTTTTTGATAGCTCCAAGTGCTCCAATGATAACTGGTATCGTTTCCGTTCTCATGCCCAACATTCGGCTTGTTTCGATTTCCAAGTCCTTATATTTGGATAGTTTTTCACTGACTTTCACGGATTATTATTATTATTATTATTATTATTATTATTATTATTATCATCATCCTCACGTAATGTTTGCTGAGAGTCCTTAGGGCCGAGACCAGACCATGGTCCTGGGGCACTAGGGGATAGCCAGTTTTTAGCTTGATAGCACCCTCCTCAGAATGTGTGCTGTACCTAACAAGGTCATCTTTTGTAGTTCACTGATGCTTATTTGGTCGGGAATTCTTCCAAGATAAGTTTCTAGTCCCTTTTTGATAGCTCCAAGTGCTCCAATGATAACTGGTATTGTTTCCGTTCTCATGCCCCACATTCGGCTTGTTTATTATTATTATTGTTATTAAATTATTATTATTATTATTAGTAGTAGTAGTAGTAGTAGTAGTAGTATTGTTATTATAGAGAGAGCCAACGAATTATTTTGTTTATTATTATTATTGTAAAGTTTTAGAGTAATTTTCCATTGTTTTTTTTATTATTATTGTTATTAATATTATTAATATTATTATTATTGCTATTCGTATTACTATTGTCTGCTTAGATGGAAAGTGGTGTATTAAAATCACTTGATGATGTTGCAACACATAAGTGAAGTAACTCTTTGCTACTTGTTTTTATCAAATTGATAAGCTGAGAAGCACCACTCTTTGGCATGGCCGAGTAATACATTAAACAAAAAAACCGGACATTTTGCCGAGAGAGCCAACGAATTCGTCTATTTAGATATTTTGATAGACAGGTTCCTCTCAAAATGCTGAGAAGTAAACTTTATTTCTCCTTTTCAGCCTTGTCCCGAAAGCGTATCGATGTGAGAGTAATGCTGGGAGTGTATGTTGTGATGGGTGTTGGAATAATTCTTGCATTCATGACACTGATCGCAGAGATCTTGTGGATCAACAAAAGGTTTGAGCTGCTGGATTAGATTTTTACTTCAAAGTTTGGTAA
Source organism: Orbicella franksi (assembly GCF_964199315.1). Lineage (NCBI taxonomy): Eukaryota > Metazoa > Cnidaria > Anthozoa > Scleractinia > Merulinidae > Orbicella > Orbicella franksi. Next base: position 19,415,710 of record NC_138152.1, on the reverse strand, counting down.
TATTCTTTCCTTGGGGATCAATGATATTTAAATAAGCTATTATTTTTAAATTCCTTGAACTAACCTTGTTACCATCGTGACAAAGATGCACATAGGCACATCAAGGCTCTTCACCATCCTGTTTTGTTTTCAGGTTTTTCTTGTTTACTGAGATCATATACTCTCCTTTCCCAATAAAACAACGTAATGTAATAACGTGTAGTTGTCTAATAGTAACATCAAATACTATTTTCTGACAAATAAAAAATGTATAAAAATATCAGGGAAGTTGATCTTGCAAATATTCCTCCTCATACAATTTTATTTGCATCGATAGGCCAAAGAGTGCAACGGTGCAAGTGCAGCCAAGGATCGAACTCTCCGATTGATCGGTTATAACAAGTCAATAACTGGTATATGACCTATCTGAGGGATACATGTATGTGCACTATTCTGGAGACATACCGTATCACACTCCTCCCTCTGAAAGATCGATATTTCAGCATTTCTCATGTTAAATCACAGGTCAACAACCGATGGTCAGCACTCTACCAAGCATAGACATAAGGAAATAAGGGAATCCATTCCATTTTGGCTCTGAGTAATGACTTTTTCAGTCAGTGAGACTTCTCGCTGTATACTGTTTGAATGGTCAGTTGGTGGGATATTTTTTTCCTTATTTTTTTTTTTTTTTTTTGAGAAAAAAAGATTTTGTGCAATTCGATATTTATTCAAGTCAATATTTAATCGCTTAATATATTTTAACACCATTGAAGGGTATACGAAATAAAAAGGAAATAAAACTCGTAATATTCTTAATATTGAACTAAACCAGGTGGCCATGCTTTTTCTAACCAAATTTAAGGAACGCCAGAAAGCTTGTCGCCAATTTTTCAGTTTTACCGTTCATTTGTTTGCAAAACTCAGTCAAAGTTAGAGGTAGGCTCAGCCACTGTAACCATAACAAACATTTCAAGCGTTCTAAAGAATTAATAATGGGAATCATGATGATGTGATACTCACGGGAAGATTGGGAACTAAAACACCTGTTGTAAACACAAAATGGCCGTGGCATTTATCAATCCTTCCTTGGATCCCCGGATCACCGTTTACTGTTCATACATGTATGTGTGCCGAGAGTTGTCCAAAAGAGTGCTTCTACAAACCTTTCAAGAGGACTCTACATGATTAAACCGGCTTCGAGGAAAACAATGGTCAGTAATACAAAGAACATCGAAGTATGTTACGGTCACGCTCGACACAGATGAGGAAAGTATAAATGTACAAACCTACCGCTACCTAGGTTTCAAGGATCACTACAAAGGACCAAAACTGTAATCTTGAAGCCAGGTAAGAGATTTACGTGAATTTATCGGAGCACTTTACGAAGGCGACTATGTTAGTTACTCACCGGAAAATTTTCAAAATTTCCTTAACTTTAAGCGGTCATTAGTTTTGAAAACCTAGTAGGCAGACAAATTTTATTATTGCTTTAAATTAAGGGCCATTTATACTTTCTATTCATGTAGTTCAGCAGTTTCAAACAGGTGCCACATTTTTAAAACGTGCCTTCAAAGTAGAGCTATTTTCGTGTTCGGTTCAAACTCGATTTAACGGGCAGAAAATCTTCTTTTAACCGTTGAAGGAACAACATTGAATTATAATTGCAACATGGCTAAACAAACCGCTATGATATATCTATAGTTGAAAGAAAGAATTGGGACTTTTGAGCGAATATAAATTTTTTTAGAGCGCCGGCAATATGTGCTATTTTTCCAGTTTCGGCAGGCATGCAACTTGTGTCGAGCGGACCGAACTTCACTCAATCCTAGAAAAGTTCAATTAGAATTTTTAATCAAATCAAACTCAATTTAGCGATTGATTAGGGAAGGGCTTCGAAATCCCAGCTTATAAGAAAAATCGAATTTTCGAAGTAAAATCAGTGGTCGGTTTTACAGAGACAGCCTCTTAAGTCACTTGTAACATAAAAGCAGGAGTAGAATTGTGAAAACTCCATCTAAACTGTATACAAATATATGATGTGATTTCAAATCAAATGAAAACCTGTAACAAAAACCAAAGGTCTGGAAAAATGGCGGTTAAATCTTGAAACCAAGCACATCATAAACATTTGAATCTGAAATTCAATTTCCCGTACTCGATTTTTTGCGCAGTCGCATTTTGGCAGGAGTCCATTAAAATCTACACAGAACTAATTATTAAAAGTGCTTGTTAGAAATAACTGAAAGGCTTAAGTTATCTCATTAGTTCATAATAAATTTCGCACTAGACTATTTATTTTTAACATGACGCGTAGGGCATGTACTAAAACCCGAAACAACGAAACGAAACCACGGAAACGAAACGACCGAAACGAGCGAAACGACTGAAACGAGTAAAATAATAAGTAAATAAATGAAAAAGTTAAAAAAAAAAAGAAAAAAACCAGCCTTGATCTCTGGCACGTTACTATGGTAGCCTGATCTCGTACCCAGATCCACATGTGTGACATCGTTACATCTCAAACCTGAAAGATGGATGATCGCAAGGGTGTCGACGACGATCACGAAGACATCGAGAAAAAGGTGAGTATTTTTCACATTTTGAATGGCACTCTAGCTAAAACAAGAAACGTAATTTCAAAGAAAGGTTTCCTGGTCGTATCGTGGATTCTTAGGCGGTGGCGAATCGACAACGCCGAGCCCAGGATGTACGGAAACGCAATCTCAAGAGTATCCGTGAAGAGTTGAGCGCCTAATAAGAAATTACTTTGAGAACTGCAGGAGCACACGAAGGCCTGACGTTAATATAATTAAAGCCTGTCAAGTCGCCCTCGTTTTTCTTTAGAGATATATATTAAAAAGTCCTGGTTCGCACGAAGAATGCTGCAAAGTCAACCTCGAAAAGGCCGTTCGATTCGCCACGTCTAAGAATCCACGATACGACCAGAAAACCTTTCTTTGAAATTAGATTTCTTGTTTTAGCTAGAATACCATTCAGAATGTGAAAATACCCACCTTTTTCTCGATGTCTTCCTGCTAGACACGCTTGCGCTCATCCACCTTTCAGGTTTGTAATATCACGATGTCACACATGTGGGTAAAGAGCAGGACCTGGGTACGAGATCCGGCTGCCATAGTAAAGTGCTAGAGATCAAGGCTTTTTTTTAACTTTTTATTTATTTACTTACTATTTTACTCGTTTCGATCGTTTCGCTTGTTTCGGTGGTTTCGTTTCGGTCGTTTCGGTGGTTTCGTTTCGTTGTTTCGTGTTTAAGTACATGCCGACGCCTAGAGCATCCTGAGGAAACCATGGCGCTTTAACTTTTAAAAAAAGTCTGCATACGAGCCAAATGGCCCACCTGGCCGGAGTTTATCCCGGTTTCTGTAGCATGAAGCGACTAGCAGTATTTCTACTCCCCCCTGGACGGGATGCTAGTCCATCGCAGGGTTAACCCCCATTTATACACCTTAGTAGAGAGGCGCTTTGCGAGTAAAGTGTCTTGCCCAACAACACAACACATGCCCGTACAATGACCCGGGCCAGGGCCCGAACGCAGACCGCTCAATCCGGAGACGAGCACACTAACATCGAGGCCACCGTGCCTCCCGCGGCTTTAATAACGTTAATATTAATGAGCTACACTGACGGTTGTTTGATCATCAGTTTTAAATTAGCTTGAACTTTTAATATTTTGTCTCGGTTTATTCTGTTGTTCGCTTTTCAATAGAAAAGATGATTTAAAAACACTTGAGATTTTGTTTTTATCACATTTCCAAACATTTTAAAATTTTGCGAAATGCCCTTTTGTCTTTATTTGGAAATGTGATGCATGTTTATAAAGTACGTTTTTAGCACATTTTTCCAAGGGTATAAGGACAATTTTTTAGAGAAAGTTGTTTAACAGGTCTACTAAATGCTAAGAGTGTGGTGGATAAACTACCCAATAGATCAATTTTGATGTGATTCGTCGATCATTACAAATCGATCGTTGATCCACCTTTTGGTTAAAGGTCCAATTCTTAATTAAAATCAGTCTCAAGTTGTATGTTTGTGGACCAATGTGAAAACACGATCTTTGAAGGCTTTTAACCCTATTTAGACAGAGAAAGGGGGCAAAATTACCCGTGCTGACTTCAACAGTGTACAGCCGGCTTTTCATGTAAGTTAAAGCGGCCAAACTTTCCATGGTCAGACAAGACTCCTCTCCTCCTTGCGCGAAACACAGAAAGGAACAATTCCAAGCGCCATTTTAAGATTCCATTATGAATAAGGCCTTTGCAACCAAAAGTCACACGGTACAAAATTAACTTAACTTTTCTTTGATTTGGATGTCCCAATGTGTGGTTTGCTCTCCGTGAACAAGGCAGATTTTGTATCGGGTAAACAGGAGATTACCGCTAAATAGGAATTTAGCATGAGGCTTAGTAGAAACATCAATTTATTTTTAATAATTACAAACATGCTTTAAGGAAACACGGAATCACGTGAAGACAATCATAAACATGTCTTTCAAAGTTTTTATCAGTGGTCACTTTCAATTCGGATTCTTATCTGTCATAGCCATTTCCGAAACAAATCTAAACTAAGTGTATTAAATTTTGAGTGGCGGCTTAACAGGGGTAAGGACAATAGAAAACCTTCATCGGGACGACCAAAAGGTGGCCGCGGCCCCTTAATAGAGGTAGCCGGTTAATAGGGTTTCATTCTAAGCAATTTGCCGACCACAATTTGGAGACTGTGATAACTGGCCGCTTATAGAGGTTCGATTGCAAGCCATATATTCAAGCCCTGACTAACATTTATACCTAAACGTACCTTTTTGTTATCGTATGTCTTTTTACTGTGTTTTTACTGTACTATCCATGGCGAGACCAAACGAGCTTTGGCTTCCGCAAATAATTGATCTGCGTGCCACTGATTAGCAGTCACGATACTGATTTTGCTCAACCTCGTCCAATAATTGTTAATTAATTTTCTTGTTGGTTGGACTTGCCGAAAGTGTTTGACAGAACTGAATGTATGAAGGGCGGATGAAAAGTCTATTACCTGAAAGCAGGCCGACGCAGATATTTAAGCAACTTAGGCAGTTAATTGCGAAAAGAAAGCTTAGAGAAATTCAGACTTAAATGTCATTCAAACCCAGTGCTGAACTTACAATCTAACTGCGAGCTCCCAGTTTGTAGAAGCAGAATTAAGGCTTTATTCGATACCGTCCGACGGTTGCTGAACATTGGATTAAGTAAATAATCAAATATTCCTTTGCTTATGGGCGATGGTTTAAATGACTTGAAAGTTGACGTTATTTAAACTTTTTCGGTCAAACTCACCTTTCAATTCTGTAGCCTTCTGTACTTTCCTTTTTCGTCTTTTATATCCTATAAATCACCTAAAATAGACATCATATTGTAGACGACTTTGCAGTAAAATTCAAACAGCTAAAAAAACATACGGTATAAGTATATCAAAACAGCGCAATTATGTACCACCACTGATCAGCAAAAACTGCTATCTGATTTTAGTATACTTTTCCTTTCTAATATGGCCGATGGCAGAATAATGTTCTTACCATGAGGTCGTTCTTTTTTAATGCGAAACTGTGCACATTTTATTACCTGAAAGCTGCAGTTATCCTGTGATGGGTGACCGGCGATCAGTCAGTGTTACAAGGGCAGAAGATAGCTTGCAGCAGAGCAGATGTCGTCTCGAATAAACTATCAAGTTGGCAGTTTTAATATCAACGTGGCCACTTAATGTCTTTATCCGATGCAATTGTTGACTTATTATAAGACTACAAATTGCTGGCTCTTACGAACAAGGCAATTCGAGGAAATTGGAAGGTTGGGTACACATTCAATGTAAATTAACAATTATTGTACGATGTTCATCAAAATTTGTGTAAGCAGTTGTTTACAAGTCAGGAGGTGGGCATGAAAACGGAAGAAAAAAAATGCATCGATTGATAACAAGATTTGTTTGTGGACTCCACAGATTGACAAATAATAATATCAGTGATTTCCAGAGATCACCAGCAATCGATCTTAAACGTTTATTTTACTCAGTGACAAATATTGATAATTGAAGAGTATTAAAAATTTTTGCTAACTGGCAAATTTTTCTCACGCCGTGGAATGATATATTTAAAACTGATTATTGCCGAATTATGTTAGATTTCCGTTTATTGAAGTCTAAATTAAAGAACACAATTTAAATTAGACGGTTTATTAATCAATTATTCGGGAAAAATGAAAGAGGAGCGATCCGATGTTTCATTGCTTGAATATCAGTTCATTTACGAAATCGGGAGAATACATCAAAGGCTGTATTGTTTGTCACAATCGCTTTATTAATAATTGTTTGCGTTAAAAATAGTCATTTCTTTCACCGCCTCTCCCTTACACTGTAAGTTCTCTTTTTCCAAAAGTACAGCTATCAGTTTTTTTAGCGACATGTATATCATAGTAGACTGCTTCGAGAAAGCTAAACGTCCTCGCCTGGTTTTATAAAATGTAGGTATTCTATGGAAATTCATTGTTTCTTTGCTTGTTTATTTGTATGTTTGGTTAGTTGGTTTGAGGTCCAAGGTTTTATTCTCACTCATTTTTTGCATCTCGAATTGGTTCTAATAGGTTAAGTCAATTCCCTAGAAACAAATTTCAATTCTTACCATACAATTTAATTGCGGCTCTCGTAACAAGGTGAGAAGATTTCCAATGTTTTCCAATGTAGCTGTGTGAAATTAATTATGAACTTCTCTGAACAGGCAGCCCAACAATGCTACTCACTCACTCATGCCCCTTACGTCTAGGTGGCATGTAGGGCAGTAACATGCTCCCTCCACATCTGTCGGTCCCTTGCCATAAGCTTGATGCCTCCCCATGCTAACTCTCATTTAAATGCTTATTCACCAACTTTTCAAAGATTTTCTTTTTTGTGGTAAACTGATGCTGTTTACACGTGGCGCATTATTGCTGTTTTGGTTGAGATTTTAAAATGCTATGTCAAAAAGTGGACACAAAAATAGTTATTAAACAATGTGTGCTTGATTACATAACTTATTCGACACAAAGATTCTAATATGAGCTATTTATGAATAAACACGCAATACATTACCGCCCATATTTGTTATTTATGTGGTCATTGGCGTGGGCACAAAGCGATGCTTCCTTTCGTTCTGGTCTCACTTTTCTCTCCTATATCGCGTGCAACCCACCGTGTGACTCCCAGTAGCTATAGCACATGACGAAAATGAAAAAATGCAAAGTTTGAACTGCGGGGAGAAATAAAGAATGCAGATAATCCTCGCACTTTGATGTTATGAGTAATTGGAAATTACGTAAACCTGTACGACATTCCAAGCTGTGGCTTCCGTGATACCGGTCCAATGCTCTACCAACTGAGCTATCAAGCCACACAAAAACACTTTAGCAGTTTTCCTCACTAATTGGGAGCGCCCATTGTGTGACTTGATTGCTTGATCATGTGAGCGTTGCAGCGGTATCGCGCCTCATGTCATGAGTTCCGATCCCGTTCCTACCCTGTTATTCATTCCAGTTGTTCAAATTGCGAAATTAACCGAAGCAGAGAATGTAAAATATATGAAGATTTTGATCTGAAGGAGGGTTACTTTTCTCCGTTTTAAGCCGTTAATACTAAACAACTTATCACGGTAACGGACGGCAATTCCGATATGTTTTGGTATTGTTAAACAACTAATAATATCCTCGGTCACTTTTTGGAAAAAAAAAATCGGCACACGCTTTCAGGTAATCTGCAATATGAAGCCAGATATTGCTTATAAACAGACTTAGTTATGGAATTAGAGAAAGGAAGTCTCAAGCTTGCACTACATGCAAAGTCTAGCCTGTACGAGATCTCGGGTTTGGGTCGAGGAGATGACGGACATCTCTCGCTAGCTCAAATCAGAATCATTGGATGGGTATTTGCTATAGCTCAGAATTGGTCCAAATTTTTAACTGTAAACCGAGAAATGACGCGCTTTCAACTGATCGTTGAAATGAGATGTGCAACATTTACTGATATCTGAAAACCGGCCGGAATCCTAACGGATACCTGAGGAACCGTGCCAAAAAACTAACTGATAACTGATCATCTAACAAAACAATCAAACTCAGTCCCCGGATCTGGCTCCGGCAACAAGCTCTCCGTCATAGTCCATTATCTAAGGCAGAGATCAGATAATATCCTGCTGTTTGTTATCCAAACCATCAACAGTCCGTCGATAGCCCGTTAGAAGGCTTAGTTGCAACTGGCACGTTAGAGGAAATAAACTTCTTCTAGGGAAGTATAAATCCTGTTAAAAAACGAGAATTCGCGCATGAAGCTTTGTCGAGCCCAATAAAGCAAACATTTCTAATATGTTAGTTTCACTTTCGGAAATTACCCTCAAAATGAAGGCTTTTTGTCTACCAATATTGCATTGTATATTGAAGGGTTAAATAGAATCTAACGGCTAATTTCTAATTATTCGAATAACAATACCTTGGATCCTTTCAGTATATGTTATTTATTGTTTGTGGGGTGATTGTGGAATACCTAGCCTCAAAGAGTCAATGAGTCTGTTAGGGTACGAACATTTATAGCGGAGCTCCGGCGGCGAGAAGGGCCACCAAGCGGAGCCCCATTCTCATATAGGAAAGAAAAGGAAACCCAGGTTTACAGCTCATCGAGGTCGCGCGTTTTTTGAAAGTTGACCGCTGACCAAGTGCTGGTTTTCGATTGGAGCGCGGGCTCATCTCACGTTAACTTGTTGAAAACAGGACAGGATTGTTCGGAAGCCGGTTAACGCTAGCCCAGGATTAAAACTTAACCGAATTATAACTTTTTCTTCTATGCAAATGTTTTTTTGCTGCTTTGTTTTGTGTATATAGTGACTATTAAAACTCAAAACAGAAGGTCAAACAATATGCAGAAAACCTCAACGCAAAGTCACAAAACTCAAATCAAAATTCTACCTTTTCCTGGGTTAGCTTAATCGGTCTCTAAACAACCCGGCCCAGGAGCTACGCTTTTAGGCTGGCCTAAATCTATATATTATGTTGCATATTAAGTGTAGCTGTCTGTGTGATAAAGCCGTGAGTAAAATCCATGAGGGAAGCGAAAAGGTATCATTTCCCAAGGAATAATACGATGTGTTTTCCCGGATTGTACAATTCGATCAAATTTCTCTTTATGAATATCTTAGCACAGGGAGCAAGCAATCTTATTGAGTAGGAAGAGGGTAAATAAGGGAATGAAGAGAATGAATAGTCTACCTATGTCTCTTGTTGTCATCTCTTACGCGACCTTACATGGAAAACCGCTACCTACAAGTCCTGCGTAGCATTGTAGCGCTGAACTTGTACCTAGGCCTTTTCGGGCTGTGCAAAAAAATTTTTTTCTGCAATTTTTTTTTTTACACAGTGCTAAAAAGCCTAGGTTTAGCGCTACAGTGTTACGCACGGTATGCAGGTAGCAGTTTCGCGTAAGAGATGACAACAGGAGACATTCCATTATTTACTCTCTTCTTACTCAACAAGATTGCATGCTCCTTGTGGTCTTAGACTAATATATTTGCACGTTTTATTTCCGCTGACGACACATCTAACGAGAGCACTCACGTTCCAGTTTTCTGAATGAAATGCGACTTCGGCGAGACTTTTTTCCATCTCTGAAGAAACCAGAAACAAAACTGAATACAGTTTGAGCAACAAATCAAGACTTGGAGCTGTTCAGGGCTTCAATTAGAAGAATAGCAAGTACAAGAACTGAATGCGTGTTAACAGAAGTTTTTTACCCTGTTTGTGAGAAATAAGGTACTTGTTGTGAGCCATCGTCTCCACTTGCCGCAGGCATCGAAAGATATCTTAAGAAGACAAACCACGGATATTCTACCTCACGGTCAGTTGGAAATATTTTACATGTGATTTTGCTGTACGTGGTGCTGCTGCAGTGTTTATTCTGACACTTATGACAAAGATGTGTAAAATTATATATACTAGAAAGCGAAGGGAGCACGTTCCGGTGATATTTGAACTTCCTTTCTTTTAATCTTCTTCCCTTCTCTCCGTTCGTTCTGTCGTTTTTTCTTCCAATTTAGACTTCAGCCCTTTCGCAAATTTGACTTTGGGCCTGAATTAAAATGTTAAACCAAGAATACTTAAATGGAAATTGTGTAGTGTTCAGATAAATAGAAAATGCGGAGTAGTTTTCATTGTATTTCCACACGCGCGATAACCAAGTGTGTGGTAAACACATGTGGCGATCTACTACTGAGTTTGTTTCTCAGTTCCTGGGCGGATTTTAAAGGCACGAAGCTTTACCCTGTGGAAACGTAAAAAAACAAAAACAAAAATGTGAGGGCATGAAAACGCAAACTTATCAGTTTCACGTAAGTCATTGTACACTTAGAGCGACAATTCCAAATTAGCAATATATATATAGATGATAATTCAAATTAGCAACAGCAATGATAGGAATTTTCAAGAATATATGATGCCAGTTCTAAGGTCTAGATAACATCCACTGTGGTTGTGCAGCAAGAAGTCGCACAAGTCACTTCCTAAATCTTCCTAAATCATATGGCAAGCTCCGAATAGCGCAAGATACCATACAGGGGTAAAACGGTTACAAACCTTTGCTTTCGAACTTTGTCAAACAAGATTTGTCTCGCCCTTCTTTTCCAGAAGATCTCTGCAATCAGCGTCACGAAAGCAATGAACGTCCCCACAACCAGCACTATGTACACTCCCAGCATGCTCATTATTCCGATACGCTTTCGAGACAGCGCTGAAAAAAACAAGTAGGAAGCAGACAGTTAGAAAACTCTCTCCTTCCATCTCTACTGCAAATTGAGGGATAAATGAGGGCAATTCTTCCGAGAACTGAAGTAGATTTGGAGGGCAATTACTTAAAACTGAACAGAGGTGTAACAGAACAGAGGTGAGTGTAAGTTAGTGACAGACCATTACAAAAGTGTTGGGCGAGCAAAAAAAATCATTCCAATTGAAAGGGGAAGAGAAAAAAAAAACAGCGGAAGTTAAAGAATACTTTACGAAAAGTGGACCCTCGGCTGAAATCAGAAGTCCATTTAGTTAAACAAATACTTAGTATATGTTGCTCTCTTCTACCTGAATATAGCGCTGAATCTAATTTTCTTAACGACTCAATTCATCTTTCATATCTAAGAAATGCTCATGCTTCAGGCTACCCTTTTGGTAAAGAAGGCTACACAGTATCCTGTGAGACGTTAAGGACCTAAATATTTTAACTCTCTGGATGATGATAGCATGAATTCATGATCACTCTCTTGCCTATTTTGAAAAAGAAAAACATCTATATATATGTAGCAACTAACTTATTTTAGAAAATCCTATAATTTTTGTCTCCAGAAGTCTAACTTTAGCAACAGTTTTAAAGTCTCCACTAACGTTAAATCATTACTATTAAAAACTGGATCACTGGATATCTAAACGCGGCACGTGACTGAATATTCCCGAGCTAAAACTGGGGAATACCCCACTGATATCCCACTCAAAACAACGCATATTGGGAAAAGTATTTGAAGGATAATAAACACCATAGCCTCCATTTGGACATTATCTGTTCCTGAAAGTTCACTGTTCGCTTCTCGGAACAGATAATCTCCGCGGACAAACATCGGAGCATATTTCCGCGCCAAATGGAGGCTTTGGCTTATTTATACCATCCTCAACAAATATGGTAAGAGTACGCGTAATCTTTGGGGGGAGTTTTAAGTGTTATGTTATTTTAGTTTTCTATAATTTGAAGGCGTTTTTAATAAAACAGTTATTCCACTCGCGCTTGTTGGATATGAGATTGTAATAGCCAATGAGGCGCGTAGCGCCGAGTTGGCTATCTACCATCTCATATCCAAAGCGCGCTCGTGGACTAATTGTTCATTATTAAATTCTCAGCCTCGGATAATGCAATTCTAGCTTTCTGATTGGTTCACTGGATCTCGGTTACCAGCCATTATACCTGCGTTTGACCTTATATGGAAATGAAAGCGGCAAATGTCGCTCGGCATGAGCTTTTTCGCGTGAAGCGAAGTTTCGTCGACAAAAAAAATGAATGAAAAAAAGCACATTCGGTGAGCTATCTACACAGGAAATACAGGAAATTATGGACAATGCCGTCCCAGTAACAACAAAAAAGCCACAAAGCTCGAGATAAAATTATTTAACGGTACGTATACGTTAAGTTTCCCTTAAAGTTGCAAAATTAAAATATGACCGGCGAGATTTTACGCATTCATGAAGATTATGTAACAAAAACAAATTTTACCTGAACAGAATGGCTTGCTAGTCCTGGTGGCACCAAATTTTCGAAACCGATATAAGAAATGTCAAAAGAAGAACTGAATGTTCAGTTGAAGTGTTTTTACTCGTCTGCGAGGAAGAAAGATGACACGTATTGCAAAAGTTCATTGATTAAATCCATTAAAGCCGCCAGTTGATAATTTCCTTCGCACGCCGCGCACAACAAACCGTTTTCCATTATCTCTGACCAGGCAAATAAATTATTAGAGCATATGCATTTGTAAAAGGCCGCAGGAAAACAGGCATAATTGCCGGCGTAGTCCATAAGAAACCAGTTTCCAATGAGCAGATGAGGAAACTGTTCGACTAAGTAAGCTCGGATCGGCCGAGAGCAAGAATCCCGCACAGCTAACGAGGACGACCTAGTTTTATCTCAGTCTCTTTTTTGGCCGACGACGACGAGAGAATCAACGACAGCTAGCGCCAACAATTCTGTCCTTGCGAAAAACACCTCAAGGAGTTGAGTGTTTTGAGCCGAACCGAAGTAAGCCCGGTTCTTTACCAGCCACGAAAAACCACCAGGGTGGCCAAGGAGATTCTGAAGATGAATCTGACGCTAAGATAGTTTCTGTCCTTGACTCTAAAACTGACCAACAATGTGCTCCACACATACAGCTCGAAATACCAAGGCTTTCAAAGCAAGGGAATCCTGAGAGAGATCTTGTCGAGAATAATTTTGGCACAACGTCTGTGTCACATGGCGATCAAAGTTTTCCGCAGCATTATGACAATGGCAATGTGCAAGTGCACAATTATTTGGCTCTTTTCCATGACTCGAACTTGAACACTTTTCAAACTTTCTGACCAAGGTTATATCTCCTTCATTTGATAGACGTTTCTTGAATTCTACTTGATTGCAATTTCATTCCGCAAATTCGCTTGCTTCGCTCTCAAATTTTTCATTCAACTAATTTTAGAAACGGCGCGCGTGTCATGTGTTTTTGTCACATCGACTTCCGGTCGTTTTGTAAAATTAAAATCCAATAAAATTAAGCTATATTTCCAAGAATACAAACGCACCGAATTTAATAAAACAATTATTCCATTCGCGCTTGTTGGATATGAGATTGGTTATAGCCAACTCGACCCTACGGGCCTCGTTGGCTATTTACCATCTCATATCCAACGCGCGCTCATGGAATAATTGTTAATTATCAATTTTGGTTATGACGTCACCAAAGCAACATTGCGCGATGTGTTTTTTAGCTTTGAGCTTTTAACATTCCTATTCAAGCCAATAAAATCTTAAATATGGCTGACGTGGCTCCGCGGGAATCGATAATGTCACTGGTTACTGGAAAGTCCGAACAGAGAAGAGTTCTGAGAAGGGCAAGTATTTCTGTTCAACCGGTAATGGGAGATTATAGTTGCAGTGGAAACGTAGGGACTGTTGAGAGCACAACACAAGGTAAAAGGAATACTGTTTGGAGTTCACAACTTGGTAACAACACAGAAAAACATGCTGGACGACAAAATGATGAGAGTAATGAAGAAAAACCGAATCTAAAGCGTCGGAACAACTCATTGGAAGAGAGTCTTATTGAGGGGGAAGGATCGCTGAAGAAAATGAAAATCACTGCTGAACTGTAAGATGGAAGAGTCACAGCTTGATTACGTACAAGATGGGTATTTGTTGAAAGATATCTTTATTTTTTCAGGTCTGTTCATAGCTAGCAATCCATCTATAGTGATCATTTTATCGCAGAAGAAATACCTTGTGCTGAAGCATACAAACCATACCGCGTGACCTTTCCCACCCTCCTTGATGGCGCATGTAAGGAATCGAGGGCAGTTCAATTACTGGATCAGTCCACTCGGCCCGATCAGAAACTCACACTTGGACTTATCGGTATAATCGTGACTAACGGGATTATACTATTCGTGCATTTCATATCTTCTAAGTTCCTATCTTTTGGTTAAAAAAGGAACCGAAACTTCAATCTTACGTGGAAACGATATTACACGTTTAAGTAGCTCATCCTTTCTCAAGTAAACTAGAGGATATAATACATACTGAAATAATATAACAACTTACTTGTTTCTTCTTCTTCGGGACATTTATTTGCATCTTGCCACCATTTTCGTTCCAAGCTGGAGAGGAAGTTGTTCTCATGAAGCCTTAAAATGGCTAATTTGAATTCGTTAGTGTGCGGATCATTTGTTTGGAAAGCGAATGAGAGTCCTTTAGCTGTGCTCAAGCCTGGCACTAAAATAAAATATTTCAGAAATGAGTGCGAGTTAGAAAGACAAGTGAAATTAACAGCATTGTCAAATAAAGGTGGTTGAGTTTTCACATAATCATTGTTTTATTCATTAGTATTTTGTTTGTTTGTTTGTTTGTTTGTTTGTATGTGTTGTTGATGTCCAATGGGACTTAATGAGGTTTCCAGTTGCAAATAGCTTACACCAATTAGTTTTTTTTTTTCCTGCTAACGTTAGTCTAGAGCAGACAAAGTCTTAAATTTCAAGAATCTGAATGAGATGGATTTTTATAGAGTTGATTTTCTGAAGAGAACGTCAAGGGTTCTTTTAACACACTGTTTTCTTGCGTGACACAACGTGTAATCCCGAGTGGGTTGCTCGGGTAGCCAATCACAATGTTGCCCGCTTGCGGAGCTAGCCTTATATTAAAACGATTGAGTTAATAATTAGAAGGCGGGCTCGAGATTTCTATCAAAGCCAACAGAAACCTAGAGCGAGCTGGGCAGTCTAATTGTTTTTACCTAGCATGACGCACTGACCGACCTAATCAAAAAAAAAAATACTTTTGTGACAGAAACCTGAAAAGTTGATGCCATATCCATAGATAGACCAGCTGACGGTGCTGGCCTTTTGTAGCAAATCAGATTGCGCGTTTACCTGACAGTCGGTCAGTGAGTTGTGTTAAGCAACCAAGCTTTGAACAGTAAGGCACCATCCATCGCTTTAAGCAATAAAATTGTACAAACTTACTGATTTGTACTTTTAATGCTAAAGACGTCAAGTTGAGAAAATGCGTTCCTCGAATTAACCTCCATTCTTTCATTAGGGACTTTAAGCAGCGGGAGCGCGGACGGCGACGGGGACGCCGAAACCTGTGAGAAGGCTGGGGAGAGGACGCCGTTGTGGCGGGAATTCACAAACATTAAGCAGCACCGTCGGAAACCGCGGTTTCCGCACTGAAAGCTTATTGACATTATCGATATTCGTCCTCTGTTTATCAGGATGAACTAGGATCACTTTATTGAAAGAAGTTCGCAATCAACTCTTGATAATCCACGATGAAGGTGTGTTAAACGATCACGAACTTCTACTCTTGTACGATTTAAACCGGTCGAATGATCTCGACCAACCTTATGATTCCTTTCCTGATTTTAACTTCGATGGTTTGAAGACGACGAGTGCCGGTCTGAATTTCGCTTCCACAAACGCAACTTGCCCCTTCTCGCTGGGTTGTACAATGAAGTAAACGAACTTGTTATCAGCAGATGTTTAATCAGACTGGCGCAACAAAACAGTGTACTGACTGATAAAGATCTAAGTAAACCACTGATCTTACGACTGAAAATGGAAACAGCTACGCAAGTTTTAATGGTGTCTACCCTTTTAAATGTGTTAGAATTTCACCATCATGAGCCATTTGACATTTGAGTGCTTCTCGAAAGGAACAATTTCGATTGAAATTCATGTAAGTTGTCTTTATTTACATTAGCTTTCAAAAAGATATTTCACGGTACTCACATGTTCGCCGACTGGCTTGAGTTCGCTTCAGATTTCTCGACGTTTCTTTAAAATGAAATATCTCACATAACAAGAGAAAACAAGCATTAAAGTTCCTCGAAATTAGTAACACGGGTTATTTAGCGTTGACACAGCAGAGGAAACGAAAGCGAAAACTCACGTTTTCAGACAACGCGAAATGAGTTTCACTCACGTCGGGCCCGAACGCAGAACGTCAACTTGTTTCCCGCCAGTCATGCGCAGTGGACCTTTTGGCTTTTCCCTGATCTTATGGCGCTCCCGTCGCCGTCCGCGTTGTCTTTGCTCAAAGTCCCTATTATTTATTTCAAAACGCTGGTGTGCTAGGAACATTTTGTGTACAAACAAAGGTAGTAGGTTATAATTTTAGCCGGATGTTTTGACTTAAACTGCAGTAAAATCACCGTGATAGTGTCTCTGTAATTCTACTATCTCACAACTTCTGGACCGGATATATAATCGCTGTTTGCATTATTTACCTACTGAGACATCACAAGGTGGCTGGTTAGCCAACAGTCTGAGAAATGGCCCATCCGTGATAAACACGTGCTCCTCTTTTTCTCGTACCCACTTCACACCTTCCTCAACATTTTTAGCAAGGGTGTTCCCCGACTCAATTCTGTGCCAGATCTTTTTGTATGTCTCGTACTGACTTGTCTCAAAGAACTCGGACGTGCTTGAGGAATCAAGTACTGCTACTTTGTAAGAAGACTTCACAATGTCGTCAAGATTATGAATGGGATGTTCGGCGTTCTTCACCGTGAAAAAAGCAGCTAGATTGGCAGTGTAAGTTGAAACCCAGATAAGAATACAGAACCAGTAACATCCAGCAAGAATACGACCTGAGGGAAATTAATGTACCTTAAAGTATGTTACGTGCCGTTTCAAACATAACTGTTTATTGTTTCATCAGAAGTTTCAAACGCCCGAGAATATAATAGTACAAGACCACTTCAGCCTGTTTGAGCAGGGACACTGATGGTTCTGGAGGTAATGGTCTCCAAGTCTGCTTGATTTATGGCAACCAAATTTTCACAGGTTGACGCATCACTTAATTCAAATGTATTGCCAAAATGAGATGAACATCCACTATGTGCAATACATTACCCCTATAATTTCACATTTTTCCATGTGAATTTAAATTAATAGAAAATATAAAAGCCATCGTACCCGCTAAGTTGTTCGTCTGGATGAGCAGGACTATTAAATCATGCAGGTAGGTAAGGTTTCCAGTGATCGAAATACCCCTGCAAGCCTCATCACATTCTCCTCTTAGTTTCTGTACGTATATTTATGACGTTCTCGTGACCAATATCAAGAAAGGGGAACCGTTTCAATAATTGAGACGGGACTTGCAAGTCTCATGGAACCCGTGAACAAAATTTGGTTTCATTCGTGTCTGCTGATAAAGTTCACGTAAAAAGAAAAAGAATCTAGTTATTTCCGCAAGTCCGCATGGGAACTTACTGCCTCTCTTGGTTGTGAAAAGAAAAGGTTTTCTGCCTCTTCAACAGGTAAAGGCTTACCATCACTCTACTTTTTTAATTTCAGTGTGAATCAGGAAATAAACAGTTAGAACAAATGAAATTCATTTGCCTCTACCTGACAAACTTCTTGGTGTGTTATCACCTCCCTGTTGCAACATACAAGCCAATGAACCAAACACTGTTGAAAAAGCTAAACTCCTCCGATGTTCCTTTGCCATTTTCATCTTTGTATCCATAAGGACTGAAATAGTTTATTAAAAACACAGCAATAGAGATTACAACCAAGGTTGCCAGAGTAGCGAACCAGACTTGAGGGTCGAACGGATTCATGAACTGCAACAAATCAATATTTTCTTTGGCAGATGCTTTTTTCAGTAACATATCTTCCGTGTAGAACATGTAAGGCACGCTGAAGTCCACAACCTTCTCTCGACTTTCAGTGAGAGTGAGTGCCGCAGCTATGATGTCAGCACGCTTTGTAAAGAAAAATAGGGGATCATGCTGTTACTCACTTCTACCAGTACCCTTAAATCCTCGAATTAGCGCCCGGGTCGCTTATTCGAGGGGTAGGGAGAGGAGGGGACACTTGTTTGATTTTTCCCAAATCGTCGTCTGACATGATCATTTTTTATTACATCATCTGCGCATAATTCGCAACATAAGCTGTTTATCGACATAAAAAGCTGGTCCTAAAGTTTAAATCGCGGCACCGTTAGTACTTGTAGTTTTTTTCAAAATAGCGTGTTCACAAACTGAAACAATATACAAATCAAATGTTACACAACGAAAACTATACATCCTTTGTTGTCTCATTACTCGTCCATAAAATGGGGGTAGGGGAGTGGGGCATTTATGCGAGGGAGGGCGCCTATTTTAAATTTTGACTGATAGGAGGGGTGCTTATTTGAAGGGGGCGCTTATACGACGGTGGCGCTAATTCGAGGATTTACGGTATTTGTCTCAAGTTCATCAATTATTCTAATGATTTTCTGTGAACAAAAACCAGGGAACATTGCACGAAAAAATATTTGTTATTCAATAAGATTCAGAATTATCCACCACAAGAAAGATCAGTTTTTCATCTTTTGCCCAAATCTGTAATCTTGGTTGCTTAAAATTAGCAGTGTCCTGGGTGACTGAAAACTGCCTCCACATCAAATCAAAGCAATGACCTAGGACGTGGTAGTTTTCGGTGGCAGAATCCCCGTCGTCACAATATTCTTATGGCCTTTTGTACTCTGCTCTGTACAAAAGTATAAAAATGTCCTGAAAATTGTTTGAAGCGAAGGAGAGTTTCTGTTCACATTGTAAACACTTAGAAACTAATACTGGGTTGGGCTGCTTTAGAAAATTTATGGGCCTATAATTATGGCCCCTTAAGTGCACATTGGACTTTGAATGATTAACTACACTCTTAAGACAGGTTCAGCCTTGGTGTAAGTTATACCAGTAAGCACGGTTGTGAAGCAACCTACCAAAGCCATCTTGGTGAAGTCTGGTTCATCAATGATTAAATTCAGCAATAAATTAAACCAGGACTAGGTTGGATATAGGCTTCGATTGCTTGGGAAAAAGTACTCTTGAGTGATAAGACCAGTCGTGTTACCACGGTTACAGTGATATAATAAATCATACCTCATTCACAATTTCTCCAATCATTCCATTCCAGGTTCCATTTTCCGTTTGAGCACCGTACATCCCGTCAGGGCTGACGTAGATCTCATATGTAAACTTAAGATTTCTTGCCAGTTCATTCAGCAGATCGATACAATATCCTTCATATGAATAGCTGCCATCTTCGTTCTCCTCTTTCATAACGAAAGGTGCATCCTATTTGGGATCAAGAGAAGAAAACAATCTAGATTACCCAGTTTTAGATAAGAAAAGTAAGCCTTTTAGAAACAAGATTTAAAAAATCTTGGCAACGACTGACGGCTTTTTTGTCTAATGTATGTGATATTCACATTATCTCCCTGGTAAAGTCACTCTAGAGGAAAACCTTAAATTTACCTGCTTTACTCCTCAAGAGAAAACGTGAGTTTAACTACCTCATGATAATCATGGCGAAGATTACTACTTCGAACTACAACAACGAAACAAGTAACATTGCTAATACCAGAACAAATTACACAGCATACCGTAAGATTTCCACTTGTAGCTTGATTCTCCTTGGCCTTGTCGTTGGCTTGTTTGTTTGTTTGGTTAGTAGGTTAGTTGATTTGCTTTTTTTTCTCAGTTTGATTTGCCTGCCTTTGGCAGCAAAACTGTAGCACATTTTTCATTACATAGTAAACAATTCATCAAATTGAGTAAGTTCAACGTCTAACTTTATATTTCTAGTGGTTCCTACCAAAGCTACAACAGCCCTAAGCTTTCTTCCCTCGAGACTTCCTTTGGAAAGTGGATTGTCCATGTTGCGTAAGACACTTCCAAACAGTACGGCACCTTTAGTTGAATTCCATGTACCTATCTAAAGATTAGATATCAAGTTTTATCGTGAATAAGGGTTGATTGGAATGTTATTGCTGGGAACAGAAATGTTCAGTTGGTTGTTATAATTTACAGGCATCGTAAAGCGCCTTATTACAGGAAAACCGACGTGTGGAAGCGAATTCATTTGTGTAGAAGTGTCTTGCAGAAAATCGTGCTTCCTCGGGAATATCGTTCGCAACTACGAACTGGAGAGGACCATTTTTGCACTGATACTGGACCCATATCATTCTAGATGGTGGATCAGGAGAAAAAATAAGAAACCGAGTTCACGTGACCTTACATATTCTGGTGGAAAGTAACATGGACCAATAGCAAGACAGTAAACATGACATTACCACGTCGGTAATTTAAATGACCCCTGGAATCTAGACTGGCCACGAGTTTATCAAGAATAGAATTTGATGGGACGGTTATACAAAGTGATCTTTTTTCCTTAAAACACTAAGCCGCGGAGCTATGTTAGAATTTGAAAACATTGAAATTGGCCTATTGCCCCACGCCCTACCGGCATTAGCCTCATTTCCCTGGCCTCAATCGACAGCGATGAAGTCAAGGCAGTATTATGATTCTTTTTAGTGCTCACACACCGATAATAAATATTTCCACTTTTACATGAGCGCTACTACTCTCACGCACTGTGTATCATATTTTAATACCTGCAACCAATTATGCCACCTACTTTCTTGAACGAATTGTTTCGAAGATTCAGAATTTCCAGATGAGTTTTTTTTCGCTGCCCATACTCATTGAAGTTGACAGGTCCTGTTAAACCATCCAGGCTAACCTGTTCAATATAAGTTCAAAGGTAAAGGGTTGAAATAGCTGCCAACTGGAAAACAACATTCTTAACAATTTTCTCAAATTGAACCAATCACAGTGCGCTTTGTACACAGGTTATTGTGTAAAACGCATTACGCAGACGTGCTACCTTTTTCAAGCAGGTCAACATTGCTTCTGTATCTTCTGAACTGATGAGAGATCCGTTAATCGACAGGCAAGGATCTGTATTTACCGCCTGGTTAATAACTTGGACTGAATCGTAAGCAAATGCAAGCAGTTCCTAAGGAAACAATGCAAATTTTGATGCAATGTAATCCATGAGATCAGAGATGATAGATTTTCTAAAGGGGCGTCTCTAGGACGATATTTATATAATATGGCAGCAAATCAAGTACACGATACTGATTGTAAACATATATTAAATTTACCTTGGTAGTTTTGTTATGATTACGTTCTAGTTCATCAGAAGCCGAGTTCTGAACATACGTAAGCTTCAATGATACTACCACATTCTGGTAACAGCTTAACTTCAAGGGTACCTGGAAAGTTCAAATTCAAACACTAGATTAAAATAAGTGTTATTACATCCCGGCATACGGATTATTTCGGCGCCATTGATGTTCCCTTGACTAGGTTGGGCTCTAACACATATTTAGCAAAAGATTACCGGGGTATATTCCACGAACTTGATTGGCAAGGGCTAAAATTGGCTATTCGCTAATCGAACACCCTTCTCGTATCGTTTTTCATTCATATTAAGAGTATATTGAGTATTTATAACGCAACTAATCTAAAAGTCTTCACTTTAATTTTTTATTACAACCATTTTGAAATCACTGGCGATCCTTGCAATCTGATTGGCTCTCAGCAGTGTGATTTATTCTCGAAGCGCACCATTTTTGTGCTCTTAATCGCATCTTTTTCCAAGCCAACGAGAATGGAACATTAAAAAACCAACCAATCAAACTTCAGGAAAGCCAGAGCAATTTATTCACGAATCACACTATTCTGTGCCCTGAATGGCATTTTATTCTGCCTTGCATACAAAATGAAATGTAATTGAGCGTTTCCGGTTCTGCTCTTTTTCACAAACCATATACTGCATCAATAAAGTATTGGTACTGACCAAGGCGATTACAAATGGATGTAATAGAGTGGCAATTGAGCTTCATGTCGTGCAATTTTGGTCTGCGTATGATTTCAGACCAAACTGCACTCCACTCAGTTCAGTTACTATTGTAACTCGTCCATCCGCAATAACACAAGAATCAACAGCTTCATAATCAATAAAGCTCTTCCTCCAGGCTCCTTACAACCACGTAAATTTAAGTGACTTAAACAAGGTTTACATCTTCTGAGCTCTGGTGTATTTGACCAATCAGACTGCAACCAACATTTTAAATTGTTGTGTAAAAAGGACAGCTCAATTTCAAACCTCTTCCTGAATAATCCACTTAGACGTGTCTCTGTGTTGACAAGGTTTCTGTGGCAAAATGAACAGAAAAGTGAAGAGAACTGTAATTATTTTGCACATTGACTGTTCCAAAACGTTCTGCAGAACATAACGGAATTTTCTTGGAACACCTGTCGTCACCAAGTAAACACGTGTAATTTCTTAAAATGTTTAACCAATCATGTAATGCTACTAAAATAGTTTCTTCAATCAAAAAGCATTTAAGGACGTTCGCGCTAATTGTTTCTGCGCATCCTTACTGCGCACGCAAATTCACATGCCACGTCAAACATGCGCGCGCGCGCTAAGTAATAAAATGAACGATAATAGGGCAGATGAACATTACCATAGCTTTGCCTGGATTTAACGATCTTGGACGTTCGGTGACTCCTATTTTTCTTTTGATGGATCACTTTCTCTACTGATTTTCTGCGTTTAGCGAAAAAATGAAGAAAATCTATCGAGTAGGAGTTTGAATTTTTTGTAAAATGCATCATCGAATTCTGTTCTTTTTAGCTCTTCGTTTATCTGTACGACAGTTTCAAATGCCTCTTGATAAGATTTGGAATTATTTACGCAACAGACCCACTTCTACTAAATACGTGTAACATCATTTGCCTCCATTGACTCACCTTCGGTATTTTGAACTATAAACCTCTGTAGACCATGCTGAATTGTATGCGCCAATTTTTCAAAATCAGGTTAGTTTTCCACACGCTTTATCTCTGAAACGAGGTTGGTGACCACCAGTTTTTTTTATTTTTTTAAATTTTTTGTGTGTGTTTCTGACACAAGTACAGTAACTCATTATCTGACTGCAGTAAAAATTTAAAAAAATATCTATCGACTGGAAAATTTTCGCGCGAACCTCCTTAAAGGCAGTGTGAGCAGCTAGCGTTCAACGTCTGCTTACGTCGAGTGACTGACTGCCTAGTAAATTTGTTGTGTGCTGAGCTGGAAAACTGAGATTCTGTGGGACACTGTTAGAAGTCAAGAATCTGCATGTTGATGGTGCCGATGATCCTAAATTCTGACTGAAAATTCCTAAGAAACTCTTCACTAACTTTTAGTAATCGATTGCTTATGTAATGATAAGCTTGAATAGGACAGACTGGATTACAATCGTCAAAAAGAGAACGGAAATAACAATTAATGAGATATAGATAAGAACTACCTGTTGTAACATAAGCTCAATTTTTTGTTTTTCAATGTAAAGTAGAATAATGTCAACTTCAAAGTCTTTTATTTGTTCCAATGCCCTCAGTACTGGTACAGAGGAATCTTCATCTTCATCCTGTTCAGAAAGCTGAACAAAATTTACCGTCATCCCTGAACTCCGGGAGATGGCAAAAAAATTCCCAGCTTCGTGCCACCGACTTGCTGAAAAAGCAAAACAAACAAATAAAAACAACAGCAATATCTTCATTTAACTTTAAGAGGTTTGCAGTAAAAATATTGCCAAGGAAACCTTACCGTCGTACACAAGTGCAATGTTTTTCCATCCAAATGTGTTCAGTATGGCACGCGTAGCAAGGGCGTATTCTTTGTATCCCGCTGACATCTGAATCGCTTTCTCACATTGATCAAAGGACCTACTGTCTCCATGGAAACGGATGAGAGGAATGCCGGTCACTGAAGAGAGTGTGCATGCAGACATTTTCGTGTTGCTTCCCTCAATGAGCACAATGGTGTTATGATCAAGTAAAGCTGAAGCTGAAATAATGACTTTTTTTCAAGATTAGTATTCATTAATTCTCGGCAACAATGCATCAATTCTACAAACATAAGATTTACACCATTTGGATGCAAACACAGCGCGACCTCGTTTCTCTGATTGGACAGGACTGAAAGATGTACATTTTACCCTTTATGAGCTTGGGCGAGCTCGTAAGGCAACTATCATGCTGAGAGGACCTATAATTTGATAGTTTAGTGAATATTATGATTTTATTGTTTTGCCTCGAGGTCGCGAAGACACAAGTCAAGTGGCATATAACTGAGGCGTCGTCAACTGGTCTATTTATAGGCCTAGAGAGAGCTCAATTCACTCATTATTGAAAGTTAGTATACTGGTACATGTGTCCTAAGATATACTCGAGTAGATAGAATAACAAAACTGACCACTATAAAGCCAGTATTATTAATATTTAAGAGAGCTGTTGCTATTAAGGTGATTAATGTTTAATTATTTCTTTTATATATCTCACCCGTATCAAATAAGTTCGTGTTATCCGCCGATGTGTTGAACTCTTTTAACACAAGTGAAACATTGCTCAAACTTGTCCTGCTGCTGACGACAGCGTTTATGACGTCATACTCATCTGAATGTCCATTAACAAAGCCTACATAGAACCGAATAACAATTATCCAGTTGAATGCTGCATGCTTCATTATTGCCTTTTGTGAAATAAATGACATTTACTTGAAATAATCACACTGAAGAGTAGTAGGCGAAATTATCTCGAGCGGAAATTACTTTTAACAGCGGTCAGGGGGAGAGGAAGGGAGCATATGGTGTAAAGTTAAACAAATTGACTTCAATGTCAAATCGAATCTTACTGACAGAGCTGTTAAAGTTCGTATCGGTTAGCCTAAGCCTAAGCTAAACCACTCTTGTTCCAGTTCTATATTGGTAATCCACTTAAGCCGCTGTTTGAAAGAATATTGTCCTATCAAATGGCGACGCCCCAAAGGCCCCTTAAACAAAGGCTCCTGATTAATGATTCAAGCAGAAAACTGTCAGGATCATTAGGTTCATGCCACGTAGTATACAAACTTACCGCAAGCAAATGATCTGTTTGTTGTAAAAACCTTCTGCACGAATGAGATAATAATTATAAACCCAATGTAGATTATTCCTTCCATTTCATGACCTTAAAATTGAAAGTAAATGAACATATATGAATGGAATGAATGAACATACATTGCAGAGAGGATATCACATAATGCGTTATCAACACACCAAACAAACTCTAATAAACTAGAATTTTTCAACACTTTTAAGAACGATTATACACCTTCCTCTTATTTAGGCCTAACAAGCAAACTAAGCGAAAGAAAAGAACTAGTGAAATTTAGGATAGGCAATCACAAACTAAGGATTGAAACGTGTCGATATGATCAAATTCCAAGGGTTAACAGAATTTGTAAATCTAATCAAATTGAAGATGAATCTCACTTTATCATATATTGTAGTAAATATTCTACTCTAAGAGATGAATTTTATAGAAAATAGAAAATATCGTTAAGAATTTCAAAGCAATTATCTCTATTACAAGCCACCGGCGAACTGATGACCTCTACAAATCATTATGTTAATCTTCATTAGCAATTTTATTTCATCTTGCTTTCATCGATCTACGCTATATTCTTCTTTAAAATCCAACCGATTGATTGATTGATTGATTGATTGATTGATTGATTGATTGATTGATTGATTGATTGCTCTATCATAACCTTATTGTACGTTCACAATTATCGTTACTGTTTTAGTTTTAGTTGACGAAAGCTTTTGCAGCACTGCATGTATTTATGGTCATGCAAATATAGCTAGTTGTTGTTGTTAAATATTTTACCGTATGGTCAGCTGTATGGATAGATAACAATAGATAGAGAACAAATTCCGGAAGCATGAAAAGGCTATTTCTGAATGACCTTTAGCCTCTTTCTCAAAGCGAGCCTTGGTACCCATCCTTTCATATGAAAATGAGATTTCATTCACATGCAAATTAATTCCTTTTATATGAATGATTGTGTACCAGGCCTCGCTTTGTTGGAGAGGCTTAGGTCAACTCGGAAATGGGCTATTGAGTTCAAGACTTCGCCACCGAAATACGACTGGTAAAGGACCGTGCAATTTTCAGGAGTTTTTGTTCGAATGAAAGAAATGAAAACAAAGTTTATAGAAACCGTGACTTTTATTTTAAGCTTTAACCAAGCAGCAAAACTTTCTCTACTATTAATGATAATTTAGGTAAAGAAAATGAACTCAGTCTCATCGGAAAGGATTCAACAAATTAGTCATTTTTTCATAACACGTCAGAATATGAGCACTGAAGAAGTGTGTGTCTTAACTCTTAATTGTATAAGCAAACTTAAGGAGTGTAGCTGAGGATCAGATTATGCAAATTAGGGATGAGTCGATCAGCTGTTTTCTCGCACCTCCACTGTTTTGCGGGCACATTTATCGTTTCATATCTCTAGGACAAAGTGTTACCTTACTGCAAGTGTTGGGCTAAAAATGTAACTGCTAGTTGAAATAATTCAAATGAAATGGTCGTTAAAACATCTAGTTAATTTGCTGTTCAGCGAGAGTGTTAATGGCAGCTTGTAACTGTTTTTCTGTTTGTTTGTTTGTTTGTTTGTTTGTTTGCTTGCTTGCTTGCTTGCTTGTTTCCAAATAACTCAGATTAATTGTGTGTCAAAATTCTTGCCGGAGTGTGATCACTTGTTTGTCAGGGAAAGTGTCTGAATCTCAATTGTTTGAGCGTGATATTTTTAGAAAAGAATAATTTCATATTACGTCAAAGTATCAACGATCATTCACTGCGAAATTCCCGAGTCTGCTCGTTGAGCACTTTGATTCAAGCGTACTATTCCACCTGGTTGGAGTGTACCTTCCTTACATACATGCAAGTAGACCGGGGTGGGGAGGTCCGACTATTGTTATTCACAAATGCGTGTGTTGGTTAATAGAGAGACCGAAAATGTTTAAAACTTCGTCGCCTCTCAAGTAAAAGCATAGTAATATTTTTCCGATGAACGATTTTTAACTCAATATCAAGAAAAGAATTATAACATACTTCATGCAACGATGTTAAAATTAGTTTTAAATCACTGTATTTCGAAGTCAAATTGTGTTTTATATTATACATCCAGTGGCCGTAGGGTAAGCTCAAACAGGCAAAAAAGTGAAGCAGTGATTTCGATATGATAACTACGATGGCTGTGATCACTGCTACTATTAATTATTATTACAACAAAATTACGACTGACTACCGTCGAGATAGAACTTTAAGTTTATCCCAGCGATCGTTGTTGTAACCATGGTTACGAGTCGCTATGATCGCTGGAGAATGGTTTCCATATAATTGCAACGATCGTGTCGATACCAGCGATCGTTGCAACCTTATGTGGAAACCAACCTTTACTAAGAAGGTGTTTTAACTACTTTTTGTTAGACAAATGGCATAATTTATGCCCTAAGACACGAGGATCGCTGCCTGTTAGATGAAACTGTTGAACCCTTACAGCATGAATGAATTTGCGTACTCCAAAACCTTATTCATTCCTTTGTTCAGTCTTTAGTTGAAAAGCATTATTTTTCCAAAAAAGGGTCCCACATGGATGAGCCGTAAGTATTTCACAGCGTGAAAACAAAAAATCTATAAAGCTGGCAATTTGCAAAAGATGTTAAAAACCTAACAAAGTGCATGCTGTTTGTTAAGAATTTAAAAGTTTTAGGTTAACTTTTTTATTTTTAGTTGGTACGGTTTTCTGTGTCAAAATGGAAAAAAAACCAAGATAGCGACCTTGGTGAAACGAAATCTCAACAAAGACGCGCCAAGAAGTAGCTTATTCATTCTATTTTTAACTGGCAAGTTATTATCACTTATAATTAATATCTGAGACACTTAATTAAAACAAGAGAAAATAAATTTATTTGCATCCATGACTAACTTGGCGAGTCACAAGTGCAATGAAAGGTAATTTGTACATTAAAAAAGGAAGACAAAACCACAATCGAGAGATTAGACCGTACCTTAAGTTGTACAATATTTGTACCTATTGTAGTAATTGGCAAAACAAGGGAAATCTCTTAGCTAGCTATGCACATGATAATAAAGTTCTCCGTGGGCCCCCGTCTAGCAAGTTGGAACCTGTCTACGTTTTTTCCTAGCTTTTTTGTCTAGCTTCTTTTTTTCCTTTCCAAACAATCAAGGACAATTTCATCACTGAATAAGAAAAAATGTCACAAAGGTAGCTTGACAGGCTGTGTAAAAGTTATTGAAGAAAAAAATCACAACAATAGTACTAATATATAAAAAAAAACTACTTTCCGTTTAAAGGTTTGTGGCGTGTGGCAGACGATATATAAGCTAATTTTTACCACTAGTTTAACACTATGCGTTCACCTGACAGTCAAATTGGTTATTTCTGCGGAAGCGTTGCCTAGCTATTACTTAAGTTTATTCAAGTATACCTAATTAAATAAACCACAGGATTATCGACATATTTCACACCAAAAAGTGTAACTACCGATGAGCTTAACTAATTTATAATGAAAACTTACCTGTCAGTTAACTGTTTTTCGCCTCAATTGTCAAAATATGAAACAAGAAAATGATCGATTCTCTTCCGAAAACACTGTATGTCGTTAAAGCATTTGAAGTTGGGGTAGCACCTGCCAACTCTTTTGTGCGCAGACTGCAGAAAATTAATCAATCGTAGGCAGAAAATTAATCAATCGTAGGAAAGTAGCAACATGCGTATTTACATATCAATAAACAACTACGAAGGCTTTTGTTTATACCTCGCCCGACAAAGCTCTGAGTAAGGTTGTCCTCAATCTCACCCCACTCGAAATACCTGTCCCTAATATTGAAATTTGTATTTATTTTTTTATTTCCTGACTACCCACGCAAGATTTGAAAATATCAGATATTCCGCTTAAAAAGATTTAAAAGCATGAAATTGGCGCATTGTTCGTTCAATAATCAGCAAATTTTAAACCTAATCAAAGATAAGAAATGGCCAAACATTTTGTAAATTCAACAGTCATCAATATTGATACTTGGGATGGGAGCCACTAGCAGCTTAATTCACGGTGTTCTTTTCTCTTTTTGGATATTCTGCATACATATTTTAGATGTTTTTAATCTATCTTTATTACCGATTTTCTTACTACTTTCGTTTATATGCTTTAATCCAACATGTCCAAATCCAAATAAACATACTGCATCAATCCTTTTCTTCTTAAATTTCAAAAAGGTAGCAGGATGTTTTACGATCATTGTAGTGTAAATTAAATCTCGAGCACACTCCTTTAATTTATATTGAGGTTTTAAAACAAGGCATCAGGATGAGGCGAGATAGGCAATGTTTTAACTTAAAATTGATAATAGGCTCTTTCATTTTACGAAAAGGTAGTTTAATAGCTCCGTTATCGCTCAAAACCCGCTAGAGATTCAAACTACGAAGCATAATTATACGCATTCATTCGTTGTTTCTATTGCTGCACGTGCACTCCACAGAGAACTGATGGGCGCTGAGCCAAAGAACGCCGCAAAAGAAAAGGAATATACAGGTGCACAAAGTTATAATATTCATCAATATTCGAACTCGAACACATAACATGACAGTGAGCTTTATCAGGAGAAACATGTTTCGTAGCTCGTTATTTAAATCACTTGGACAACTTGCTGGGTCAGTTTCTGTCTTGCAAATAGTAAACCATCAGCCACCTTAACGGCTTTGATAAACAGGTCCAAACAGGCACGGGTCTGCAAGTAACACTGCTGGATGATTCCTTTACTCAAGTTTCAGCAGATTATAGTGGGATTCCCACCCTTGATTTTACTTTAGGGGTGTTTCCTTCAAAAAGCCGTTTTGTGATCAGTAATGGATGAAATCCATAATCTTAATCCGAGCTCCCATTGTACCGGAATTGACAGATTTTAAATAAAGATCGATTTTTTTTTCGATCTGTAAAAAGAAAATCAGTACCTATATATGTATACATATATAAAAGAAGTTTACACGGGCTACCTGAGCCAACGGAGATCTCTGACCACCAGAGCGATCCCGGAGAGATTCTTATTCCAAACCACGACATGTAGTGATGATAACAAAAGTTTAAAAAGGCTAATGGAGGGCGGACAACTTCTGGAGGGAACGTTTAAAAGATTAAAAATTTAGTGAAAACGTTTCGGTCATACGGCCTTTATCCGTCACATGAGCAGCACTGGAACAAATTAAAGTTGCATTACATCTTTACAAGTTTCGCTTGTTTACAACCGTGACAAAATAAATTCTGAAGAGAGAAAAGCTTCCAAAAGTGTTAAGTAATTAAATAATAGATAAAAATTAGAGTTAAAAAGTATGAACAACAGTGCTAATTAACAGGTAATTGCAAACATGAATATGAAATCACGAGCTAACACTAAAATTATAATTGTGTACTTGTAACAAGCTCCTGGAACAGAGCCTTTGAGCTAAACCTTTTTCCCTTGACAATGCGTCTCAGTTTAAAAAGATCCAAATTTGAAGCCCTTGAATAGTAAAATAAAAAAAATGTATTGTAAAATATATTGAGGTTTACTGACAAAATCACCTATGACAACTGAAGGATAAGCAGGAAGATTTAAAAGCAATCATGTAGAAAATCCTTGCCAAGGCAAAGTGTTGAACGGTCACACGGCAAACTTAAGTTGACAAACTTGTGTTGGCAAAGTCAAATTGGTGTGTGTGAACGAAACAAAAACAATCGACAAACACTTTGGCAAACTGCTGGCAACAAACAGAACTTGTCTCTATTCTCGCCGACGTTTTCACCAAATTTTCGTGTTGGTAAACTCATATTTGACGTGTAAACGATTGGCAAACGTGTGTTGGTAACTGTCAACCAATCAAAACACGCGTTCCTTTCACGTGACTTGCGTTATCGAAGAGGTTCACAATTGTCCAGCTGTGTGGGACGTTTCTTAAAGCTCGTGGAAGCAAGTTTGATCCATGCGCCAAACATTTTTGAATGCGCGGAATTGCGCGAAGCTCTTCAGTGGACGAGTGTCCGTTTTAAGTGGTATCTTTTAGGGTTCACACAAGCCTCTAGTCACACCCAGATTAGTCTCCTTTAGGAGTTTAAATAGAATTTCCCGACGAGCATGTCCCATCTTTTCACATGGGAGTGCTCCCAGAACCAAAGGATCAATAGGACGGAATGGCTCTTCCAAGATTTCATGTTTCATCGGAACCTTCACGGCTGTCAGCTCTCGTAACATAAACTTTCCAGGTGCACTTCTCGTGGACAGCTTTTTCTTGACCTCTCAGAACGGGTGAAAAACGATTTTCACCTGGCTGAATTAAATGAAGGAAAACAAATGCATGAATCCAAAACGGAATGAAGGTTAATTCAAATCTTACTAATAACACCCGGTTTTGAAATCCTGGGCAAAGTTTACGCCTAGGCTGGCCTTCAGCAATTTGTCCAGTTTTCCAAATAGTTTGCTCGCGGTACTCATCTATACTCTTAAGGGTGGAGAGAGGCATTATGAGATCTGGAGTTAAGTGTCATTTGCTTAAAAGCATTCCCCACTCCCGGGCTAGAAAGGTAGATTTGCTCCGGGGATTTTCCGCTAGATAGTAGCACCCAGAATTGAACCATGAATTTACGAGCGAGTCGTCGAAACATAAAAACGGGGACTATAATGAGAAATCAGGGGCTCCTGGAGAAATCTAACCTTTAACATCTCGTTTCCCTAACTGGTCTGGAAATTTTCAATGGAAGATTTCTCACAAGAGTCGTCAGGCAGCTTTGAATAAATGTTTCATAACAATGGAAGCGAATGGGATAAAGTAACTTATACCTTACACATTCGCCAATCTGCCCCCCTCCATTTAAGAATCCTAACTAGCCACTTCGGTGCTTAACCCCCCCTTCAGAACCCCTTCTATCCCCCGTCTTAAACTAGGCTACTATGAAGGCATTCTCTTGGCTCGTCATGCATTACTCTGCAACGAATGTCTGTCTGCTGAAACAAGCGCTGAATTCCTTTCCTTTTGTTCGTAAAGATCAGCTGGACATCATCTGGAAATCGCGTGGAAATTATTAAAGGACCAATCAGCGCCAGGTTATCGTGTGATGAAGGCCAATCATAATTAAAAGTAAGTAAGTAAGTAACCTTTATTAATGTGGTCTAATACACTTAGCTCATTACAGTATGTTAAGTATCGCTATTTTCCAGGTATTGCCAGAAACAAAGAGAGTAAACAAATAAATTGAACAGGCTCCCTCGGGGTGACTACATAAACACTGCCCCAAACTGTTATATGCCACGTCGAAATCAACGGAAACGCTTGATAAATAACCAATTTTGCAAACCCAGTCGAACGATCATCTTATTCTCTGCGAAATACACTATAGCGTCCTGCTGAAGATATGAAATGACTATGAAAGGCCAAGCTAGTATTTTGGTTTTTTGCGATACTGATACGATTAAGTTCCAAAGTGTTGACTTCCCGCAGCTTTCGGAATTTGGTAGCACGTAATTATTGGTCTACGTAAATAGCTATTTGTTTCAGTAGACGTTCGTATCTTCGTAGGAAGCTACCCTTACACGTCATAATCCTTTCGCGTTGCGGTGCGTGAATTGAGCGGGAAGCTCGTGTACCACTCGGGTACCTGTTGTTTTAAAGATAAAATGCCAGCAGGCGGTGTTTATTTCTCAAATCCCGTAGTGCAACCGAAGACGTAGAAATTTCCGTGCATTTGCATTGCACACTATGGATAGAAAGAAAGAAGAAAAGGAAAATTTTGGTCGACTAGTGGCTACTGATCGTCCGATGTCGACAGTTACAAATGTACTTACATTGACAGGTGGAATCCTCATTTGTCATGCTCAACAAATCTTCACCACTTTTGTCCTTTTTGAAGCGCGAACTTGTCAAGATCAGAATTTCCATCACTGCTGATTTTATGAGTTACTATGTTTTGTTTTAATACAGTCGAACCTCCCGTAAGCGACTACCCAAAATGTCAAACCTAGGTGGTCGCTTTCGCGGGCTTAGACCATATTGAGACTTACCCCGTGTTTTAAATGTTTTACTCATGTGAAAAGTCAATTTCGAGAAAAAAATCCGGTTGAGAAGTTTCCGTCTCTTGTACAACCCAGGAATAAGACTATTTTACAACACCTCATTATCCAATTTTCGCTCTATTATCTTTCAAGTGGTCGCTTACGGAAGGTTAAAAACAAAACAAAATTTCAAACTTTTAACTCTTAAAGTGGTCGCGGTCGCTTACGAGAGGTGGTCGCTTACAAGAGGTTTCAAATATAGTGACTTGACTTAGAAACCTTTAGTAGTTTGGCAAACTGGTCGCGGAGAGAGAGAGGGAGAGGTGGTCGCTTACGAGAGGTGGTCGCAACCGGAGGTGCGACTGAAATTCGGAATATCAACCGCATACAGGTTGTAATGGAGGTGAGCAGGAGCCCATGAGCTCCTGGAGTGGGTGGTGCATTCACTCCCTTGATTCTTAACCACGCTGTCACGCCCTACCCCAGTTTTCACCGCAGCGGCAAACTAAAATGTATAAACGGTAACAAAAGCTGCTCTTTTCTTTCCACAGACCCCCTATTTTGTCTTGTGATCGCAAGCAAACGATCAACCGCGAGGGATATGAACAAGCCAAAACGCAACGGGGTGGGGCTAGGGGAAAGACAAAAGTATTATTATTGTTTTGCCTACTCACTCCAACTCGCTCTCCGCTCTCGCGCCTTCGAAGAAAAATTGACTCGAAGAAAAACAGACGGTTCTGTGGATAGACTATACACGCTCCATAATCTTGACTTTCGAACCTAATCCTGACTTTCGAACCTAATCCTGTACGTCTTTTGCGATTCCTTGGCTCAGTTTAATTGGCTCTTAGTCACGGTTAACTGATTATTTCGTTAATAATTACATTACCTACGTTATATGCCTGAAAGATAAAAGATAATTGCGTGAAACGCCACTTAAGTAGAAACATTAGAAACCTGTTCAGTTAGAAAAATAATCCTACTACAGACTACTACTATTTTATTTCCGAAGTCGAGCGAACCTGAAAGATTGCCATCTCTTTCAATGGCTAATAACACGAGGTCAAATAAACATGATCAAGTCAATCTAATCAATCTATCTTAACTGTGAGTGGAGAGCAGAAATTAATAGCCGTGCGGACTGTTCGTACCGACACCACCACTTTAATTTAAGGATTCGAGATTTTTCAAATTAACATGCACAGAACCGCTGAATTCCGCCCGGCAGACCAAAATTCGATCTCCGACAAAGGGTTCTGGTTATTCCGGAATTTCTCGTAGTTTGTTGTGTTATGAAAGATGCCTGATGCGACACGGCACTCAGTTCGACTGTGATCATCAACAACTTTCAGCCGCGCCAAGATCAGCTTTTAAGTTTTAGCTGTTCTCGTGGTAACATTTTGATGCTTGCTCAATAATTGTTTTAGCCAGATATCTGTGAAT
The DNA here is from genome assembly GCF_964199315.1 of Orbicella franksi. NCBI lineage: Eukaryota > Metazoa > Cnidaria > Anthozoa > Scleractinia > Merulinidae > Orbicella > Orbicella franksi. The sequence continues at coordinate 19,381,203 of NC_138152.1, read as the reverse complement.
AAATTACTCAGCCAAAGAGCTTGATTGATAGCTATCTCTTTTCATTGTTTTGTTGATCCCTTGGGTAAATAACATGAGCCAATCTTTAGGGGTGATGCAAGTGAAGTGTGATTGTCCTTTCATTTTGCAGTTGTTGATTAAACAATGAATACCTTGGTTGATTATTACTCATCTATCACGGGACTCAAACGCCTTCGTACCTCATTTGATAGGCAGCAGCTCGTTTTAGTTGTTTTATTCGTCCATCTTCCTGGCGTCTGAAGCAAACGCCAGCATGTCTCTTAATAAGCTCAAAGAAAAACTGACCCAGTTTAAAGAAGACATAGAAAAGGCCGAAGAGAGGGAGGCTGACGCAAAATCCCAGCTAAAAGAAGCCGAAGAGCAAGAAGAAAAATACACAACAGAGGCCGAAGGAATTAAGCGAAGGAAGAGACTACTCCTGGCCGATTTGGACAAGGTTAACAAGCGCTTGGATGAGCAGGAAGAGAAACTAAAGCAGGTCACTCAAAAAGGAGAAAAAGAAGAGTTGTGTCGCAAAGAGTTAGAGGAAAATGAAGAAGAAGGGGATGAGAAAATCTTGGAACTGGAATCTCTTATCACTGAAGCTGCAAAGGAAGGAGAAGAAAAGCACCACACGTTGATTGAGGCTAAGCGACGCCTTGTTGTGATAGAGCGCGATCTGAAGTCTGCGGAAGAGCGAGAAGAAAAAAGTCTTCGTGCAATCGAGATGTTAGAAGCGTCGTTAGAAAGAATTTCGGAAAAAACTAAGGATCTCGAGCAAGCGGACGAAGACGCATCTGAACGAGAACAAGTCACTGAAGAGAAGATACAGTTCCTGGAAGAACAACTGAAAATGGCCAACGTCAGACTCGACGATGCTGAGAGGCAGCACGCCAAATGGGAGAGGTTATCCGACTCTATCACGGAAGAAATCAATAATTGGAGAGCCAAGATACGAGAAGTAGAAGATGAAATGGAAGAAATTACGAATATTGCGGACGACATTTGAAGAACAGGATTACATGAAATTTGCATACGCAAGAACATCCGTTGCAGCGAATTAACTGGTACTTGATCGAGAGCCAAGAATCATTCAGTGTACAATCTTGTCAGGAGAACTTTTATTTGATCAATCAAACGGTGTTAATACAAACTGTTTCTCGTGGTAAATGAGAGATGTTATTTTTCTATTATGCGTAGGAATTTTCTAAGCAGCAGTTATGCAAATGTATGTGTTTTTGAAGATAAATGTAAACTTTCGTCTATTTACTCTTTTGAGGTGATGATTTTCAAATCTTTCATGAACGGAAATATGCGCTGGTTTTTTTTTTATTATTATTTCGCAGCCCTGCTGGGTTAGTTTACTCTGGTTTATGTTATACGCACGTTCAAATAGTCTGTATTTTTAAAAGGAGGATTTGTCCACATTGTTTTAGCTGAAATAATCTTGATACCGCTCAATACTGGAGTTAAACTTTTCTATTAAATGTCAAAATTTATCAACAGGGTGCTTTTTATTCCTCAATGGTTTATGATGATCGTGATGTCACTGGCCAGCCCATGATATTAGGAAATCCGAAACCTCACCTCACAGCTTCAATGTGGGCTCAATTTCCCGAACAGCGGCTAGCCAATGGTCTGTCTTTGTAGCCGTGGTCTTTCTAGCTAGCCTACGTGTAGCCGTACCCACCTCCTGAGGCGCAGGCTAGGTAGGTACGGCCACACGTAGGCTATTTCTAGCCTGCATCGCCTACATGCAATGCAGGCGTATTTTGGCGAGCAAGCGTATTTTGACCAATCGAGCGCCATCTTGGATTCAAACTCGGGAGGGGCTTGGTGAGAGACGAAAAGGTGTCTCTGGAGGTTGCATTATTTCGTCTACGTATCCAGGAACCCATGCCGAAAAGCTTCCCGTAGCTCTTTTTTTGTTTGTTTGTTGTTCATCTCGTTAGCTAGCTAGCTATAGCTGTGTTATAGAAAAAGGAAAGAATTTACCATACTTTTCAATGGATAAAAGAAAGATCAGTTACATGTAAAACATGACATAAGTTTATTGTTTTATTATTATTATTTTTTTTTTTTTTCCCCATCAAGACACCATGCTCCCATGCCACAGCTAGGCCAAGCTCATGTACCGATAGCGTGACCGTGACCTTTGTCTTTGGACGTTATTGCGTTACAAGGGTTTGATTTATAGAGCTTTATTTGGGACCAGACCGTTTTATTTATAAAGATATAAATTGGAATGTTTTGTGATTAAACTAAATGATTTCGTTGCTGTTTGGATCGCATCTCATTCTCCCGACGATTCCACTGCAAAAAGAAGTGTCAGTGGTCAGCGGTAGCCTTAAAAATTTATGCCTATTTTCGCTGGTGCGCAGACTGATTTGACGCAACTTGTGAAAATAATTGCGCGAAGTTTGTTCATTATTATTATTATTATTATCAACCGTGAGAGACAAGATGTTCGCATTGAGAATAGCAGGACGATGTTCTCAAGCTACTCTTCGAAATTTCTCGACTTTTTCGATTCAAAATTCGTCAAAAACGATGGCGCGATTTCCAAGGGAGAATTGCCACAGATTTTATCAAACTGAAACTAAGGCATGGAGATCTTGGGAAGGAACTACAAAAGCTCCTGGTATTACTGGTAAGATAAGCTTATTACTTCTCTGCATGTGTTGCTTTCGTTTAGAAACTTTGCACCTGTTGCTACGTATATATGTGCACAAGCCTGCAAATAACAGTCGGTCATCGGACAATTGTCCGGTAAATTTGAGGTTTTGACAGGTAAAAGCTTAGCCTGGTCGGACACTCTGACCGGGCATTTCTGCTAAAATGAAAAATATTTTAACTGGTAATTTATGGCCGAATATGGGACAAGTTATTTTGTTATACTGCCACACAATACTACGTAAAAAAGCTTTGTTATCGGTTTTGTTTTTATTCCAATTTTAAGAACGCGTACTGCGTCGTCTCAAATGTTATAATTATGTCGAATTGTAAACACATCACATCAGCGCCACTGTCCCTACATGTACGCATTTTGTGGTGGCGTCGTGAAAGATCGTGAAGCCCCATTTAGTCTGAATTACGTGCATCCGAAAAACTACTAAAAACTGAGGTCTTATGTAATTACTCGTTGTTTGTTGCTACCAAGTGTTGTGGAATTAATTTTCAGTCGTAATACATTGACCTGATTATAATAATAATAATATGGAAATTAAATACACGGCCCAAATACTCACGTTTCGTTTATCTGAATGCAATCGCTCTCAAAAACTTTAAAACCTCTAAAACGTAACCAAATGTTTTTCTAGTCCGTATGATCAATAATCGGTTTAATTGTTAAATCTTATAGTTGTTTTTACGTCTGTCAGTGTGGTTGAAATATAGTTTCCGTACCACAGAAATGTTTTTGTGAAAAGCGTGAATGTACAGATTAGTCACGCTTTATAGTCACGACCACCTCCAATTCCACATTTTAGATAATTACGCAAATTTTTAATTCAATTGACCCCAAAAACATCCAGAGGAAACTTGCTTTCAGAAAAAGTCGAAGAATTCATTTCAGCCAATTTTCGAGTCTCTGAATGTCCACACGGGAGATTGTTTCATCGCTTTTCCCGTTTTCCTTAGACATCTTGGGAAACTTGTTACGTTGGAAACGCTTGTGTGACTAGGGGTATAAACGTTTGTAAATTTGTCAATTTTCAACAGGTAAAATAATACCAGAAGCAATGTAAAGGTCCCCTTGCTGGTACTAGTAGCGATTTTACACTTAGTTGACTTGTAAGCTTTTTGAATTTACAACCAATATTTTGGCGAAGAGTCTACACTAAAATACCAAAATGTCTCAAATATCTCTTTTTAATTATTTTCTAACGACAAACAATTTTTTTTGTCCGACCAGACTGGCTTTTTGTCAGGTCAAAACTGGTCCTTGTCCTGACAAATGACCTGCCTATAGACAAAAATTATTTGCAGGTTTGTGTGCATGTAAGGTAACCTACAACGAAAAATATCTTTGATCAATCAGTACATGACGTAAAGTTAATGTCAAGAATGTGTTTATGAATAATGAAAATAAGGTGAATAGACCTTTTTTTCCATCCGTACATAGAACATTCACCATTCATACCAGATCACTTGCTATGCACGTTAGCAGTACATGAGAATTACTTTTTTAGTATAATATATAGCAGAACTTGTGCACCTATCATGTTAAGCCACTGGGGTGGGGGGGGGGGGGGGGGAGGCCAGGCATAGGCATAACAAGTCTACCCTTGGTTGGGTAGACTTTTGATCATTCGCCTGGATATCGGAACTTTTGACTTCAACTGAAGAAGCTAGTCATAAAAGGGGATAAGTGACGATTTTGGTTGCTTTTCTTTTTTCTTGCTCCAAATTAGCTGAATTTTTGCATGTGCTCTTCAATGTAATAGAAAAATGTGGTTCTGTATTTTTGTCGCTGGTTTTTGCTTTGTTTTCGAGTTAAAACGTAGGCAAAAAACTTTGCTTTTCCTAGCCATGTCTTTAGGAGTTTATTTGTTGAACAGCAAACAGGCAGACTGTTTATAGTGTATGAAGTCAAAACCAAATCCCACAGCATATAGAGCGGAAATCTGGGAACGGATTGTTTACACCGGTTATTGTGACGTGAACACAACACGTGAATCGATCGAGCGTCAAACGAAATGCCATCAAACAAAAAAGAGATGTGCCGTATTAGAGCTCTGTCAACTAATATCTTAAGCCTTGTTTTAAAGTACCTTGTGTGCCTACCTGGTGGTTGAGAGGCATCATAAAGCCTCGATAAACCCGTAAGTCATCAGCACGTTTTAAAGAATCAAAATGTGTTCTGAAACTTCGAAGGCAGCTGATATACCGTAATCGTGTTATCAGCGTTCGAAGTCAGATCGAGCCAGGTAGCAAAGTCCAAGAACAGTTCTTGCCCAAGAAAAATACCCTCTGGTGAGTTGTGGCCCATTTGCCAAGCGTTGCTAGCGTCAAAGTTTGGAAAGCGAGAACTGGTTTTAGACTTATAAAATTTGTCTTGTATCGACCGCCATGTCTTCCCGCGCACGAGGTGTAAAGACCCTTCCCGGCATGCATTGCGATTACGTTCTGCGGACGTTTCTCGAACTGGTAACTAGATTTAAACATAATAATGGCCAGCAAGTGGCGATCGATTGTAACAGATCTGTGATCCAGTTTGCATTGATTTTATTTCAAATCGGCATGATTTGTAGTGTTTTGAGCTTCTGGGATCAGGGGACATGCAGATGTATGGAGACCCGTACGTTGCGCAGAAGGGTTAATCTGTTAATCTGTCAGCCCTATTTATAGAGCGTTTTCACGTGGAGTCATCAAATTCTTAAATCCAAAACTAAACAGCCGCCAAAGTTGTTGTCCTCGTCAGGCATAAGAGGTACCAGCGCATTTTGAACTTGGAAGTTATGGCGGTGCGTGACATAAAGCTACGATCGCGTTTGTCGAAAACTATGTTTTATCTCGTGATTTTTTAGCCATTGAAGACGTTGCCGTATTTGAAAAAGTGTTTATTGAAACGTTTATTTGTTTCATTTTATTTTTATTTACACCTTTTTTTGACCTGAAATCAGCATTTTTGAGCTTATACGTTGCGTGAAATTACCATTTTCAGGAGCCCATCATGGGCTCCTACCATTTTGCTGTTTTCTAAGTGAAACCAACATCCTTGCCGTCACGCGTTAACGTCAAATTAACATTTTAACCTATTTAGACCTGAAATCAACATCATCAAGTTTATGCGCTGCGTAAAATTGACATTTTGCTGGTTTCTAAGTGAAACCAACATCCTTGCCGTCACGCGTCAACGTGAAATCAACATTTAAACCTTTTTTGATCTAAAAGCAACATTTTTGAGCTTATACGTTGCGTGGAATTGACATTTTGCTGGTTTCTAAGAGAAATCAACCTCCTTGCCGTCACACGTTAACGCGAAATCAACATTTTAACCTATTTAGACCTGAAATCAACATCATTGAGCTTATGCGCTGCGTGAAATTGACATTTTGCTGGTTTCTAAGTGAAACCAACATCCTTGCCGTCACGCGTTAACGCGAAATCAACATTTTAACCTATTTATGTTAAGGATGGCACGACAAGACGCCATTTGCAATGCAACTCAACTCGTTTAATGCGTACTTCATGTAAGCTACATAGAACTAGAACGCACATGTTTACTCCAAATATGGTAAGATAAACCATATACGTAACATCTCCCTTTCTTTAAAAAAAAGAAAAACTAATAAACAAATATCTGGCAAAAAACTAGCCTAAAACAAACTTACACAAATCCACTTTGTTTCTGAAAGTGTTCTATGTCAAACTAAATCAGTTTATCCGAGCTGGCTAAAACAAACTTAAAGTGTTCAAAGTCTAGTCTTTGCTTAACGCTTCATGTCAAAATCTTTAAATCTTGAAGGGGGACGAACAGTCCGGGTTCTTGTCTTCTGAGGTGCTAACAATGGAACATTAGTCTCTTCAGCAACAGTTTCATTCAAGGAATCTTTGTCAGGCCTAGTAGGTATAGCAGGTAACTCAGGTACTCTAGGTATCTCCTTGTGATTTACTCCTGACTCATGTGAGCTAACCTTGGTGCTTTGCTTTTCTGGTGTCGAGGATTCTGCTGCAGGCCTCAGAAACTGCCTGTTTCTTCGGAGGGTCTCACTGCCTGCTTGGACTACATATGACCTGTCTGACAGTTTCTCGACACAAGTGGCTGGTTTCCACGTTTGGTTCTTTCGCAGGGGTGCACTTCTGACTTCTTGTCCAATCTCTAATTCAGGTAACTGCTTCACATGACGGTCATGGTAGAACTTCGCCTTTTGCCTTTTCCGCTCTAATTTCTCTGTAGAATGTGGGCTTACTTTGGGACGGAGAAGGCTTGACGCTGTTGGTAAGAGAGTTCGTGTTCGGCGCGACATAAGCCTCTGGGCGGGGCTGTCACCTATACCTTCAGTAGGTGTGTTCCTGTAGTCTAGTAGCGATAGCCATGGATCTTTCCCATCTCGGTCCGCTTTCTTAAATAGCAGTTTAACTGTCTTCACTGAAGACTCTGCTTTCCCATTTGACTTTGGGTAGTGTGGTGATGATGTCACATGGTTAAATTCCCAGCTGAGTGAGAACTCGTGAAATTCTTGACTGCTATACTGTGGTCCGTTGTCTGAGACAACAGTGTCCGGGATTCCATGTCTACTGAATTGTTCTTTGAGTACTTGTATAACTGCACGTGAGGTGGTATCTTCAAGTTCACTAACTTCTACAAAATCTGAGTAATAGTCAACGACTGTGAGGTAATTCTTTCCACTAACAGTGAACAAATCTGTAGCCACTTTACTCCAAGGTCTGTCTGGAAGTTGATGAGACTGCATTGGCTGACTAGCATTCCTAGCCTGAAACTCGGCACAGACAGCACATCTCTCAACCAGGGCTTTGACTTCTGAATTCATTCCAGGCCAGAACACGATGTCTTTGGCCTTTCTTAGACATGATGCGACTCCTTGATGGCTTGAATGAATTCTTGAGAGCATCTCTGGCCTCATGGCTTTGGGGACAATCACTCTCTGACTCTTAAATAAAATACCATTGTGGAGTGAAATCTCTTCTCTGTAGTTCCAGTAGTCACGAACTTGTACTGGGCATTGCTCTCTTCTCTCAGGCCATCCTGTTAGAACAGTGGTCTTCAGGCTCTCTAAGACGAGGTCTTGTGCTGTGCACTTCTGCAGCTGAGTTAACCTTTCTGGAGCCACTTTGATGGAATCAAAGGGAGTAAGTGTTTCAAGTTCAAGAGCGAAAACTTGAAAGTTGTCTGTCATCTCCTTCTTGACAGCAAGCGAGGCTCGAGACAAGTGATCGGCAACATACATCTGTGCACCTGGCTTGTACTTAACCTCTAGGTTAAAGCGCTGTAGCCTCAACATCATTCTTTGTAGTCGACATGGAGCAGAGAGGATTGACTTCTGGAAAATGGACTGTAAGGGTTTGTGATCTGACTCAACTGTTATCTTTTTACGACCGGCGAGGTATTGACTGAACCTTTCGCAGGAGAAGACAATCGCTAAACACTCTTTCTCGATTTGAGCATATTGCCTCTCAGTCTGTGATAGGGACCGTGAAGCAAAAGCAACTGGCTGGCCGTTTTGTAATAAAGCTGCTCCTAACCCGTATTCACTCGCATCACATTGCACTGTGACTTCTTCTTGAAGGTCATAATACTTGAGCACAGGGTGTTTGACTACAAGCTCTCGCACTTCCTGGAATGCTGTCTCATGATGCTGGGACCAGATGAACTTTGCATCCTTTGCTGTCATCTCTCTCAGTGGCTGGGCGACCTCTGATAACCTAGGGAGAAACTTTGCCAAGTAATTAACGAATCCTAAGAGACTCAGGAGTTCCTTCTTGGATGTAGGCCTCGGCATTTCCTGAACTGCCTTCACTTTCTCAGGATCTGGCTGTAACCCATCTTTGGTGATCAAGTGTCCCATGAATCTGACTTCAGACTTCTTGAGGTTCAACTTGCTGCTGTTTAGACGCAGATTGGCTTTTCGAGCTTGCTCTAGCAGACGAATCAAGTTCTCATCATGATTTCGATTTGCTTCTTCATCATTCTCTCCATAGCCCATGACCAATATGTCATCTCTTATCACTTCTACACCGGGAAGACTATCAAGCTTCTCATGCAATTTGCATTCGAACTCTTCTGGAGCCAGGTTGATACCAAAGGGTAGCCTCAAATACTTGTAACGCCCAAAGGGAGTCCAGAATGTTGTCTTGAGACTGCTGCTCTCATCTAATCCAACCTGGTAAAACCCATCTTTAGCATCTAAGGTACTAAACACTTTGGCATTGCTAAGCTTGGGCAACAACTCATCTAGAGTAGGCATTTGGTACTTTGGACGGATGACTGCCTTGTTAAGATCTTTAGGATCCAAACAAATCCTAATCTTATTTGGTGTTGCGACAACCACCATACTGCTAATCCAGTCGGTCGGTACTGTGACTTTCTCCACGATTCCTTTCCTTTCCAGATCATCAAGTTTGGCCTTGACCTTATCACGCAGGGGAACTGGCACTCGGCGCGGAGAATGCTGCACTGGTTTTACGCTGGGGTCTGTGATAATGGTTGTATCACCAATATGGCCTAACCCTTCAAAAACATCTTTGTACTGAACAAGAATCTGATCTCTGGTCAGGTTACTACTGCTTTTCAGGACATGAATGGACTCTTCAGGATCTATATCCACTTTGAGAAGTCCCAACTGCTCACAAGTCTCAGCCGATAAGAGGGGTTTGTTAGAACTCTCAACAACTTGGAATCTCAGGTCCAGATGCTTGCCCCTTCTCTCTGCTGTGAGTGTGGTCTCACCTACAGGCTTCATCAAGCTACCATCAAATAGCTTTAGCTGGGCATTGGACTTAGACAAGGGGGGATCACCATTCTGCAACAGCTGAACTAGATTTCTGTGACTGATCACATTACAAGTTGCACCAGTGTCCAACTGACATACTAATTGCTCTTTGTACTGCTCTTCTATCACAAAGGTAATACTGGATGTCAACTGTTTACCACTACCATTAATTGCAGTAATTTCTTCTATCTTCAATAATGATTCCTCAGACTCAAAACCTTCTGCCACTTCAGCGACATGAACCTTCTCTTTGCCTGCCTGACACACTTTGGCGAAGTGGTTCATTCTTTTACAATTGCGACATTGTTGACCATAAGCTGGACATTCTGTCTGCTTGGCATGCTTCTTTTGTTGGCCACAATATTTACATTTCCATTTTTTGTCAGGTTTCTTTGGATTTGGTGGTTTCTTCGGATGAGGAGGCATCTTGCCTTGCATCGGTTTACGCTTCACATGAACTAAGTTCAGTTCCTCATTGTTTTGTTTCTCATCCTTTTGAATCGACTTTAGCTGCTTATTCGTTATTTCACTTGATTTACACATGTCAAGAGCTTTATCCAAAGACAAATCTTTCTCTCTGAGCAATCTAGCTTTTGTACCCTTATCTTGTATTCCAATAACTAGCCTGTCACGTATCATTTCTTCTGCAAGTGCTCCAAACTGACACGATGCTGCGAGTTTTCTTAATCTATTGACATAGCAATCAACAGTTTCTTCGGGTACTTGAATGCAAGAGTTAAAGACATACCTCTCATAGACGACATTTCTCTTTGGTAGGAAATAGTTTTCCAGCGCCTTCAATGCTGAAGTTATCGTCAGTACTTCGGTGCCAAAATTCAGATTCAGGAAAATTTGCAGACACTCCTTTCCCATAACAGAACGGAAGGTTGCTAATCGGATCGATTGACTCTTCTGATCCAAACCCGTTGCTACCTCATAATCTTGCCATTGTTGCTTAAAAAATTCCCAGTTGCTCGTGATATCTCCACGACAAACCATAGCGCTTGGTACTGGAAAATTTGAAGGAAAACTGAGGACTTGAGGCGGCGGAGTAGGCTGTGGAGCTTGCGGTGGAGCTGGTGGTGGAGGATCTTGTTCGGTGTCTGACATCGTTTCGCTGGGTTTCAACGCACGTGGTCGATGTTGAAATTCGCTGTACGTACCGTAAATCAAGGAATTGTCGCTTCGTTTCGCTTCAGTAACTGCTTTGACTGAATATCAACCAGAAGACGTAATCTTGAGCGCTGCAGCTCGCCATAAGATCAACAAAGCACTTCTGACACCATGTTAAGGATGGCACGACAAGACGCCATTTGCAATGCAACTCAACTCGTTTAATGCGTACTTCATGTAAGCTACATAGAACTAGAACGCACATGTTTACTCCAAATATGGTAAGATAAACCATATACGTAACAATTTAGACCTGAAATCAACATCATTGAGCTTATGCGCTGCGTAAAATTGACAGTTTGCTGGTTTTTAAGTGAAACCAACATCCTTGCCGTCACGCGTTAACGCGAAATCAACATTTTAACCTATTTAGACCTGAAATCAACATCATTGAGCTTATGCGCTGCGTGAAATTGACATTTTGCTGCTTTCTAAGTGAAACCAACATCCTTGCCGTCACGCGTTAACGCGAAATCAACATTTTAACCTATTTAGACCTGAAATCAACATCATTGAGCTTATGCGCTGCGTGAAATTGACATTTTGCTGGTTTTTAAGTGAAACCAACATCCTTGCCGTCACGCGTTAACGTGAAATCAACATTTAAACCTTTTTTGACCTAAAATCAACATTTTTGAGCTTATACGTTGCGTGAAATTGACATTTTGCTGCTTTCTAAGTGAGATCAAAGTCCCTGCGGTCGCGGCGGGCCGATCCTTTGTTATGATAAACCGAGGCGAGACTTCGACTTATAACAAAGGCTTGGCTTGGTTATTATAACAAAGGATCGGCTCTGTTTATCATAACAAAGGCCCGGCTTCGTTTATTTGCAGCCTCGGCGGGAAAAGGGCGTTAGGTATTTTAATCAAAAGTGAACTTTGTCGAAAACGCTCCAAATTTCGCATAGAGTTTTGTTTAGGTATGTTTAGCAATGTCCCGTAGTTTTTGCGCTAAACCTTGCTTCGTTTTCAGGATATTGCGTATGCAAAAAATCACTCGGTTTTCCTAGCGGCGTCTTTATAAAGCGAAGCAAAAACCAGCGGCAAAAATACAGGAACACGTTTTTCTATTACATTGAAGAGCACATGCAAAAATTCAGCTAATTTGGAGCAAGAAAAAAGAAAAGCAACCAAAATCGTCACTTATCCCCTTTTATGACTAGCTTCTTCAACTGTTAGTAGACTGACTTGGATATCCACCATCTTGGATGACCAAGAGTGACTGGAAACAAACTGTTCCAGATTGCTGGCTGTGCATGAGATGTTCAGAAGTTTGATGTTGAACTGAACATTGTTGCAGATATTCTGTAAACAAGGCCTTTGTTCGAGATCTTAGTTTTTCCTGAGTTAAAGGTTAATTCCATTGGTAAACATCATTGATTTGTATTTTGAAAGTTGTGTATGGAAACAAATTTCCAAATCCTACATAACGTAAGACTGTTTTTAATTTAAGCTCAAATGAATTGAAATTATGAAACATTTTACAGGATAGTGTTCTGTATTCACCTTCATACATTCAATTTGCAATGTATGTTGTTTCTAAGCGTGGTTATAATTTTAGTACTAAAACAAAATTGAATTATTGAACTTCATCTTTATGAGCCTACCATGTGCAGCGTATTATTATGAATAATATTAGTGAATACATCTAAGATCTTGAGTCCTATTATGGGGCATTTTTTCATATTTCTCTACTACAGATAGATGTTAACAGTGTTTCTGTTTAAAATGTAAGTAATTAAAATGTCACAATGGTGGACCTAGGACATTAGTCATGATAAGAATTTCCATGTTTTCTGTCTTCTTTAGTCGTGTAAGTTTAGGCAGTCTTCACAATTTTGATATAAATTAGGTGACATTTTTATATTAAACAGACGTTGCATTTTAAAGTTGTTGTTTTGTAGCCTTTTATTTACAACTTTTTGATGTTTAATTCTTTTTTGACAGACCTTTGCCTTTTTCTAGATAGAGGTGGAGAATTTGCATTCTTTTGAACAACACTAATATCCCTGAGATGGGGAATTTGCACTCTTTTGACCAAGTTTAATTTCCCTGGGGTTGGGCATTTGAACTGAAAAGGTGATCGGAGTTCAAATCCCCGCCTTGCCCCCCCCCCCCCCCCCCCCGCCCCAAGCGGCTTAACAATGATAGGTGCATTATACTTGTACACTGTACATGTCAATTCAGCCACTTAATCTTTGTCTGAGATTTGCTGGTTATCCCCATGCATTTCCAGCAACCCAAATAGTGTTTTTACAAGTTCATCAACATTTGCATTAGAACCCTAGTTGGTGGTCACTAATTTTCTCTGTATTACACTAATGAAAGGAGTAAATGTTGTAATGGACTTAACGTGTACAGTGACAGAACACTTTCACAAAAGACCAGCCCCTGATAAAAAATATCAATTTTACAGATACCAAGAAATCATATCGGTATATATCACAGGGCTCAAAATAATTTTCAGACTGTGGCCGGTCATGTTGAGTGGCCCATGTAATTTTAGCTCAGTTACGTCTCGTTTCTGACCAGTCAAGATATTTAAAAAAATTTAAGTAATATTGGCCTATTTAAACCCACAAATATAATTTGTTTGTTCCAGTTGTTGATAGACTGTTTAAAAATTGGCTTAATACAAAGAAAAGCTTAAAACTTAACCAAAGATAGCCTTGGCAGGGCTCAGCAGCTCAATGAAGTGGCATGGTACCAGTGGAATTCTTGTCACCTGCAAAAGAAAAAGCATTGAACGGATGCATATTTGATGAAACTTTTTTGATCGGTATATTTAATTCCATGAGCTGCTGTTTTGATGTTCTACAATTTACAGTATTTATGATGTCCATCAAAATGTGTATCAGCAGATTCTAATTTTGGGCTTCAGAAGTAACTTGGTAAACAAGTATAGCCGAAGAAGAAGTTTATGTTTCCTCAATTCTCACCCGTGCAAACGCACAACAAATCATCACGTTAGTACGAATACAGCTACAGTTACACAACAAGTGTTGGGAAGTTTCTTACTGATGTGACTAAACTAAAAGTTCTAAAGTGTAAGCCATAAAAATTCTAAACTCTGTTGTAGTCATATTTTAGAGAGAGTTTTTGTTCATGAAGAACTAATGATCATCATTCAGTAGATTTTACCACGATAGTGGGTAGATTTTGGTCACATGCTAAGCAACGAGTTGAGAGTGTCTCAAATTTCATTTGCGAACAAAATACATAAATTTACAGATACAGATATTGATTTGTTGCTACATATTGTTTTCGTCCATTTTGTAACAGTAACTTTTGTTGATTGGTTCTAAATTAAACACTGGGTTCGTGCTCAATGTTTCATTTACAGCTTGATGGAATCAAAGCAGACTGCAATGTATGTGTTTTGATGTCCCAGAGTCCCATAGTGTCTAAGTTGGACACAACTTGACAATCAAGTGAAAAGTCTTGTTTTGGTATCTTGTTGATTGGTTTTTGTACAATGAAAGTGAAAGAAACAACAAATATCTTTACATCTGTGGAACAATACCTTTGAAATATACACCAACAAAGAGAGGTGCTCTGTGACAAATCTAAAGCATCGCGAGAACTGAGCTGAATCTGATCAGATTCCCTTTGCCATACAGAAAACCTCTTGTTCCAAAGGCTGAATAGTTTTGAATTCTGAATTGAAAACCTCTGCCATTCTAACAGATAAGAATGTTTTTTGAACAAACAGCAGCAGTTGTTCAAACGGCTGTCGTGAATATTTTTTCTGAACAGATAACTCCAGTTAAGTTCAAATTGCATTCCTATCGATCTTGAACGCACGACTAACAGCAAGTGAACAATTTTTAGCCGTTCGAACAAATACCCAGTGATGTATGTTTTCATGCGAGGGGTCATAATAAAAAAGAGATTAGAAATCTAAGATTTACAGTTGAGGATTTAATTGTTTATTTAAGAATGAACAATGTTACCATCTCATCATGACCAGCGAGTGAAGTTTTTGGCCGGTCAAGTCACCATTCTGGCCGGACATTGTCCGTTGACCAGCCGTTATTTTGAGCCCTGTAACAATAGAGTGATTTAACAGTGGTCATCTAACAAGTTGTGGAATAGCAGGGCCTCACAGGTAGAGCTTTCTCCTCCAGATCAAGTGGTCCAGGTTCAAGCCCTGGCCGGGACATTGTGTTGTGTTCTTTGGCAATACAGTACTATCGCAGTGTCCACCCAGGTGTATAAATGGGTGTCGGTGAATTTAATGCTGGGGGGTAATCCTGCAATGGACTAGCATCCCATCCAGGTAGAGTGGAAATACTCCTAGTTGCTCGTGCTACTGAAACTGGAGGAAAGCACCAGCCTGATGGGCGACTTGGTTGGTATGCAGACTTTACCTACCTACCATGTACCAAGTTTGTGTGAAGTTTTTCTAAAAACTTGTCTGAAGGTTTTTAATATTACATCTAGCTGAAACAACTGGACGTGCTGTGGTGGGCGGAGCTGCCCTGTTTGGAGTGGGAGCCTTATGTTATTATGGTTTAGGGCTGTCCAATGAAGTGGGTGCAATTGACCGTGCTATGGTTTGGCCTCAAGTGGTGCGTGACCGAGTGAGGTCAACTTATTCATATTTTGCTGGCAGTCTAGCATTGACAGCTGGGACAGCATATGCTATTAGCCAAAGCAGAGCTGTCTATACATTAATGAGAGCAAGTCCTTGGCTTGTAAGTTCCATCATCTTGAATTTTTCATTAATTAAGTTGGGCTCTTCATGTTTGGTATTGCAATACACATCACCACTTTTAACTTGATATTTTTCAGTCAGATTGATATTTCAGCTGTAAACTCAGGCATTGCAGAGTTTATTGGTTCAAAGCGTCTTTTACATGTTGAAATCTTTTTCAGGCTCCCTCTAGGAAAGCAATTTATAGTGGTAATTGAACTGAGTGGAGTGCAATTTGGTCTGAAATCATATGCATGATTTCAAAATCGAACAAGCATGCAGCACGAGCTTGATTTGAAATCACAAGTTTGATTTCAGACCAAAATTGCACAATAGGAAGTTCAATTGCCTCTTTGTTAGATCCATTTTGAAATTGCACAATTTTATTCCCTTAAATTTTAGATTTTGGTTTATTGTTCCAGTGGCTAGTTTGTTAAAAATAGTGGAACCGGAAACGCCTTTACATCTCATTTAGTATACAAAATGATGTTGTGACGAAGACTCATTCAAGCATAACAAAGACAAGCAGTTCTGAACTCAGAACAAAAACAGTTTACTTCATGCTTAAAAGTTCAATTTTCATCACCTTGATCAATGATGTAAGGCCTTCCTTTCTTCTGTGGTTCAGGCTGAGGCTTCTAGTTGTCTTTCGAGAAGGCATTTGAAGGTGCAGCTAGTGTAATTAAATTTGTCAGTTGTTGTGAAATAAAAAACCACAAACAACAAAGCTTTGGCAATAATAGGTGCAAAATTTGCCACACAATGGCTTTTTGTCTCTCATTTTCCTAAAATTTTATTGGTTACTCTAAACTAACCTTGAAATCTGATTGGTTGTTTTGTTCTACTGTCCCATGTTCATTTAGAGCTCATTTAGAGCAAAGAATAGGGCAATTTGTGAATACATGTAAATCACACCACTGAGAACCAATCAGATTGCAAGGATAACCAGTGATTTCAAAATGGATTTAACAGATTGCTTAAACTGGCTTCCCACTAAAACAATCATTTCATTATGGTTACCATGTACCTTCAGGGGTGTCTCCAATCCAGTGCATTAGCATCTTGTGATAACATCACAGATACCCTAAACCCTACATCAAATTCAAGCTTTTAGATCTGGTTATTCAAAAATTTCATCAAGTTTTCCAGAAAATAAATTCTCTGCGAAGTCTAAACTGGAAGTTATAAATCATCTTTTTAAAGTTCCTGATAGCCTGCGTAGCTTGGCAGTTAAAGCAATTTTTTAAGCTATTCGAGTGCAAGCACACAAAGCGCTGAAGCCGTGAGGAACCGCCTGCCTGGATTACCCGCATTTTTACTGCTGCCCCCTATTACATATTTTGACAACCCGATGACAGGTTTTGTGTATCATATTAACACAACTAATCAGAACATAGATTGTAATAAGAAACCTCCGGCCAACGTGGCAGGGAAAAGTCACTGTGCTACTGTAGAGTCTATCAAAACAAAACTATCCAATGTGGTGTTTGCTTGATGGCGGCGAAGGAAAATACGCTGAAAGAGCCTGTCAAGGAAGGAATCGAGAGAAGCGTAAACAATAATTATGGTGGACTTTGTTGTTGTCCGCTCAAGATCAAATTCGGAGAATGTATAATGCGAAACCTTTTCAAGGTCTCTAAGGGTGAAGGATTTCAAAATGGCACTTTGTCAGAAATCTAAAATTGGTCTAGAAATAGAAAGATCAGACACATCATCTGATCATACAAGGGTGTTGCCTAAGGAAATTTTTAAGGAGCCCTTCGGGCTTCTTCCACCAAAAGTTAGGAGCCCAAATAAAATTCTCTGTGATCAATCTGGGGGGTGGGGGGGGGGGGTTGGGGAGGTTGAGGAAGATGGCGGGGGGGTTAATTGTGGAAATTTTGGGGAGGGGTACTGGGGCAGAGATTTTCTATGAGACACTAATATGGTCTAATATCAATCAAATTTTATAAATAAAGCATTTAGCAAAGTGATCAGGTCATGACTGAGAAAGAATACTATTTCTGGTCAAACTCAATTGGTCAATCTCACAATCTCTGGTCAAACTCACCATGCAGGTGCTGCAGCTTTTTTTATAAAAATAACAAGCACTCCGCTGAATAGTTCCTCTCTCTGAAATCAACACCTTATTATCTTTAAAGATATTTGGCGAAGCTAATTACCTCACCGGAAATTAATTTGTTGTTTTAACCATATACTTGTCCAAGAGAAAATCATTTTCTCTTGACTTGTCATATTGCTTGTCCGACCCGCTTGTCTATCTAAAATTGTATGTATCGAAGATATGTTATTATGAGTTTGCCCATGAGCACAAATAATTATTTATCCAACACTGTATAAACCAAAATCCACCCCCAAATCTCCGTTTAAAAGCTGAAATTAAAAGCACTCCGCTGATCCTACAAACAGCAAAGGAAAGCCGCAAAGTACAAGTTTCTCTCTCTGAAATTGACACCTTATTACCTTTACAGATATTTGGCAACGCGAATTACCTCACCGAAAATTAATTTGTTGTTAACCGTATACGTGTCATCAATAAACATTCGTATTGTCTTTACCATGGCAAAACGATTATCAACTGTTTAATCACAACCACTCTTTCGTTGACAGAAAATATAAAACAGCACATTTCCATTTACTGTAAACTGTATATTTCAGTGCTCATACAATGCTCATACAGTGCTCTCACAGTGCTCATTCAATTCAGACAATGCTCATTCAATTCACTTTAAGACTGGCAAAAATACAACTGCGCTACCAATTCATATATTTTATGCAGACCCTTCAGCTATTATGTGTGCGACTTGCTTGTGTATCTAAATTTGTGTGTATGGACGATATGTTCTTATTACGAGTTTGCCAGTCAGCACAAATTTATCTGACACTGAAAAAACCAAAATCAACCCCCAAATCTTCGTTTAAAAGCTGAAATTAAAAGCACTCCGTTGATCCTACAAACAGCAAAGGAAAGCCGCAAAGGAAACCCGCAAAGGAAAGTTACTCTCTCTGAAATCGACACCTTATTATCTTTAAAAATATTTGGCAACACTAATTAGCTCACCGGAAATTAATTTGTTGTTTTAACTGTATACTTGTCATATCGATTAAAAGCAGTCTGCTGATCCTACAAACAGCAAAGGAAAGCCGCAAAGCCTTCACCTATCGCCTGTGCGACTTACTTGTCTATCTAAACTTGTATGAATGGAGGATACAGTATGTTCTTATTATGAGTTTGCCCATGAACGCAAATTTATCTGATACTGTATAAACCAAAAACCACCCCTAAATCGTCTTTTAAAAGTTACAATTAAAGGCACTCCGCTGAACCTACAAACAGCAAAGGAAAGCAGCGAAGGAACTCCCAGAGTGCATTTCGCTTCCACAGGGGGATAAATTGTGTGTGACATAAGCGCACGGACATAAGCGCAACGAAACTACATGTATGCGAAATCACTATCCAAAGGAATGCATGGATGCCAGCATAAAGCGATGACGTCACACAACACATCATCGCTTAAAAATGCCAGTAATCCGTGCAAGCAGTCATTCAGTTGTCTCTCTCCCAGGCTCCTCGCGGCTTTGTCGCTCATTAACGTGGCTTTGGCGCTTGTTATCGCGGCTTTGCAGCTTTTTAGTGCGCTCAAATTGCTTAAAAATTGCCAAGCTATGCAGGCTAAGTTCCTGACCAACTCATTAGAATTTTTTTTTTCATGTTTTCTTTTTGGAATTTTAATTTTTAAAATCATGTTTAGGTTTTCCTTAGTTTGTTCATTTGCATTCAAAAGTTACAGAACATTTTCAAAATTGCAGTTAAAAGTTACAGCCTGAGTGACCACACAGAAATGCACATCTCATAAATTACCTTTGTTGGAGATGGGTTAATCTTTCAACCGACCAAATTTGACTGAAGTCAGTTACAGATGTACCTGCGATTTTAATGTTGATGGTTACCATACAAAGTTGCATCTCAACCAGGGTAGGGGACAGAAAGGGTTTTCTACAGTACATGTATATAGTTGCTACATTGTAAATGCTATGGAAACCATTATTTTGACTGGTGCAAGGGAAACTTTGGTCTAATGCTGTTTGGTAACTCTACAGGTTGTTGGTGGAGGAATGATTGCTACAATAGGGAGTTCTATACTCTGCATGAGTCTGCCGTATGAGGCAGGACTGAATGGAAAACACCTCGCTTGGGCTGGTAAGTGAAAATAGCAATTTCTTTTTTTTTCAAATGGGTAAGATAGTCAAAACAGCTGAAGTGGAATGACCAATACTTTTATTAACTTAACCCAATTAGAATTAGTTTTGAAACTTCAAGTGAATAATACAATCATTCAACTGTACTACATTTGAACATTGAATATTGGTAAGATTGATGACAACTATCACAAGAGAGATGTAATAAATCTGCAGGCAAAGCAGAAATCTGAGGGATTTGATAAAAAAAAAGTTTTGGTTTCTTTCCACGACTGGGATTTGACATGTGACAACAGTCTTTTCTGAACACGCCTACTGTGAGACAAACTTAAATGCTGCTGTCAAGCATGCAAATTACTCAGTCAATATATCAAACACAAAAGACTGTGTATGACCACATTTCCAAACATCAAGAAGAGAGTCAAAAATATGACACGTACATGTATTTTTGATGAATTTCAAGGTGTTTGGTAATGTGGTCAAACACAGTCTTTGTTGTTTGACATGTCTTCTTGATCAAAACAAAAACTAAGGAGAAACAGAGAAATAAAAATCATAAAAATCTTTGCTAATTAAGCTCATATATCCAAATAACGTTACAGTCATGATTTCTTTGTCTAAACTTGATGAATTATTAATGCAGGGATCCATATTTGCAGTTGTCCGGACATCCACAAAGACTAAAAAATCATAGGGAGGAGCAAAACAATGCAAAAACTCATCCACTGGACAAATTTAGTGTGACTCTACCAGAAAAAAAAACATATCTTAAATTTTCTAATGAGTTTCCTGCATTCTGACCACTTATCATCCATTTGGAACTTTTAGAAAACAGAGAAAGATTTATAGTTGTCTTTTGCAATAAAATCATCATTTTAGTCAGCTGTCTGGGATATATGGGTTATTGACCAAGCGTGAGGTCAAGATGTTCTTTTTTTGTGGGTTATGGACCAAGACGGAGTCAAGGTCCATAAACTCGCAAAAAAAGGAGGCCAAAATCCAGCCATATTGACCGAACAAGCTTGGTCAATAAAGGGCAAAAAGCCAAATACAAGCAGGAAGAGTGAAAGCATTCCTTTCTGCCTTCATGACAGTCAAAGGGGCCTTCATTTTCATTTGTACCTGGATTTTCTGTGCCTGTCAACAGTCACGCTACAGTCAAGATGTACTGGGATCTCAACTGGTCATGTGAAAATAATAAAAACGTAACCTTTCCATTTACATGCTGTTCTGTTGCCATTCTTCCCTATTGAACAGGCAAGTAAAGTTTTACCGGGGCAAGTATGTCATCTGGCATACTTGCCTGGCTGATGACTTGGAAAAAAAACCAATATGGATCCCTCTTAATGGGTTTGAGAAAGTCTTTTCCAACATTTATTTTGTCTGATTTGGACAACCAAAGCAGTAACAGCACCAAAACTGCTCTCAAGTCACTCAAATTTCTACTTCGTTCTTTTGCTTTCTCGTCACACCTCTTACGTGGATTATGGAGAGAGAGATAATTCAATGTAAATGCTGTTAAATGCAATTTAACAAAGTTAACAACAAAAAGTAGCTGGTACTTCCGGTCAGTGGTATTCACATGGTATTGCATGCTTAGTGCTCTTTTCCATTGTGCTAGTGTGTTCCAGCATGGCATTCCCTGGAATGGTCATTTTAGTCTATTCATCAACATCTTTCTGCCCCCCTTCCCTCCCTATCTCCAGTGTTAACTCAGTGTGACAGGTGCCTGGAAGACTGCTTGGGGGCTCATGGCTGGGTTGCAGGGATTGCCAGCCATGGGAGCATTATACTGTCTAGGGGCTGGCTGGTCACACTGGAGGCCCGTGGATATCCCATGCACCCATCTTCCGTACAGCACGATGCACTTGTTATTTGATAATTACTTTTAAGTGGAAGCGCTAGCTGAGTCATTGAGTTATCTATAGTTAAAGTTCTAAGCCTTCAACTAAAAAATGTAAAGTAAGTAAACATAAGTAAAGGTGTCATATAGTTAATGATCACACCAATTAATGCGGCAAACCATTGAAACATACAGTTTTCTTAAGCAGGCAAGGTTGATTCTGCTAAAGTTAATTTAATTAATATATTTAAAGATCTTCTGAAACTTAAATCAATGGATGAAATATTTTGATAGTAATACAGATGTTATGATGTGCATTATACTTTTACAATGTAATACATCCAAGAGAAGTTTATTCTGTGAACCCAAAGTACATGTATGTTTAGATCAAATATAGCAAGGCAGCAATCCTGTGTGATCCTGCAGTATTGTAATGTAACACTAGAGATCCTGAAGAATTTTGGTTAACAAGAGATTCAAAAATGTACTTAACAGCTATCTGAATAAGAAAGAGTTGTGACAACAAGTAATTCAAACCACAAGACAAGAAAAAAGAACATTGAAAATGGGTTACATGTATGTCTTACAAGAACAGTTTCTGAGTGAATTTAATTCACTTAGAATCTACCAAACTATATGGCTCTCATGCCATAAAAACAGAAAGTATACCTTGCCCAATACACAGAAAATATTACAATGTAAACCAGCCATGAAGCGTTCGACTACAAAATAGATCTTGTAAAAAGAGCGATACCAGCACTTGAAAGGCGTTAAGTCACTTCGGTATACGTAGCAATAGTTTCAAACTCCGTTCAAACATGTGTTTAAGCCTAGGGCCAAAAAAATATGACAAAAATGGTCGATAAACAACCGATAAAAGAGCTCTAATCTGCTCTTGCTTTCTCGCAAGCGACGCATGGCGTCACAGAGCGCGCGCTTGAATAAAGAGCATGCGCAATTCAATTCTCGTCCAAGGTTGTAAAAGTTAGTCTTTGATTGAGGATTGCTCGAAAACCTACCGTACTACCCATGCTGAAATTTTCACATGTTATTTGTAGGGGTATATTGCGTTTAGTGCCAAACTTTTAAAAAAATCTGTAAGACCGATTTTGAGCTATTTTTGATCTCACATTTTCTTAGCTTGCGGAAAATCTGTCTCACAGAAGTTTATTTTACTTTGCATGAATGTTAAATCAGAACCAACTGCTTATTCCTGAGATTTTGAGGTTGGGTCACATGGGTAGACTTTGAGAAAAACGTGATTTAACCTGCTATTGCTCAGTCTGTCCTAGGTACTAGGTCGTTCCGCTTGGCCATTTCTGAACGTTTAATTGTTCAAGTTTCACAGAGAATGGTAAAAGACTTAAGCAAACAGTAAATAGAGAAAGGAAAAACACCTTGGAACATTTTTCAAAAGAGTTAGAAGTTGGCTGTTATAATCCATCAAAACTGTAGTAAGCCACCTTAATTTATTTTTCGTTACGGTTAACCAGAATCTTAAAAATTAACCATTGTTTTAGCGAGTTCACAAATAATTTTCGTTGTTTAAAAAATTAAAAAAATAAACTCTGGGTTAAACCCATTGAGACCCTCTTAAAGGAGTGCAAGAAATCGACAGATTAATTAATAGCGCATAAACCAGACTGACACAGACCTGCTCCACTCTTTTCCTTGGGACACTGACTCTTGTATTCCCACCATTTTCTCCACAAGCTGTCCAGGACACTTGTTTCCTGCAGTTTCAATATAGCCATAGAGATATTTCTGATGTAGGGAGAGTGTTTGGGCATAGCGATACCATAACTACCAGCTCCTAGAATACCATTCACTGCATGGAGATAAACAACAGAACAATCGTACATTTAATTTACAAAAACTGATATGAAAACTCGGTTGACGCTTTGCAATCCTTATTTTTCTGTAATAAAATTGCTTATTATCCAAATGCAGCGAATACCGTCCAAATAACAGTACAAATATACAGCGATATTGTACTGTTATTTGTACAGTAGAAAACCTGTTTGCCAAACAGGTCGGCGCGTGCACGCAAAACTGTCACACTCTCCCTCTTTCATTGACAAATTTATTGACTACAGCAGTTGGATAATAAATATCTTATTAGATGTTTTGGTGTGTGGTATCCCTTTATATTTTCACTCGTTGTTTGTATTTTGACTCGCCCTACGGACTCGTCAAAATACGGCGCAACTCGTAAAAATATACAGCGACACTACAAACCAAAACATCTATCCATGCCGAGGCGGAGAGTGAATATCTTTGCTCTGAACTCAAATTTGAATAAAGCATTTTTTCTGGAAAAAAATCATTTGAACCTTAGTGTGACCATTTAGTCCCGTTAAGGAAGCAAAACATATTTTTGCTCTTGACAAATACACTCAAACACTTACTTAATCGACGGCCAGTTGAAGAAAACTGGACTGCACGAAGATTCTGTTATATATATTTCGACTAAACGTGAAAAAAAATAAATCAAACACCAAAAAGAAATACTGACCCCGACGTGACTCGAACACGCAGCCTTCTGATCTGGAGTCAGGCGCGCTACCATTGCGCCACGGAGTCAACGTTATTTTTGTTGCGCTGGTTATCATGCCGTAATCATGCCATCATGGTTTGTGTGCGTTTTGCATTTTTGGGTTATAATGTTTGAATTCGGGTAAAAAGTGTTTTCTTACCAGTTCTTAAATCGCATGGTTTTTGCATAATGACATATTCGGTTGATGGTTTCTCTGCCATAAACACAGCATTTTCAACTTTCCTTGTGATCTCATATCCCTCGCCGGTAGAGTTCACGAATGTGCTGGCGGCGTTCATACGTTCCCAGAGTTTTCTGTATGTGTGATACTCGGCCACTCGAAAGAACTCATGAATAGCACTATCGCGTATGACATAAAATGGATAATCGTCTTCCACGACGTCTTCCAATGTGTTGATTTGTCTTTCGCTGTTGCGTACAGTGAAGAAAGCAGCTAAATTGGCGGTGTAGGTTGAGATCCAAATCAGTATACAAAACCAAAAGCAACCAGCAAGGACACGACCTGCAAATAAGGTTTAAGAATTTTCACCTCATATCCTGCTAAGTCAACATGCAGAAGAACAAGCGCGAGAGTTGTGTCGTGATGTCGCTGAACTTTACACTGTGTTCACCAGAGCTTCCAGGTTGCTAAGCTTCCAAAGTCTATCTACAACTTGACGAACCACTAAAGCGTTTACCGATTGTCGTCAAGCCGAAACTCTTTAGCGTGGCAAGTCATGCAGGTTTAAGAGTTCTCTTCCTGACTTTACTCAGTAGTATCACGAAACTTTGAAAAGCAACCATTTACTTACATATGAAGTCTCTGAATTACAATATTTTGTTCCTTAACTTTTTTCTTCAAAATATTACAGCAGTAAATTTACTTTTAAAGTCTTGTTAAATATCTGTTATCTTTTTGTTTAATCTCTCTGCTGCGTTTTAAAGAAAGGAAATAACCGACCTGACAGTGATTTGGGCGTGTGATCTGCGCCTTGTTGTAACATGGAAGCGAGACAAAACCATAAACTATTGAAGAAGTCAAACTCTTCCCCAGTCTCTCTGTAATGCATATGGCTCGATCGGTGACCATAAGGGCTGAATAAATTTACCAGGTACATTAAGACTGTCACAAAAAGAAGACAGGCAAGTGTTACAAGCCAGACTGTTGTGGAGTATGGTAGCATGAAGGTTGTTAGATCGTGGTCATTAGTGTCCAATTTCTTGCTGATTAAACTCATCATAAACTGCATGAAAGGTTTGCTGAACTCAAGCACCTGCAGTCGCTCAGAGTTGATGGTCAGCGGAGAGGTAGACAAGTCCATAAACTCGCACAAAAAGAGGCCAAAATCCAGCCATATTGACCAAACAAGCTTGGTCAATAAAGGACAAAAAGCCAAATACAAGCAGGAAGAGTGAAAGCATTCCTTTCTGCGTTCATGACAGTCAAAGAGGCCTTCATTTTCATTTATACCTGGATTTTCTGTGCCCGCCAACAGTCATACTACAGTCAAGATGTACTGGGATCTCGACTGGTCATATGAAAATAATAAAAACGTAACCTTTCCATTTACATGCTGTTCTGTTGCCATTCTTCCCTATTGAACAGGCAAGTAAAGTGTTACCAGGGCAAGTATGTCATCTGGCATACCTGCCTGGCTGATGACTTGGAGAAAAAACCAATATGGTATTCATATGGCATTGCATGCTTAGTGCTCTTTGCCATTGTGCTAGTGTGTTCCAGCGTGGCATTCCCTGGAATGGTCATTTTAGTCTATTCATCGACATCTTTCTGCCCCGCCCCCCCCCCCCCCCCTCCCCTCCCTGTCTCCAGTGTTAACTCAGTGTGACAGGTGCCTGGAAGACTGCTTGGGGGCTCATGGCTGGGTTGCAGGGATTGCCAGCCATGGGAGCGTTATACTGTCTAGGGCCCGGCTGGTCACAGTGGAGGCCCGTGGATATCCCATGCACCCATGTTCCATACAACACGATGCACTTGTTATTTGATAATTACTTTTAAGAGGAAGCGCTTGATGAGTGATTGAGTTATTTATAGTTAAAGTTCCAAGTCTTCAACTAAAAAATGTAAAGTAAGTAAACATAAGTAAAGGTGTCATGTAGTTAATGGTCACACCATAATTAATGTGGCAAACCATTGAAACATACAGTTTTCTTAAGCAAGCAAGGTTGATGCTGCTAAAGTTAATTTAATTAATATATTTAAAGATTTTCTGAAACTTAAATCAACTGATGAAATATTTCAGTAGTAATACAAATGTTATGATGTGCATTATACTTTTACAATGTAATACATCCACGAGAAGTGTAGTCTGTGAACCCAAAGAACATGTATGTTTAGATCAACTATAGCAAGGCATCAATCCTCTGTGATCCTGCAGTATTGTAATGCCAAGCTGAGGCTTGGAACATTGGAACACACTAGAGATCCTGAAGAATTTTGGTTAACAAGAGATTCAAAAAATGTACTTCACAGCTATCTGAATGACAAAGAGTTGTGACAACAAGTAATTCAAACCACAAGACGAGAAAAAAGAACATTGAAAATGGGTTACATGTATGTCTCACAAGAACAGTTTCTGAGTGAATTTAATTCACTTAGAATCTACCAAACTATTTGTCTTTCATGCCATAAAAACAGAAACTATACCTTGCCAATACACGGAAAATATTACAATGTAAACCAGCCATGAAGCATTCTGACTGTTGGAAGATGTTCTATTCTTGGCCCTCTCAGCTATCTTGGTTGTGTAGCTAGTGTACAAATATACATGTAACTTCATGTACTCTAAGCGAGTATTGTATGTTCACTTTACAGGTCACAGCGCTCTTATTGGGACCCTTATTGCACCCCTGATGTTACTTGGAGGTCCATTAGTCCTGAGGGCTGCTGCTGTAACAGGTGGTGTCGTTGGGGCCTTATCACTGACTGCTGCCTGTGCACCTGATGGCAAATTTCTGACCTGGGGTGGTCCCTTGGCTATTGGACTTGGTGGTGTTTGCATGGCATGCTTGGGTAGGCTAATAATAACAGAGATAACAGTATCCACTGCCAAATGTTAGCACTGAGAGCTGCTGCATCAAGAGTACTGCATTTTATACAGTGTACATGACTTGTCTTGCTGACTGAAATGGAATGTGTATCAAGTGACAAGTGCTTTTTATTTATTTATTACAATTTAATGGCAATTAAAATCTAAGTCTAGAGGCATACACAAACAAGCAAAGCCATAAGGATAATCTGTAAAAGAGTGGAACACTCCATGCGAGACAGATCACCATGTAGCTAATCTAAATAAGTAATCATGTAATAACAATCAAGAAAAAAAAATTAAATCAAATATTCATTCCTCACTTAAAAACCTCTTCATTCCCGACTTAAAAACTGCACAACTAGGACATAACCTAATATCTAAGGGTATCGAATTCCACATCTCAACAATTCTATTAAAATAAGTGTTTTTAAAAGTAGTCGTTCTAGCAAAATTTGTCTTCAAGGAGTAGTCATCAAAATGTCTAAACCTATGTGCATCATCTTGAGAATAAACGTTCAGAAACGGAGATACATCCACATTCAAGTATCCATTTAAAGCCTTATACAAAAATGTGACATCAAAAAGATAGCGCCTCTTTTCAAGCGAAAGCAGATTAAGACATTTCAGGCACTCGTCATAGGTAAAATTCCGTTTTCCGAGAATAAATTTTGTTCCCCTCCGCTGTATGCGCTCAAGCTTGTCAATATTTCTTGCGGTGTGTGGCGACCACACAACTGATCCATATTCCACTTGCGATCTCACCAATGTGCAATACAGCACCTTCAAGGTTTCGATGTCCTTCCCCTACTGCTGTTCGGCGGGCATTATTCACTTGTTTTTCGTCGTTTTTTGTCCAATTGCCGGTTTGCAACGCCCCATAGTGAAGTTAAAAATCGTCGGTACCGCGTCTTTCTTGAGTGCAAGTTGACGGAGCTTGAAAGAGGATCCCAACAAACTCCTTACCATAAGATTTTGTTCGAAGCTGTCTTCGGTAAAATGTTCTACACAAACGCGCGAATGTTTCGAGGGCGTAAAGCATTCTCTTTTCATTTTCATAAGCCATTCTCTTTTAAGGTTTGGGTTCTGGGTGAACTTGAAAATGCTAACTGATTGTCTTTGGATTTTGAGTGGTTTTCCTCTGAAATTCACTGTAAACTTGAAATTAAAACAGTTTCAAATTTCCCGCAAACAGTGACGTCACAAGTTTTCCGACAATTTTCCCGACCGCTCTACGATTACGAAGGATAAAAAACAGTGATTTTAACATTCCAGTATCTCCGCAATGCTTTTTCCAATTCGTTTGAAACTTCTGAATATGTTTATTTTTGACCTAATGAACACATTGGACTCGAATGAAATAAATGTCTAAATTTTGGTTCATTTGTACCATTGACAATCATTTTCTTGTTTTGTTGGTGAGCTGTGTAGAACTGAGCAAGGTTTTGGCAGTAAACAGGTTAACAGTCTGTTGTGTTTGATTTCCAGGTAGCCTATTCCTCCCTGCCACCTCAGTGGTGGGTGCAGGCCTGCAGTCTATTGCTACATATGGTGGGTTGGTAATCTTTGGAGGTTTTATGTTGTATGACACACAGAAGATCATCAGGAGTGCTGAGACATACCCTGTGCATGCTGACAGGCCTTATGACCCTATCAATGCGTAAGTAGACACCTTTTCATTCCAGTGCCAGTCCAGACACTCACTTATTGACGGTCGGTGTCCCCGGGGGGGACACCCGCATGAAAAGGAAGGGGTTCCTCGTCGTACCTTTTAGGGGTTAAAAAGGCAGTTTTGATACCTATTAGGGTGTTCATCCTCAAAAGGTCCACAGCAGGAGCTTTTGCGGTAAATATGACAGTAGATAATGTGTTGTTTTACAATTGGCATGTCTTCAGTGGTAGATCCAGACCTTGAGCTGAGGGTAGTAGGGGGGGGGGGGGCGTTTTTTTGTTTTTTGTTTGTTTGTTTGTTTGTTTGTTTGTTTGTTTCTTTTTTGCTTTCCCTGCCGGCTTTTCTTCCTTCTGCGATTTTTTTTTTTTACCCAAAAAGACCCCTCCCCAAAATCCGTCACTGGTCTTAGGGGTAAAAAAATGTAAGCCACGCCCACAAAACAGGATCTCGGTGCCTCTTAAGGGTTCTGTTCAAAATTTCCGACGAATCCCCCCATCCTTTTTATATGGGAGTCCCCCTCCCCCCGGGATGATACACGCTGGGTACGTCAAGATGTTTTATTTCATCTTTTGAGCTCAAAGTTCATGGGTCTGCGAACGTAGAAAAAGTATATTTATCAAACAAACAACATCTTTAAGAATCGCAACTAGCAGAAGGCTCCAGATTTCGCGCGGGCAATTTGTTTTGGAGGTTTATGTACGGAGTTGCTTGTTGGACTAAGCGAAAGATAGACTACTCGTAGTCTCCACGATTTCTTAGCTTAAAACCCGGTGCGGTCCATCCAGTGTCAATCAAAGTGTACTAGCGCATTTCCGCAGCAGTCTGGTTGTTTTAGAACAGTTTTCACTCGAGTGTCGAAAGTAATTTGCTTTGATTTGCATTGCCCTGCTGTGGTTCAGTTTCATCCAATCAGGAATAATATTAAAACCGATCGTGACTGGCTCTTCTGGCGCTTCGTGTCAGCCTCATGTTTTTCCTTCGAGTTTCGATTGGTTGACTGGATTGCCTGTGTAATTTTGGTTGTTCAAAGTGGTTACTGTGGTTTCGGTTTTACGATACTCAACTGAAAACCGCTTTAGTTCAGATTAAAGCAAAGTTTGGTACTGAAAACCAGAAATCAAGACCAAGAGAAAGTTGAAAAAAATTGTGTTTTTCTGCAGGTCGATTGGAATATACATGGACACGATCAACATCTTCATCAGAATTTTGACCATCATGGCGTCCTCCAACACGCGCCGAAGGAAGTAGCCTAGACCAGCTGATAAACTGATATTGACTGGCAAAAGAGAAGATAAACTGTATAACATTTGTATTACAGTCTGTGATAAGGGAATTAGCCGTCACATTTTTCCGAGTACATAACTTAGCTTTCATTTCTCGGAAGGCCGCTTATTGCTATGTCTTTGCTTTGCTAGTAAGGATGGCGCTGCCAAAGTGCATTTTGTTGTTGGAAGCAATGTGATGTGATTAATAAAATTCATTTATTTGATGTCATGTCTTACATGTAGCTTACATGTAGCTTCCTTGGATGTACCAGTGGCCAGATTAAAAATGTAAGAGGCCTCGTATTATTAATCAGCAAGACTGTATATCTCAAGTGGACTGTGGATTGATTCACTCTCAGATGAGCCGTGAACATAGTGCAGTTAACCTCGTAAACTGCCTCTAATAAAAACAATTACAACCGTCTTATGCTGCTGCTTAGCTCTGTTTTTTAAGTTATGATAAGAAGAACTGTGTACAATAACTCTTTGTCACATTTGTGCGAATAAAAATAAAAGAGAATTTGAACTCATGGGTCGCTTATGACATACAAACGAGGCAAAATTCGGTGTTGACCCTTTCGACTCATTTTTATACCTTTTTAAATACAAAAGAATACCTAATGGAGACAAAAGGAGAGAAGTAACATTATTTAGCTTGTTGATCATCTCGACCCTCCGATATATTATTACTTTAATTCGTCAAACGCTGTTTAAGATAAACTAAAGGTGTTGCTACCTCGGCAAACAGACCCAACAATTCCAATTCTTTTTGCGTGGTTATTTTTCTCTCAGTGAACGTAACAATATAACAAAAAAAAACGACTTTGGCAACGCTGATAGAGAGTTTGGCTGATGTTTTCTAGGGGTCGGGTAAGCAGCTCTTGTAAGGTCTCATGAATGGCTTGATATACTTAGAGAGGACAATACGGTGAACAACAATAAACAATGTTCTTAGCAAAAACAGTAACAGCTGCTAACAAGCAAACGAATCTCGAGCTCTCAAGAGCTGCTACACTTCGGGGTTTTTTTACGCCTTTTAATCGCTGTCAAAGTCCAAATAGTCAAAATAGATAACAGCAAAACAATAGAGCTAACCCCGACGTGATTCGAACACGCAGCCTTCTGATCTGGAGTCAGACGCGCTACCATTGCACCACGGAGTCAAGTCTCTTTTGGTGACATACCATTTTAAATTTAAATTGTAGGAGTATTTCAATCTGATTTATGGTAGGGATGGTGCGATTGATCATAAAATGAATGTAAGTCTAATGCGGCAAAAGTGAAACAAGTGTCTGAGAAAAGAAAGTAAAGATTTTTTTAGGCAAAAGTGATGCCATCGCCCCTGGAAAGTGCTTGTATGAGTAAGTCATTAGGTTCGTCTATTGGAGATGTTTCAAAAGGGTTTTCCCTTACAAGTAATTCCCCTGGAGCAAGTGAGGGCCTGGAGGGTACTCTATAGAATGCACAATATGGGGAGACTCCGCTCAAAAAGCGTGCCGTTTTCAATCTTGTGACAAATGAAAACGTAAGGATATAGGTAAAGAAAAAGGTAGCGAATAAGTGGCAGTTGTCCCTACCCTTTTCCTTACCTATATCCTTACGTTTTCGCTTTTTGAGCGGAGTCTCCCCATATAGTGCATTATATGGAGTACCCTCCAGGCCCTCATTTGCTCCAGAGAAATTCCTTGCCAAGCTTCTATGGTCCATCGTTCCAGGTGCCGTATAGGCCACTGGCTGCTCACTCAGACTAATACGGAAGCTAAATAAATTCCCCACCCTGGTTCCGACCTCTAAGAACATTAAACATCCGGTGGAAAGACAACAGGTTTCAACACAGCGGCATTTTTCATTTCTTTTAAGAACTTGGTTATTTTCCCCTCTTTCAGGGCTGCTTTTAAGTTTTTGTCAATGCAAATGCTTACCAAAATAATAGGAAAAAAAAGCTGACCCCGACGTGACTCGAACACGCAGCCTTCTGATCTGGAGTCAGATGCGCTACCATTGCGCCACGGAGTCGACATATAACAGAAATGGGGTAATTTAGGGCCTTTGAGACTCTCGCAGTTGTTTATTTATTTTGTACAAATATCGCACTTATTTGGATCAATTTGATTTTTTTTCTTTTTTTTTTTTTGAGACGTTTTTCAAGGTGACCTCACAACAGGCTAATTTGCCTTGGGAGACTGAAATTTAGCCATAAATGTTAAACGCTGCCAAAACACAGTTTTTTATTCCAACAAGCTGAATGTTTTACAAGCGAAAGATTCAACTTTCTTCGATATTTTAAAGGTTTAGCAGTTACATTCTGTCCAACTTTGACGAAGTCGTGAATTTTTTAAAATACCTCCAGCCAAACCGCGCAATGTGCGCAACGGGACATTCCTATAGTTAAATGCTATTTTCTCAAATGTCTAGGATCGAGTCTATGGCAACTCAAAAGTGCTAACATCAATGTAAAATCCTCTAGAATAAAATCTGTGGATACTCTCCACTGTGCGCCGTACAGAGCTCCACGAATTTGCCAAATATTCGCCATTATGAGAGTCAACAAGTTCTCAAAAATAACAGGTTTTACATGTGAGCAATTTACGAACTCTCATATCTACCCCCTGATGATTTACTTTTCAAGCTACACTACTTTAATCACGTTAATTCAATTACACATTAAATCTTTCCCCCTGTTCACTCGTCCTTATATTGTCCCTATTCAACAGACGTTCTAACGTTCTCTTTACGAAATATTAGGGTTAAGGAGAGCCTAATACCCTAATACCCTTATACCCTAATACCCCAATAACCTGATACCCTAATGCCCTAATACCCTTATACCCAAGTACCTTGATACCCTAATACCCTAATACCCTAATACCCTAATACCCTAATACCCTAATAGCGGAGCTCCGGCGGCCCGAAGGGCCGCCAAGCGGAGCCCCATACTCATATGGGAAAGAAAAGGAAACCCATGAGTTGATTTTCTCACGGTTACCATGGCTAGCGGTATTGCTCGTGGGCGCGTACGCACGACGACGACGACGACGGCGGCGACGGCGGAGTTGCCCAACATGGCGGCCATGCTCCAAATAATAGGTTGACAGAGACATGCAGCCTTGGTTTACCGTGCGCTTCCTTGACATTGGACATCCATGTTATGATCAATTGACACCTGTCAATACAAGGTATCCGCTGACCAGTATCACGTGACCATATCGCGGGCTCAGGTTTACAGCTCCTCGAGGTCACGTGTTTTCTTGAAGTTGACCGCTGACCAAGCGCTGGTTATCGATTGGATCGCGGGCTCATATTGGGTTAGCTTGTTGGAAACAGGGCAGGATTGCTCGGAAGCCAGTTTATGCTAACCCAGGATTAAAAGTTAATCGAATTATAACTTTTTCTTCTATACAAATGTGTTTTGCTGTTTTGTTTTGCGTATATGGTAATTATTAAAACTCAAAACAGAAGGCCAAACAATACACAGAAACCTCACCGCAAAGTTACAAAACTCAAATCAAAATTCTACCTTTTTCTGGGTTAGCTTAATCGAGCTTTGAACAACCCGGCCCAGGAGCTACGCTTTTAGGCTGGCCTAAATCTATATATTACCCTTATTCCCTAATATCCCAATACCCTGATACCTAATGCCCTAATACCCTTATACCCTAGTACCTTGATACCCTAATACCCTTACTCCCTAATATCCCAATACCCTGGTACCCTAAAACCCTAAAACCCTGATACCCTGATACCCTAATACCCTGATACTCTGATGCCCTAATACCCTAATACCCTAATACCCTAATACCTTAGTATAGGTAATCATACGGTTTCGAGTTCAATTTGGAATTAATTTGCACGAGTGAGTTTTTCAAAAAGCTGAAATTGCACCAGCCGCTTCGGCGAGTGCAATTTCAGCTTTTTGAAAAACTCACAAGTGCAAATTAATTCCAAATTGAACGAGAAAAACCGTATGATTCCTTATTAATAATATAAACATGAAAAAATTCGCGTGGTGAAAGTGCCGGAAGATCTTTCTTGAAGCCATTTTTTCTCATTCGAGAAAACTTTTTTCATCATCATTTTATGTGATATCATTGGCATTGAAAATTTCCTTTTGTCTCTCAACCAATCATAACTCAGAATTACGACGTGTAATTTGCACTGGTGTTACACCTTTTGCACCGGTGTTACACTTTTTGCACTGGTGTTACACTTGAACTGCACTGCTCTCAGCCAATCAGAATCGAGTAAATTTTTCATATATATTATTAATACCCTAATACCCTAATACTTTAATATCTTAATACCCTAATACCAAAATATCCTAACATCCTGATAATCTAATACCCCAATACCCTGATACCCTGATACCCTAATACCCTAATATCCTAATACTCTAACATCCTAACACCCTAACACCCTAATACCCTAGTACCTTAATACCCTAATACCCTGATACCCTAATACCCTAATACCCTAATACCCCAATACCCAATACCCTAACCTTGCATACATCTGACGCGGCTGAAATTTGAAATTAAGGTGATTCCTTATTGCATTGCGCATCCCTACTGCGCACGATTTTGGCGTCATTAGCGCGGGCAGATGAGCGCGTGCACGCACAAAACGGAACAGGTTCCCTCAAACTAAGCTCGATAGCGAAATAAATGCTCCTTTTCTCTTAAACGAGCGCGGTGACCCCCATTGCTTATTTCATAATTTCAATGAGAACAATATCCTCAATAACTGAGAAAAAAATTAGCAGAAATCTATGGCTACTTTTTTGGCAAATGAAATAAATACTACGGAAACATAACGGGCCCAACAGCGCATGTCATAAATATGTTTCCCTAATGAACAAAAAAATGCAGGGTATTTGGAGACATTTTTTTCTGGGACGTAGATGAATAAACAATCAAAGAAAGTCAAACTCTGTATGATATAACACGCTGCATTGAAAAATAATCGAGCTTATTTGTTGCGCACGGAGATCACCAAAAGTCACCTAAATAACCGTATTTGTCAGCATTGTGGCGTGAAAACAAGTACGGTGACCCCCTCTTTTTAATACGTCTTTAATATCTCCTTGTCCTGTAACAACAGCATACCAAGTTTCATCGGAAATCTATGGCGGGTTCTTTTACTAGGGAATCACCTTAAACAATCAGTATAAGCAGGCGCGAAATCTCTACTGTCGTAGATTCAAAGTATAATAACAGGAAAAGCATTGAAGTCGTGCAACTTTTCTTTACCGGAGACGGCATCAAATGTTCACGAAAAAGAATTTATAATTCCAAAAACCATATCTTACTGTAAAGAGTGAAAATTGGGAAACATTTTGTGTCTCCAAGTTTCTAATTTGGCGCCAACGGCCGGTAACTCGAGTGTCGCCAGGTAGGATGATAGTTGTGTTATCCTGAACAAAATATGTAGTTCCTCATTAAGTTAAAACTAGAATTCTCAAGTTAACCATTATATAAGGCTAAATTAATCTTTTCGTCTGGCCTAAAACCTGTTGCCTTTTCAGCATAAGAGAACGCAAGCTCCCTGAGTAACTTATTCCATCTGGTTCCGACCTCTAAAAACATTGAGCATACAGTGGGGAAAGACAGAAGTTTTCAACAAAACAGCATATTCCATCTATTTTGACGAGTAGTTTAGTTTTTCGCCTTTCATTACTGCTTTTACGTTTATCCCAATGTAAATGGTTACCACAATAATAGCAAAAAATGAAAGCTGACCCCGACGTGATTCGAACACGCAGCCTTCTGATCTGGAGTCAGACGCGCTACCATTGCGCCACGGAGTCAAGTCTCTTTTGGTGACATACCATTTTAAATTTAAATTGTAGGAGTGTTTCAATCTGATTTATGGTAGGGATGGTGCGATTGATCATAAAATGAATGTAAGTCTAATGCGGCAAAAGTGAAACAAGTGTCTGAGAAAAGAAAGTAAAATTTTTTTTAGGCAAAAGTGATGCCATCGCCCCTGGAAAGTGCTTGTATGAGGAAGTTATTAGGTTCGTCTGTTGGAGATGTTTCAAAAGGGTTTTCCCTTACAAGTAATTCCCCTGGAGCAAGTGAGGGCCTGGAGGGTACTCCATAGAATGCACAATACGGGGAGACTCCGCTCAAAAAGCGTGCCGTTTTCAATCTTGTGACAAATGAAAACTTAAGGATATAGGTAAAGAAAAAGGTAGCGAATAAGTGGCAGTTGTCCCTACCCTTTTCTTTACCTATATGTCCTTACGTTTTCGCTTTTTGAGCGGAGTCTCCCCATATAGTGCATTATATGGAGTACCCTCCAGGCCCTCATTTGCTCCAGAGAAATTCCTTGCCAAGCTTCTTTCGCCCATCGTTCCAGGTGCCTTATAGGCCACTGGCTGCTCACTCAGACTAATACGGAAGCTAAATAAATCCCCCACCCTGGTTCCGACCTCTAAGAACATTAAACATCCGGTGGAAAGACAACAGGTTTCAACACAGCGGCATTTTCCATTTCTTTTAAGAACTTGGTTATTTTCCCCCCTTTCAGGACTCAGGGCTGCTTTTACGTTTTTGTCAATGCAAATGCTTACCAAAATAATAGGAAAAAAAAGCTGACCCCGACGTGACTCGAACACGCAGCCTTCTGATCTGGAGTCAGATGCGCTACCATTGCGCCACGGAGTCGACATATAACAGAAACGGGGTGATTCAGGGCGTTTGAGACTCGCGCATTTTCTATGTATTTTGTACAAATATCGCACTTATTTGGATCAATTTGATTTTTTTTTCTTTTTTTTTTTTTGAGACGTTTTTCAAGGTGACCTCACAACAGGCTAATTTGCCTTGGGAGACTCTGAAATTTTGCTATAAATGTTGGACGCTGCCAAAACACAGTTTCTTATTCCAACAAGCTGAATGTTTTACACGCAAGATATTCAACTTTCTTCGATATTTTAAAGGTTTAGCAGTTACATTCTGTCCAACTTTGACGAAGTCGTGAATTTTTTAAAATACCTCCAGCCAAACCGCGCAATGTGCGCAACGGGACATTCCTATAGTTAAAAGCTATTTTCTCAAATGTCTAGGATCGAGTCTATGGCAACTCAAAAGTGCTAACATCAATGTAATATCCTCTAGAATAAAATTTGTGGGTACTCTTCACTGTGCGCCGTACAGAGCTCCACGAATTTGCCAAATATTCGCCATTATGAGAGTCAACAAGTTCTCAAAAATAACAGGTTTTACATGTGAGCAACATACGAACTCTCATATCTACCCCTGATGATTTACTTTTCAAGCTACACTGCTTTAATCACGTTAACCCAATTACACATTAAATCTTTCCCCCTGTTCACTCGTCCTTATATTATCCCTATTCCAGTGACGTTCTAACGTTCTCTTTACGAAATATTAGGGTCAAGGAGAGCCTAATACCCTAATACACTGATACCCTTATACTCTAATACCCTAATACCCTGATACCCTGATACCCTAATACCCCAATAACCTGATACCCTAATACCCTAACACCCTAATACCCTGATACCCTAATACCCTGGTACCCTAATACCATGATACCATATTACCCTAATACCCTAACACCCTAATACCCTAATACCCTGATACCCTAATACCCTGGTACCCTAATACCATGATACTATAATACCCTAATACCCTAACACCCTAATACCCTAATACCCTGATACCCTAACACCCTAATACCCTAATACCCTAATACCCTAACACCCTAATACCCCAATACCCAATACCCCAACCCTGCTACATCTCACGCAGCTTGAATTTGAATTAAGGTGATTCCTTAGTATTGCATTGCGCATCTCTACTGCGCACGATTTTCGCGTCATTAGCGCGGGCAGATGAGCGCGTGCACGTACAAAACGTAACAGATTTCCCTCAAACTAAGCTCGATAGCGAAATAAATGCTCCTTTTCTCTTAAACGAGCGCGGTGACCCCCACTTTTTATTTCATAATTTCATCGAGATCAATATCCTCAATAACTGAGAAAAAAATTAGCAGAAATCTATGGCTACTTTTTTGGCAAATGAAATAAATACTACGGAGGGAGACATAACGGGCCCAACAGCGCATGTCATAAATATGTTTCCTTAATGAACAAAAAAATGCAGCGCATTTGAGGACATTTTTTTCTGTAATGTAGATGAATAAACAATCAAAGAAAGTCAAACTCTGTGTGATATAACATGCTGCATTGAAAAATAATCGAGCTTATTTGTTGCGCACGGAGATTACCAAAAGTCACCTAAATAACCGTATTTGTCAGCATTGTGGCGTGAAAACAAGCACGGTGACCCCCTCTTTTCACTACGTTTTTAATATCTCCTTGTCCTGTAACAACAGCATACCAAGTTTCATCGGAAATCTATGGCGGGTTCTTTTACTAGGGAACCACCTTAAACAATCAGTATTAAGCAGGCGGGAAACCTCTACTGTCGTAGATTCAAGGTATGATAACAGGAAGAGCATTGAAGTAGTGCAACTTTTTTTTTTACCGGAGACGGCATCAAATGTTCACAATTCCAAAATTTACAATAACTCGAGTATCGCCAGGTAGGATGATAGTTGTGTTATCCTGAACAAAATATGTAGTTCCTCGTTAAGTTAAAACTAGAATTCTCAAGTTAACCATTATATAAGGCTAAATTAATCTTTTCGTCTGGCCTAAAACCTGTTGCCTTTTCAGCATAAGAGAGCGCAAGCTCCCTGAGTAACTTATTCCATCTGGTTCCGACCTCTAAAAAAATTGAGCATACAGTGGGGAAAGACAGAAGCTTTCAACACAACAGCATTTTCAATCTATTTTGACGAGTAGTTTATTTTTACGCCTTTCAGTTCTGCTTTTACGTTTATCTCAGTGCAAATGGTTACCAAAATAATAGCAAAAAATGAAAGCTGACCCCGACGTGATTCGAACACGCAGCCTTCTGATCTGGAGTCAGACGCGCTACCATTGCGCCACGGAGTCAAGTCTATTTTAGACATATACGATTTTAAATTTAAATTGTAGGAGTGTTTCAATCTGATTTATGGTAGGGATGGTGCGATAGATCATAAAATGAATGTAAGTCTAATGCGGCAAAAGTGAAACAAGTGTCTGAGAAAAGAAAGTAAAGATTTTTTTAGGCAAAAGATGCCACTGCCCCTGGAAAGTGCTTGTATGAGTAAGTCATTAGGTTCGTCTGTTGAAGATGTTTCAAAAAAGTTTTCCCTTGCAAGGAATTCCCCTGGAGCAAGTGAGGGCCTGGAGGGTACTCTATAGAATCCACAATATGGGGAGACTCCGCTCAAAAAGCGTGCCGTTTTCAATCTTGTGACAAATGAAAACGTAAGGATAACGTTTTTGTCACTCCAAATGCTTACCAAAATAATAGGAGAAAAAAGCTGACCCCGACGTGACTCGAACACGCAGCCTTCTGATCTGGAGTCAGATGCGCTACCATTGCGCCGCGGAGTCGACATATGACAGTAACGGGTGATTTAGGGCGTTTGAGACTCTCACAGTTTTTATTTATTTTGAACAAATATCGTACTTGTTTGGATCAATTTGATTTTTTTTTTCTTTTTTTGCGGTGACCTCACAACAGGCTAATTTGCCTTGGGAGACTCTGAAATCTAGCTATAAATGTTGGACGCTGCTAAAACACATTGTTTTATTCCAAGAAGCTGAATGTTTTACGCGCAATAGATTCAACTTTCTTCGATATTTTAAAGGCTTAGCAATTATATTCTGTCCAACTTTGACGAAGTCGTGAATTTTTTAAAATACCTTCAGCCAAACCCCGCAATGTGCGCAGCTGGACATTCCTATAGTTAAATGCTATTTTCTCAAATGTAGGACCTGATCTAGGATCGAGTCTATGGCAACTCAAAAGTCCTACCATCAATGTAAATAAAATCTGTGGGTATTCTTCACTGTGCGGCGTACAGAGCTCCACGAATTTCCCAAATATTTGCCATTATGAGAGTAAACAGGTTCTCAAAAATAACAGGTTTTACATGTGAGCAACATACGAACTCTCATATAAACCCCTGAAGATTTACTTTTCATGCTACACCGCTTTAATCACGTTAATTCAGTTACACATTAAATCTTTCCCACTGTTCACTAGTCCTTATCTTGTCCCTATTCCACAGACGTTCTAACGTTCTCTTTACGAAATATTAGGGTCAAGGAGAGCCTAATACCCTAATACCCTGATACCCTAATAACCCAATAACCTGGGGGACTGCATTGACCTAATTCAATGCAGTCAAAATGCGTACGTAAAGGGCAGGTCAATTTTCGACGCTATTGACGATATTTTGGAATACACCAAACATACGAAAAAATCAGGCATTATTTTTGCTATTGACTTTGAAAAAGCGTTTGACTCTTTGGGTCATACTTATCTTTTAAAAGTTCTCAATGCATTCAACTTTTGGGTCATCTTTTATTCAATGGATCCGTACTTTGTATTCAAATATATCAAGTTGTATTATTACCAATGGTTTTACATCAGATTATTTTACAGTTGGTCGAGGTGTGCGGCAAGGAGACCCACTCTCACCTCTTCTTTTCATATTAGGATTAGAAATTCTGGCATGCAGTATTCAAAAAAAGGACAAGATTCAGGATATTCAAATTAGCAATTTCGAGATTAAAGTGACACTTTTTGCAGATGATTTGACCCGTTTTCTCTGTAACAGATCCTCGTGTGATTGTTTACGAGAGTGCCTTAGTAAACTCTCGGAATGTTCTGGTCTCAAAGTAAATGAGGAGAAGACTGAATTTTTTAGTATAGGCACAAGGAATCCAGAGTTTGAGACGTTCCCTCATGAATTTAAAACTTCTATTAAAATTCTTGGTGTGCATTTTGATTATAAAAATGTAAGGAAAAAGAAAGCCAACTTCGATTATGTCCTGAAATCCATCAAAAAGGTATTGAATATGTTGAAGTGGAGGGGCCTGACGCTCATTGGTAGAATTCAAATAGTGAAATCATTCGCCATACCCAAAATTATGTCCAAGGTATCTTTAATTCCAGTGTCCAGTGAACTCATTAAAGAAGTTAATAAAGAACTTTATTCGCTTATCTGGAAGGGCAAGGACAGGGTCAAACGTTCAGTTTTAATAAATGATATTGAAGATGGCGGTTTAAAAATGCTGGATCTTGAATCTATGACCTCTGCTCAAACAGTCATGTGTGTAAAGAAATACGTTGAAAATTATGAAAGTCCCTGGAAGTATGTTTTGGATTTTTATCTCAAGAAAGTGGGTGGGAAATGTGTGTTTCAATGCAATTTTGATAATCGGACATTATCCATTACTCTTCCTGTCTTCCACAGAGAGTGTTTGCAAGCCTGGTCTTCTATAACAAATTACGACTCGTCATCGTATGAAGGGTTAATGAATCAAATTATCTGGAACAACAAGTATATTTTAAGCGGGGGTAAATCCATTTTTTAGTCGGTTATCTATAATCTAGGAATTCTTAAGGTTGGCGATCTGGTTTCTAAGGAGGGCGTTTTTCTCAAAAGTGACAAAATTCTGAATTCCTCTTTTTCCCCTTGTTACTCCTTTGCCCTAATAGGTGTTTTTGATGCTATCTCAAAGGAATGGCGTTCTATAATTAAACAAACCCATATTGTGCTCCCTCTCCTATGGATCAAACTTGTTTTGAATTAATAATTGCGGGTTAAACGATCGACCACGCTAATGTTACATCTAAGTTGGTGTACAAGGAATTTCGCTCTTTGACGCAAACTCCTGCTATTGCGAAAGCTAAAATTTTGAGTAAATACCCTGATCTTACCATTGACTGGAAAAAGTTGTATTCTTTAGCTTTTGAAACTACGTTAGACACCAAACTAAGAGAATTCCAATATAAAATTTTAAACCTGATTATTTTCACTAATAAAAAACTTCACCAGTTCAAAATGGTAGAATCCCCTTTATGTGCCTTTTGCAATGCAGAGGAGGAATCCCTGGAGCATTTATTGTATTTTTGTGAGTCATCGAGTTTCTTTTGGAAAGAACTGTTATCTTGGATTGCAGTGGATGCCAATATTGTACTTAATGCTTCACTGTTAGCTATTCTTTTTGGGAAATTTGACCTTGAGAAAGATTTTCGTTTAGTGAATCATATTCTTTTGCTTGCTAAATATTTTATTTATAAGTGCAAGCTTTCTTAAGTTTTCCCATCACTTTTAGTCTTCAAAGCTAAGTTAAAAGCAACCTATGAATTAGAACTTATATATTAGAATTTTACTAAATCATTACAAAAAGTGGGATAACTTTCTGGCTTGGCTGTCTTGATGCCTTACATATTTATGTACACGTAACTTTTTTTTCTTTGTTTTTGAGCCGTTTTTATTTGTACTTCAGTCATAGTAGTCACACCGATATACAACAACAACACCAAAAATCAAGTTTTGTATCTTGAATGTTGTTATCTTGACCCTAGGTACCTAATTTTTACTTTAACGCAGTGCAGTAAATGAATGTTTAATATGTAGCTTTTTATTTTTTTTCTTGTATTGTATTTTCTTGTATTTTCTCTGTATTGTAATTATGTCTTTTTAATGGCAAAAACCAAATAAAAATATATTAAAAAAAAATTAAAGAATAACCTGATACCCTAATACCCTGATACCCTAATACCCTGGGGGTAGCGTCAGTTAGAGACTCTGAAAATTTTTCATTTAAAGGATAGTGGAGCGCACTGAAAAGTGAAGCAAATTTCTGAGTAAAAGGTAAAGAAAGTATTCAGCAGCTTGTTTTTGGATGAGGTCGTAGAGTGATACACCTCTTGATTCGTACGTTCCCTGACTTCTCCAATCCTGTGAGTGCTTTAGAAGGAAAGGACCTATTTAGTCGACGGGAGAGGAAGCTCTTTTCGAATTTAATATTCTAGTAGGGGTTTTATGCGAATGAGCGCTTATTCCTGAGGAAACAAAGAAATGCAGCGACAAAGAAAATCTGTTGGTAAAAAAAGTCGATAATTTTTTAAAAAATTTTATACAACAAAAATTTTATACAACAGAATCTAACACTTTTTTTAACTTTATTTGAATCCTGGGTTTGCGTCAACCGGCTTTCCAACAACCCGGTCCATTTTTCTTGTTAATCAATTGACTCCTGTTTCTAATAATCAAAATTATTGACGGAAAGGTTAGAAAAATTCACACAGTTGGAATAAATTTGTGGTTTAATTTCAGAGCTTTATTTCTAATTAAAGAAAATGTATCGCTAATTAAGACCTCCCCTGCCAGTGTCTGCCATATGCCACTGATTGAGCTTACAGAGAACACAAAACTGACGAGACTCATAACTGGACTATCTTAGCACTTGTTTATTTATAAGAATTGATCGTCATTCTGATGGAGATTTCCGTACAGACTTGACCATCCTGGAGTAACTACTGAAACTCCTCTCCCTCTCACCGCTATCTTGAGGCTGGTATGAATACAAAATTACATGGTAAGGAAAGGTAAGGCAAGGCTTGAATAACAAGACAACTACTTTTGCTTTGAGAACTTACCAGTTTAAAGACCGACTGAGATATTGTTCTTACTACGGGAAAACATAAAATCTGTATCTTCGAGCTAACTTACTGCTATATTTTTTATATATATGGGATGACCCAATTACCGTTTTATTTGTAGTTTGCCTGTAATTAACGAACGAAATGCTTTGCTTATTTTCAACGCTGCATTTCCTAAAGTCATTTCAAAATGTTTCAGCAGAAAACAGAACTTCACTGCACACAAGTGACAGGCACAGGCTACAGAAACTGTTCACACCTTAGCTGAGTTGTTTCGTCGATGTTTCGTGCTACTCGAACAACACCTTTTCAAATAGGTTATGTTTCACTCAACACAAAAAAAAAACACCCAATGAAAAATCTATTACCCGTTTCGACTTACCTAAGGAAGCTACTTGCCTATAGACTTAAAATGCAAGAGGCAAAGTTGTAATGTGGCGATGGAAGTAGAATGAACAGTGTATCCTATTAATAGTGTGCTAATGACCGAAAGTCAAGTGAAATGCTGCACTGCATCTCTTGTGCTTCATTTCACCTCAGTTGTAAATATCTTCAAATAGATTTTTTACAATAACTGTCTAATTTCTCGCGTGCTGATTGGCTTATTTTTATCATGAATAAGAGTACAGACGGATAAAATG
This sequence comes from Orbicella franksi, assembly GCF_964199315.1. NCBI lineage: Eukaryota > Metazoa > Cnidaria > Anthozoa > Scleractinia > Merulinidae > Orbicella > Orbicella franksi. The sequence continues at coordinate 19,337,132 of NC_138152.1, read as the reverse complement.
TTAATTTATGCAAACTTTCAAGTTCAACTTTCAGCTGTCAAACCGTCAACTTTTTCACCAATAAGATTTTATGGGCTTTTTTAAGTAGCCACTCAAAAAGCGAGAAAAGCTATTGACAATTATTGCATCATTTTGAATAAAATTCACTTATCTTTGTTTTCGGCAAGTTTACGGCGTCTTTCCCCCCATTTATTCCCGGCATTTGACCATTTTGGGGTCTCGTTATGGTAAAAAACAAACTGACGTCAGTTTTTTCTGCGTCTGTCCTCTTCTTGGTGATAAATTTCGTCGTAACATTGTCAAAGTTTACTACGGAACCACTCGCCTGCGGCTCGTTTTTACACAGCCACTTTGACAATGTTATGACGCAATTTATCAACAATAAGAGGACAGACGCATAAAAAACTGACGTCAATTTCTTAAATAACTTGGATCAGAAAGCCTGCGTTTTCTTCATATTATCGATTGTCTTTTACTAGTGATACAACATACCACACGGCGTGTAACATGTCGTTTTAGTGTTATTAGCATGGTGTTCCCGCGTTATTCTGATCTTTTTCGTTTTTCTCTTCATTCTTTGTTTGAACAGTTGAAGGTTGGACACGAACGACCGTCGAACTCTTCTCTCTGGTAAAAAAATAAAACAAAAGTATTCTCTAATGAGCTGTATGCCTGTGGGGGGTAAATATGAGAGTTCGTATGTTGCTCACATGCAAAACCTGTTATTTTTGAGAACTTGTTTACTCTCATAAGGACCGCTGGTATGTCATTGGTATCCATATAATAAAGCCGTTTATGAACTTGTCTTACTTTTCTTGTTACAGTTATGTAGAGGAGTAACGAGTATAAGTATGTCTTCTGAAATATGTCCTTAGAGTCCAGTTTCCGTGATAGTACCCCGGGGGGGGGGGGTATGCCTAGAAAAATTGGGTGGGGGTGTGCGGCCCGCTTCCCAAAACCCTTACCCTGTTTATGACCAAAATCTGCGATATTCCCTACCCTATTTATGACCTGACCAAAAATTCGAAACCCTATTTATGACCTGACCCTTAAATCAAAACCTGTTTCATACCTGCGTTATAATTAGTTCCTTAGTTCAGACCAATGTTAAATTGCCGTAAACATAATTTGAAAGGGTTTTTGTTGATTTTCTTTTCGATAATGATGAAAAAGTGGCTTCTTCTTAAAACATACCCATATCAAGGCTAGAGTGCAAAAACCATACCCCATTTATGACCAAAATGGCCAAAGTCAGCTAAAATCGATACCCTATTTATGACCATAACGGTTGAAAAACCATACCCTTTGGGGCCGCACATACCTATATAGCCATATAAGGGAGTACCCCCGGGGATAGTACAAAATACATACAACGCTGTTTGTATTACAAGTGCTCTACTTGAAGAGTTGTTTGTCTTGTTGTTTGTCTTTGTTTGTCTCCATACATTTTTTTTGGCTGATCAAATCTCATGTAGATCCTACGTTGGCAGCGTTTATCGTATGCGGTCCCTTGCAGTTTCTGGTTTCTCTACTTGAACATTTTTCGCGTTAACTTACGGTTGACCTGGCCAATTCTAAGTTCCTTCCAAATGTCACGACTACAATAAGCTGCTCACGTCTTAAAGAAAGTCATTCCAAAAACCAGGTCATGATTGGCAACGGTTATATCATGAACAGTTATTTATTACGATCAGTGACCCAACTATGACAAGTCGGGCACGCTTATAATGAATCATGACTGATCATAATGTGTTTGAACACATTTTGAGGCAGTGGTTGCATTTAAAACAGCGTTGACAACCGGTGACAATGTGTCTGTTGTAAGGAATTCAACACCGAAGGTACTTATGCTTATGCCATTGTACTTATGCAAGTCTTGTCAGTCAGTTGTTGTCTTGATCGAGCGAGAATGGATATCAGAATTGACGCCATGCAGTTACTACTAAACCTGAACTAAGCCTGTTGGTGTTGACAATTACTCACCTCATAAACGAATACTTCGTTCTTAAGGCAGCCATGACATTAGTTCCATGTTTTCTCCACCACATCTCGACCAGTACAAGAATAACAGAGAAACATCCTCCGGCTGCAAGGACTAAGTACACACCCAGCATGTTCTCCAACTGAATCCTCTTGCTGTCGCCCACAGCTGTGTAGATTCAAAAACAAATACCAATTTTACTTCTAAAAAAAGGTTCGCGGTAGCAAAACCCAGGCATATTGTGCCAATGTTTGTCCACGCCCCTCCTTCCTATCTCGTTTTTGTAATTGTTTGCTTCCTTCTAATTCCGTAGGTCGATATGTTTGCCACGTTATTGCTTTTTTGGTGTGAGGTACTCAATGAACTAAATCAGGTTTAACACTAGAGCCAATGGGAACAGTGCATTTTGCTTCTCCACTTCTCCAAGATCTTCAATATTTTCTCACCGAGTAGGAAAGGAATATTGGGTAAAGAGGGAAAATAAAATGAAACTTCCTGTCTCTGTAGAGTCAGTTGAAAAATATAATTCTGGATTCAGCACTTCATTAACTTGGCATTATTACGAGATTGACACAAGGCTCGGACATATTTGTTGCGGTTTGATGAAGAGCGAGTTAAAATTTTGCTGCTCGGAAAGCTACTGTACAATGATTTTAAGGCAAGTCACGTGATACGTTTTCGTCAAATCAATAAACGGCATTTAAGTTGCATGCGGGATATATCTTTTGTTATTTACCCTGCATCTCGATCACAAGGTTTGGATTTATTGCCATCGCTAGTGAATAGATATTTTATAAATGACCAAAGTGAACCAACAGATTGTTTTCTTGTAATATACTTAAACCAATATAGACCTGTTATGTCAAAAACACAAGCAAGATAAACTCGATTGATTTTCCCACGACAAATGGCGGATAGGTTAAGAGTATTTGAAAAGTCCCAGCCTTTCAATAACATTTTGATTTCTCTGATTCATAAAATAAATACAGAACAAATGTAGAATATGTCTTTAAATCTATCTACGAAAAAAATGAAAACTGACCCCGACGTGACTCGAACACGCAGCCTTCTGATCTGGAGTCAGACGCGCTACCATTGCGCCACGGAGTCAACTGATAAGTAAAAAATTCTTTGTTCTTTTCTTTTTTCTGTATTCTTGGACATAACCCTGGGTCCACCAAATATTTTTGTACCTTTTAAGCAGTGTTAAAGGGTTAACCCATTGAAACTAATGGACTGGTAGCTTTTACGGCTAACGGTTAATTAATTGAGGTGGCTTACTACGGTAGCGCGCGCTACCATTGCCTGCCAAACGTCAGTATTAATCGTGCCTGCAAAAATGACGCAAGTAACCCTAAGAAGAAACGAAAACCACTTCAGCACTTGAAAGGCGTTAAATCACTTCGGTATACGTAGCAATAGTTTCAAACTCCGTTCAAACATGTGTTTAAGCCTAGGGCCAAAAAAATATGACAAAAATGGTCGATAAACAACCGATAAAAGAGCTCTATTCTGCTCTTGCTTTCTCGCAAGCGACACATGGCGTCACATGAGCGCGCGCTTAAATAAAGAGCATGCGTAATTCAATTCTCGTCCAAGGTTGTAAAAGCTAGTCTTTGATTGAGGATTGCTCGAAAACCTACCGTACAACCCATGCTGAAATTTTCACATGTTATTTGTAGGGGTATATCGCGTTTAGTGCCAAACTTTTAAAAAAAATCTGTAAGACCGATTTTGAGCTATTTTTGATCTCACATTTTCTTAGCTTGCGGAAAATCTGTCTTACAGAATTTTATTTTACTTTGCATGAATGTTAAATCAGAACCAACTCCTTATTCCTGAGATTTTGAGGTTGGGTCATATGGATAGACTTTGAGAAAAACGTGATTTAACCTGCTATTGCTCAGTCTCTCCTAGGTACTAGGTCGTTCCGTTTGGCCATTTCTGAACGTTTAATTGTTCAAGTTTCACATAGAATGGTAAAAGACTTAAGCAAACAGTAAATAGAGAAAGGAAAAACATCTTGGAACATTTTTCAAAAGAGTTAGAAGTTGGCTGTTATAATCCATCAAAACTGTAGTAAGCCACCTTAATTTATTTTTCGTTACGGTGAACCGGAATCTTAAAAATTAATAACCATTGTTTTAGCGAGTTCACAAATAATTTTCATTGTTTAAAAAATTAAAAAAATAAACTCTGGGTTAAACCCATTGAGACCCTCTTAAAGGAGTGCAAGAAATCGACAGATTAATTAATGGCGCATAAACCAGACTGACACAGACCTGCTCCACTCTTTTCCTTGGGACACTGACTCTTGTATTCCCACCATTTTCTCCACAAGCTGTCCAGGACACTTGTTTCCTGCAGTTTCAATATAGCCATAGAGATATTTCTGATGTAGGGAGAGTGTTTGGGCATAGCGATACCATAACTACCAGCTCCTAGAATACCATTCACTGCATGGAGATAAACAACAAAACAATCGTACATTTAATTTACAAAAACTGATATGAAAACTCGGTTGACGCTTTGCAATCCTTATTTTTCTGTAATAAAATTGCTTATTATCCAAATGCAGCGAATACCGTCCAAATAACAGTACAAATATACAGCGATATTGTACTGTTATTTGTACAGTAGAAAACCTGTTTGCCAAACAGGTCGGCGCGTGCACGCAAAACTGTCACACTCTCCCTCTTTCATTGATAAATTTATTGACTACAGCAATTGGATAATAAATCTCTTATTAGATGTTTTGGTGTGTAGTATCGCTTAATATTTTTACTCGTTGTTTGTATTTTGACTCGCCCTACGGACTCGTCAAAATACGGCGCAACTCGTAAAAATATACAGCGAAACTACAAACCAAAACATCTATCCATGCCGAGGCGGAGAGTGAATATCTTTGCTCTGAACTCAAATTTGAATAAAGCATTTTTTCTGGAAAAAAATCATTTGAACCTTAGTGTGACCATTTAGTCGCGTTAAGGAAGCAAAACATATTTTTGCTCTTGCCAAATACACTCAAACACTTACTTAATCGACGGCCAGTTGAAGAAAACTGGACTGCACGAAGATTCTATTATATATATTTCGACTAAGCGTGTGAAAAAAATAAATCAAACCCCAAAAAAGAAATATTGACCCCGACGTGACTCGAACACGCAGCCTTCTGATCTGGAGTCAGACGCGCTACCATTGCGCCACGGAGTCAACGTTATTTTTGTTGTGTTGGTTGTCATACCTTAATCATGCCATCATGGTTTGTGTGCGTTTTGCATTTTTGGGTTAAAATGTTTGAATTCGGGTAAAAAGTGTTTTCTTACCAGTTCTTAAATCGCACGGTTTTTGCATAATGACGTATTCGGTTGATGGTTTCTCTGCCATAAACACAGCATTTTCAACTTTCCTTGTGATCTCATATCCCTCGCCGGTAGAGTTCACGAATGTGCTGGCGGCGTTCATACGTTCCCAGAGTTTTCTGTATGTGTGATACTCGGCCACTCGAAAGAACTCGTGAATAGCACTATCGCGCATGACATAAAATGGATAATCGCCTTCCACGACGTCTTCCAATGTGTTGATTTGTCTTTCGCTGTTGCGTACAGTGAAGAAAGCAGCTAAATTGGCGGTGTAGGTTGAGATCCAAATCAGTATACAAAACCAAAAGCAACCAGCGAGGACACGACCTGCAAATAAGGTTTAAGAATTTTCACCTCAAATCCTGCTAAGTCAACATGCAGAAGAACAAGCGCGAGAGTTGTGTCATGATGTCGCTGAACTTTACACTGTGTTCACCAGAGCTTCCAGGTTGCTAAGCTTCCAAAGTCTATCTACAACTTGACGAACCACTAAAGCGTTTACCGATTGTCGTCAAGCCGAAACGCGTGGCAAGTCATGCAGGTTTAAGAGTTCTCTTTCTGACTTTACACAGTAGTATCACGAAACTTTGAAAAGCAACCATTTACTTACATATGAAGTCTCTGAATTACAATATTTTGTTCCTTAACTTTTTCTTCAAAATATTACAGCAGTAAATTTACTTTGAAAGTCTTGTTAAATATCTGTTATCTTTTTGTTTAATCTCTCTGCTGCGTTTTAAAGAAAGGAAATAACCGACCTGACAGTGATTTGGGCGTGTGATCTGCGCCTTGTTGTAACATGGAAGCGAGACAAAACCATAAACTATTGAAGAAGTCAAACTCTTCCCCAGTCTCTCTGTAATGCATATGGCTCGATCGGTGACCATAAGGGCTGAATAAATTTACCAGGTACATTAAGACTGTCACAAAAAGAAGACAGGCAAGTGTTACAAGCCAGACTGTTGTGGAGTATGGTAGCATGAAGGTTGTTAGATCGTGGTCATTAGTGTCCAATTTCTTGCTGATTAAACTCATCGTAAACTGCATGAAAGGTTTGCTGAACTCAAGCACCTGCAGTCGCTCAGAGTTGATGGTCAGCGGAGAGGTAGACAAGTCCATAAACTCGCACAAAAAGAGGCCAAAATCCAGCCATATTGACCAAACAAGCTTGGTCAATAAAGGACAAAAAGCCAAATACAAGCAGGAAGAGTGAAAGCATTCCTTTCTGCCTTCATGACAGTCAAAGAGGCCTTCATTTTCATTTATACCTGGATTTTCTGTGCCCGCCAACAGTCATACTACAGTCAAGATGTACTGGGATCTCGACTGGTCATATGAAAATAATAAAAACGTAACCTTTCCATTTACATGCTGTTCTGTTGCCATTCTTCCCTATTGAACAGGCAAGTAAAGTGTTACCAGGGCAAGTATGTCATCTGGCATACCTGCCTGGCTGATGACTTGGAGAAAAAACCAATATGGTATTCATATGGCATTGCATGCTTAGTGCTCTTTGCCATTGTGCTAGTGTGTTCCAGCGTGGCATTCCCTGGAATGGTCATTTTAGTCTATTCATCGACATCTTTCTGCCCCGCCCCCCCCCCCCCCTCCCCTCCCTGTCTCCAGTGTTAACTCAGTGTGACAGGTGCCTGGAAGACTGCTTGGGGGCTCATGGCTGGGTTGCAGGGATTGCCAGCCATGGGAGCGTTATACTGTCTAGGGCCCGGCTGGTCACAGTGGAGGCCCGTGGATATCCCATGCACCCATGTTCCATACAACACGATGCACTTGTTATTTGATAATTACTTTTAAGAGGAAGCGCTTGATGAGTGATTGAGTTATTTATAGTTAAAGTTCCAAGTCTTCAACTAAAAAATGGAAAGTAAGTAAACATAAGTAAAGGTGTCATGTAGTTAATGGTCACACCATAATTAATGTGGCAAACCATTGAAACATACAGTTTTCTTAAGCAAGCAAGGTTGATGCTGCTAAAGTTAATTTAATTAATATATTTAAAGATTTTCTGAAACTTAAATCAACTGATGAAATATTTCAGTAGTAATACAAATGTTATGATGTGCATTATACTTTTACAATGTAATACATCCACGAGAAGTGTAGTCTGTGAACCCAAAGAACATGTATGTTTAGATCAACTATAGCAAGGCATCAATCCTCTGTGATCCTGCAGTATTGTAATGCCAAGCTGAGGCTTGGAACATTGGAACACACTAGAGATCCTGAAGAATTTTGGTTAACAAGAGATTCAAAAAATGTACTTCACAGCTATCTGAATGACAAAGAGTTGTGACAACAAGTAATTCAAACCACAAGACAAGAAAAAAGAACATTGAAAATGGGTTACATGTATGTCTCACAAGAACAGTTTCTGAGTGAATTTAATTCACTTAGAATCTACCAAACTATTTGTCTTTCATGCCATAAAAACAGAAACTATACCTTGCCAATACACGGAAAATATTACAATGTAAACCAGCCATGAAGCATTCTGACTGTTGGAAGATGTTCTATTCTTGGCCCTCTCAGCTATCTTGGTTGTGTAGCTAGTGTACAAATATACATGTAACTTCATGTACTCTAAGCGAGTATTGTATGTTCACTTTACAGGTCACAGCGCTCTTATTGGGACCCTTATTGCACCCCTGATGTTACTTGGAGGTCCATTAGTCCTGAGGGCTGCTGCTGTAACAGGTGGTGTCGTTGGGGCCTTATCACTGACTGCTGCCTGTGCACCTGATGGCAAATTTCTGACCTGGGGTGGTCCCTTGGCTATTGGACTTGGTGGTGTTTGCATGGCATGCTTGGGTAGGCTAATAATAACAGAGATAACAGTATCCACTGCCAAATGTTAGCACTGAGAGCTGCTGCATCAAGAGTACTGCATTTTATACAGTGTACATGACTTGTCTTGCTGACTGAAGTGGAATGTGTATCAAGTGACAAGTGCTTTTTATTTATTTATTACAATTTAATGGCAATTAAAATCTAAGTCTAGAGGCATACACAAACAAGCAAAGCCATAAGGATAATCTGTAAAAGAGTGGAACACTCCATGCGAGACAGATCACCATGTAGCTAATCTAAATAAGTAATCATGTAATAACAATCAAGAAAAAAAAATTAAATCAAATATTCATTCCTCACTTAAAAACCTCTTCATTCCCGACTTAAAAACTGCACAACTAGGACATAACCTAATATCTAAGGGTATCGAATTCCACATCTCAACAATTCTATTAAAATAAGTGTTTTTAAAAGTAGTCGTTCTAGCAAAATTTGTCTTCAAGGAGTAGTCATCAAAATGTCTAAACCTATGTGCATCATCTTGAGAATAAACGTTCAGAAACGGAGATACATCCACATTCAAGTATCCATTTAAAGCCTTATACAAAAATGTGACATCAAAAAGATAGCGCCTCTTTTCAAGCGAAAGCAGATTAAGACATTTCAGGCACTCGTCATAGGTAAAATTCCGTTTTCCGAGAATAAATTTTGTTCCCCTCCGCTGTATGCGCTCAAGCTTGTCAATGTTTCTTGCGGTGTGTGGCGACCACACAACTGATCCATATTCCACTTGCGATCTCACCAATGTGCAATACAGCACCTTCAAGGTTTCGATGTCCTTCCCCTACTGCTGTTCGGCGGGCATTATTCACTTGTTTTTCGTCGTTTTTTGTCCAATTGCCGGTTTGCAACGCCCCATAGTGAAGTTAAAAATCGTCGGTACCGCGTCTTTCTTGAATGCAAGTTGACGGAGCTTGAAAGAGGATCCCAACAAACTCCTTACCATAAGATTTTGTTCGAAGCTGTCTTCGGTAAAATGTTCTACACAAACGCGCGAATGTTTCGAGGGCGTAAAGCATTCTCTTTTCATTTTCATAAGCCATTCTCTTTTAAGGTTTGGGTTCTGGGTGAACTTGAAAATGCTAACTGATTGTCTTTGGATTTTGAGTGGTTTTCCTCTGAAATTCACTGTAAACTTGAAATTAAAACAGTTTCAAATTTCCCGCAAACAGTGACGTCACAAGTTTTCCGACAATTTTCCCGACCGCTCTACGATTACGAAGGATAAAAAACAGTGATTTTAACATTCCAGTATCTCCGCAATGCTTTTTCCAATTCGTTTGAAACTTCTGAATATGTTTATTTTTGACCTAATGAACACATTGGACTCGAATGAAATAAATGTCTAAATTTTGGTTCATTTGTACCATTGACAATCATTTTCTTGTTTTGTTGGTGAGCTGTGTAGAACTGAGCAAGGTTTTGGCAGTAAACAGGTTAACAGTCTGTTGTGTTTGATTTCCAGGTAGCCTATTCCTCCCTGCCACCTCAGTGGTGGGTGCAGGCCTGCAGTCCATTGCTACATATGGTGGGTTGGTAATCTTTGGAGGTTTTATGTTGTATGACACACAGAAGATCATCAGGAGTGCTGAGACATACCCTGTGCATGCTGACAGGCCTTATGACCCTATCAATGCGTAAGTAGACACCTTTTCATTCCAGTGCCAGTCCAGACACTCACTTATTGACGGTCGGTGTCCCCGGGGGGGACACCCGCATGAAAAGGAAGGGGTTCCTCGTCGTACCTTTTAGGGGTTAAAAAGGCAGTTTTGATACCTATTAGGATGTTCATCCTCAAAAGGTCCACAGCAGGAGCTTTTGCGGTAAATATGACAGTAGATAATGTGTTGTTTTACAATTGGCATGTCTTCAGTGGTAGATCCAGACCTTGAGCTGAGGGTAGTAGGGGGGGGGGCGTTTTTTTGTTTTTTGTTTGTTTGTTTGTTTGTTTGTTTGTTTGTTTGTTTGTTTCTTTTTTGCTTTCCCTGCCGGCTTTTCTTCCTTCTGCGATTTTTTTTTTTACCCAAAAAGACCCCTCCCCAAAATCCGTCACTGGTCTTAGGGGTAAAAAAATATAAGCCACGCCCACAAAACAGGATCTCGGTGCCTCTTAAGGGTTCTGTTCAAAATTTCCGACGAATCCCCCCATCCTTTTTATATGGGAGTCCCCCTCCCCTCCCCCCCTCCCCCCGGGATGATACACGCTGGGTTCGTCAAGATGTTTTATTTCATCTTTTGAGCTCAAAGTTCATGGGTCTGCGAACGTAGAAAAAGTATATTTATCAAACAAACAACATCTTTAAGAATCGCAACTAGCAGAAGGCTCCAGATTTCGCGCGGGCAATTTGTTTTGGAGGTTTATGTACGGAGTTGCTTGTTGGACTAAGCGAAAGATAGACTACTCGTAGTCTCCACGATTTCTTAGCTTAAAACCCGGTGCGGTCCATCCAGTGTCAATCAAAGTGTACTAGCGCATTTCCGCAGCAGTCTGGTTGTTTTAGAACAGTTTTCACTCGAGTGTCGAAAGTAATTTGCTTTGATTTGCATTGCCCTGCTGTGGTTCAGTTTCATCCAATCAGGAATAATATTAAAACCGATCGTGACTGGCTCTTCTGGCGCTTCGTGTCAGCCTCATGTTTTTCCTTCGAGTTTCGATTGGTTGACTGGATTGCCTGTGTAATTTTGGTTGTTCAAAGTGGTTACTGTGGTTTCGGTTTTACGATACTCAACTGAAAACCGCTTTAGTTCAGATTGAAGCAAAGTTTGGTACTGAAAACCAGAAATCAAGACCAAGAGAAAGTTGAAAAAAATTGTGTTTTTCTGCAGGTCGATTGGAATATACATGGACACGATCAACATCTTCATCAGAATTTTGACCATCATGGCGTCCTCCAACACGCGCCGAAGGAAGTAGCCTAGACCAGCTGATAAACTGATATTGACTGGCAAAAGAGAAGATAAACTGTATAACATTTGTATTACAGTCTGTGATAAGGGAATTAGCCGTCACATTTTTCCGAGTACATAACTTAGCTTTCATTTCTCGGAAGGCCGCTTATTGCTATGTCTTTGCTTTGCTAGTAAGGATGGCGCTGCCAAAGTGCATTTTGTTGTTGGAAGCAATGTGATGTGATTAATAAAATTCATTTATTTGATGTCATGTCTTACATGTAGCTTACATGTAGCTTACATGTAGCTTACATGTAGCTTACATGTAGCTTACATGTAGCTTCCTTGGATGTACCAGTGGCCAGATTAAAAATGTAAGAGGCCTCGTATTATTAATCAGCAAGACTGTATATCTCAAGTGGACTGTGGATTGATTCACTCTCAGATGAGCCGTGAACATAGTGCAGTTAACCTCGTAAACTGCCTCTAATAAAAACAATTACAACCGTCTTATGCTGCTGCTTAGCTCTGTTTTTTAAGTTATGATAAGAAGAACTGTGTACAATAACTCTTTGTCACATTTGTGTGAATAAAAATAAAAGAGAATTTGAACTCATGGGTCGCTTATGACATACAAACGAGGCAAAATTCGGTGTTGACCCTTTCGACTCATTTTTATACCTTTTTAAATACAAAAGAATACCTAATGGAGACAAAAGGAGAGAAGTAACATTATTTAGCTTGTTGATCATCTCGACCCTCCGATATATTATTACTTTAATTCGTCAAACGCTGTTTAAGATAAACTAAAGGTGTTGCTACCTCGGCAAACAGACCCAACAATTCCAATTCTTTTTGCGTGGTTATTTTTCTCTCAGTGAACGTAACAATATAACAAAAAAAAACGACTTTGGCAACGCTGATAGAGAGTTTGGCTGATGTTTTCTAGGGGTCGGGCAAGCAGCTCTTGTAAGGTCTCATGAATGGCTTGATATACTTAGAGAGGACAATACGGTGAACAACAATAAACAATGTTCTTAGCAAAAACAGTAACAGCTGCTAACAAGCAAACGAATCTCGAGCTCTCAAGAGCTGCTACACTTCGGGGTTTTTTTACGCCTTTTAATCGCTGTCAAAGTCCAAATAGTCAAAATAGATAACAGCAAAACAATAGAGCTAACCCCGACGTGATTCGAACACGCAGCCTTCTGATCTGGAGTCAGACGCGCTACCATTGCACCACGGAGTCAAGTCTCTTTTGGTGACATACCATTTTAAATTTAAATTGTAGGAGTATTTCAATCTGATTTATGGTAGGGATGGTGCGATTGATCATAAAATGAATGTAAGTCTAATGCGGCAAAAGTGAAACAAGTGTCTGAGAAAAGAAAGTAAAGATTTTTTTAGGCAAAAGTGATGCCATCGCCCCTGGAAAGTGCTTGTATGAGTAAGTCATTAGGTTCGTCTATTGGAGATGTTTCAAAAGGGTTTTCCCTTACAAGTAATTTCCCTGGAGCAAGTGAGGGCCTGGAGGGTACTCTATAGAATGCACAATATGGGGAGACTCCGCTCAAAAAGCGTGCCGTTTTCAATCTTGTGACAAATGAAAACGTAAGGATATAGGTAAAGAAAAAGGTAGCGAATAAGTGGCAGTTGTCCCTACCCTTTTCCTTACCTATATCCTTACGTTTTCGCTTTTTGAGCGGAGTCTCCCCATATAGTGCATTATATGGAGTACCCTCCAGGCCCTCATTTGCTCCAGAGAAATTCCTTGCCAAGCTTCTATGGCCCATCGTTCCAGGTGCCGTATAGGCCACTGGCTGCTCACTCAGACTAATACGGAAGCTAAATAAATTCCCCACCCTGGTTCCGACCTCTAAGAACATTAAACATCCGGTGGAAAGACAACAGGTTTCAACACAGCGGCATTTTTCATTTCTTTTAAGAACTTGGTTATTTTCCCCCCTTTCAGGACTCTTTCAGGGCTGCTTTTAAGTTTTTGTCAATGCAAATGCTTACCAAAATAATAGGAAAAAAAAGCTGACCCCGATGTGACTCGAACACGCAGCCTTCTGATCTGGAGTCAGATGCGCTACCATTGCGCCACGGAGTCGACATATAACAGAAATGGGGTAATTTAGGGCCTTTGAGACTCTCGCAGTTGTTTATTTATTTTGTACAAATATCGCACTTATTTGGATCAATTTGATTTTTTTTCTTTTTTTTTTTGAGACGTTTTTCAAGGTGACCTCACAACAGGCTAATTTGCCTTGGGAGACTGAAATTTAGCCATAAATGTTAAACGCTGCCAAAACACAGTTTTTTATTCCAACAAGCTGAATGTTTTACAAGCAAAAGATTCAACTTTCTTCGATATTTTAAAGGTTTAGCAGTTATATTCTGTCCAACTTTGACGAAGTCGTGAATTTTTTAAAATACCTCCAGCCAAACCGCGCAATGTGCGCAGCGGGACATTCCTATAGTTAAATGCTATTTTCTCAAATGTCTAGGATCGAGTCTATGGCAACTCAAAAGTGCTAACATCAATGTAAAATCCTCTAGAATAAAATCTGTGGATACTCTCCACTGTGCGCCGTACAGAGCTCCACGAATTTGCCAAATATTCGCCATTATGAGAGTCAACAAGTTCTCAAAAATAACAGGTTTTACATGTGAGCAATTTACGAACTCTCATATCTACCCCCTGAAGATTTACTTTTCAAGCTACACTACTTTAATCACGTTAATTCAATTACACATTAAATCTTTCCCCCTGTTCATTCGTCCTTATATTGTCCCTATTCAACAGACGTTCTAACGTTCTCTTTACGAAATATTAGGGTTAAGGAGAGCCTAATACCCTAATACCCTTATACCCTAATACCCCAATAACCTGATACCCTAATGCCCTAATACCCTTATACCCAAGTACCTTGATACCCTAATACCCTAATACCCTAATACCCTAATACCCTAATACCCTAATACCCTAATACCCTAATACCCTAATACCCTAATACCCTAATACCCTAATACCCTAATACCCTAATAGCGGAGCTCCGGCGGCCCGAAGGGCCGCCAAGCGGAGCCCCATACTCATATGGGAAAGAAAAGGAAACCCATGAGTTGATTTTCTCATGGTTACCATGGCTAGCGGTATTGCTCGTGGGCGCGTACGCACGACGACGACGACGACGACGGCGACGGCGGAGTTGCCCAACATGGCGGCCATACTCCAAATAATAGGTTGACAGAGACATGCAGCCTTGGTTTACCGTGCGCTTCCTTGACATTGGACATCCATGTTATGATCAATTGACACCTGTCAATACAAGGTATCCGCTGACCAGTATCACGTGACCATATCGCGGGCTCAGGTTTACAGCTCCTCGAGGTCACGTGTTTTCTTGAAGTTGACCGCTGACCAAGCGCTGGTTATCGATTGGATCGCGGGCTCATATTGGGTTAGCTTGTTGGAAACAGGGCAGGATTGCTCGGAAGCCAGTTTATGCTAACCCAGGATTAAAAGTTAATCGAATTATAACTTTTTCTTCTATACAAATGTGTTTTGCTGTTTTGTTTTGCGTATATGGTAATTATTAAAACTCAAAACAGAAGGCCAAACAATACACAGAAACCTCACCGCAAAGTTACAAAACTCAAATCAAAATTCTACCTTTTTCTGGGTTAGCTTAATCGAGCTTTGAACAACCCGGCCCAGGAGCTACGCTTTTAGGCTGGCCTAAATCTATATATTACCCTTATTCCCTAATATCCCAATACCCTGATACCTAATGCCCTAATACCCTTATACCCTAGTACCTTGATACCCTAATACCCTTACTCCCTAATATCCCAATACCCTGGTACCCTAAAACCCTAAAACCCTGATACCCTGATACCCTAATACCCTGATACTCTGATGCCCTAATACCCTAATACCCTAATACCCTAATACCTTAGTATAGGTAATCATACGGTTTCGAGTTCAATTTGGAATTAATTTGCACGAGTGAGTTTTTCAAAAAGCTGAAATTGCACCAGCCGCTTCGGCGAGTGCAATTTCAGCTTTTTGAAAAACTCACAAGTGCAAATTAATTCCAAATTGAACGAGAAAAACCGTATGATTCCTTATTAATAATATAAACATGAAAAAATTCGCGTGGTGAAAGTGCCGGAAGATCTTTCTTGAAGCCATTTTTTCTCATTCGAGAAAACTTTTTTCATCATCATTTTATGTGATATCATTGGCATTGAAAATTTCCTTTTGTCTCTCAACCAATCATAACTCAGAATTACGATGTGTAATTTGCACTGGTGTTACACCTTTTGCACCGGTGTTACACTTTTTGCACTGGTGTTACACTTGAACTGCACTGCTCTCAGCCAATCAGAATCGAGTAAATTTTTCATATATATTATTAATACCCTAATACCCTAATACTTTAATATCTTAATACCCTAATACCAAAATATCCTAACATCCTGATAATCTAATACCCCAATACCCTGATACCCTGATACCCTAATACCCTAATATCCTAATACTCTAACATCCTAACACCCTAACACCCCAATACCCTAGTACCTTAATACCCTAATACCCTGATACCCTAATACCCTAATACCCTAATACCCCAATACCCAATACCCTAACCTTGCATACATCTGACGCGGCTGAAATTTGAAATTAAGGTGATTCCTTATTGCATTGCGCATCCCTACTGCGCACGATTTTGGCGTCATTAGCGCGGGCAGATGAGCGCGTGCACGCACAAAACGGAACAGGTTCCCTCAAACTAAGCTCGATAGCGAAATAAATGCTCCTTTTCTCTTAAACGAGCGCGGTGACCCCCATTGCTTATTTCATAATTTCAATGAGAACAATATCCTCAATAACTGAGAAAAAAATTAGCAGAAATCTATGGCTACTTTTTTGGCAAATGAAATAAATACTACGGAAACATAACGGGCCCAACAGCGCATGTCATAAATATGTTTCCTTAATGAACAAAAAAATGCAGGGTATTTGGAGACATTTTTTTCTGGGACGTAGATGAATAAACAATCAAGGAAAGTCAAACTCTGTATGATATAACACGCTGCATTGAAAAATAATCGAGCTTATTTGTTGCGCACGGAGATCACCAAAAGTCACCTAAATAACCGTATTTGTCAGCATTGTGGCGTGAAAACAAGTACGGTGACCCCCTCTTTTTAATACGTCTTTAATATCTCCTTGTCCTGTAACAACCGCATACCAAGTTTCATCGGAAATCTATGGCGGGTTCTTTTACTAGGGAATCACCTTAAACAATCAGTATAAGCAGGCGCGAAATCTCTACTGTCGTAGATTCAAAGTATAATAACAGGAAAAGCATTGAAGTCGTGCAACTTTTCTTTACCGGAGACGGCATCAAATGTTCACGAAAAAGAATTTATAATTCCAAAAACCATATCTTACTGTAAAGAGTGAAAATTGGGAAACATTTTGTGTCTCCAAGTTTCTAATTTGGCGCCAACGGCCGGTAACTCGAGTGTCGCCAGGTAGGATGATAGTTGTGTTATCCTGAACAAAATATGTAGTTCCTCATTAAGTTAAAACTAGAATTCTCAAGTTAACCATTATATAAGGCTAAATTAATCTTTTCGTCTGGCCTAAAACCTGTTGCCTTTTCAGCATAAGAGAACGCAAGTTCCCTGAGTAACTTATTCCATCTGGTTCCGACCTCTAAAAACATCGAGCATACAGTGGGGAAAGACAGAAGTTTTCAACAAAACAGCATATTCCATCTATTTTGACGAGTAGTTTAGTTTTTCGCCTTTCAGTACTGCTTTTACGTTTATCCCAATGTAAATGGTTACCACAATAATAGCAAAAAATGAAAGCTGACCCCGACGTGATTCGAACACGCAGCCTTCTGCTCTGGAGTCAGACGCGCTACCATTGCGCCACGGAGTCAAGTCTCTTTTGGTGACATACCATTTTAAATTTAAATTGTAGGAGTGTTTCAATCTGATTTATGGTAGGGATGGTGCGATTGATCATAAAATGAATGTAAGTCTAATGCGGTAAAAGTGAAACAAGTGTCTGAGAAAAGAAAGTAAAATTTTTTTTAGGCAAAAGTGATGCCATCGCCCCTGGAAAGTGCTTGTATGAGGAAGTTATTAGGTTCGTCTGTTGGAGATGTTTCAAAAGGGTTTTCCCTTACAAGTAATTCCCCTGGAGCAAGTGAGGGCCTGGAGGGTACTCCATAGAATGCACAATACGGGGAGACTCCGCTCAAAAAGCGTGCCGTTTTCAATCTTGTGACAAATGAAAACTTAAGGATATAGGTAAAGAAAAAGGTAGCGAATAAGTGGCAGTTGTCCCTACCCTTTTCTTTACCTATATGTCCTTACGTTTTCGCTTTTTGAGCGGAGTCTCCCCATATAGTGCATTATATGGAGTACCCTCCAGGCCCTCATTTGCTCCAGAGAAATTCCTTGCCAAGCTTCTTTCGCCCATCGTTCCAGGTGCCTTATAGGCCACTGGCTGCTCACTCAGACTAATACGGAAGCTAAATAAATTCCCCACCCTGGTTCCGACCTCTAAGAACATTAAACATCCGGTGGAAAGACAACAGGTTTCAACACAGCGGCATTTTCCATTTCTTTTAAGAACTTGGTTATTTTCCCCCCTTTCAGGACTCAGGGCTGCTTTTACGTTTTTGTCAATGCAAATGCTTACCAAAATAATAGGAAAAAAAAGCTGACCCCGACGTGACTCGAACACGCAGCCTTCTGATCTGGAGTCAGATGCGCTACCATTGCGCCACGGAGTCGACATATAACAGAAACGGGGTGATTCAGGGCGTTTGAGACTCGCGCATTTTCTATGTATTTTGTACAAATATCGCACTTATTTGGATCAATTTGATTTTTTTTTCTGTTTTTTTTTTTTGAGACGTTTTTCAAGGTGACCTCACAACAGGCTAATTTGCCTTGGGAGACTCTGAAATTATGCTATAAATGTTGGACGCTGCCAAAACACAGTTTCTTATTCCAACAAGCTGAATGTTTTACACGCAAGATATTCAACTTTCTTCGATATTTTAAAGGTTTAGCAGTTATATTCTGTCCAACTTTGACGAAGTCGTGAATTTTTTAAAATACCTCCAGCCAAACCGCGCAATGTGCGCAACGGGACATTCCTATAGTTAAAAGCTATTTTCTCAAATGTCTAGGATCGAGTCTATGGCAACTCAAAAGTGCTAACATCAATGTAATATCCTCTAGAATAAAATCTGTGGGTACTCTTCACTGTGCGCCGTACAGAGCTCCACGAATTTGCCAAATATTCGCCATTATGAGAGTCAACAAGTTCTCAAAAATAACAGGTTTTACATGTGAGCAATTTACGAACTCTCATATCTACCCCTGATGATTTACTTTTCAAGCTACACTGCTTTAATCACGTTAATCCAATTACACATTAAATCTTTCCCCCTGTTCACTCGTCCTTATATTATCCCTATTCCAGTGACGTTCTAACGTTCTCTTTACGAAATATTAGGCTCAAGGAGAGCCTAATACCCTAATACACTGATACCCTTATACCCTAATACCCTAATACCCTGATACCCTGATACCCTAATACCCCAATAACCTGATACCCTAATACCCTAACACCCTAATACCCTAATACCCTGATACCCTAATACCCTGGTACCCTAATACCATGATACCATATTACCCTAATACCCTAACACCCTAATACCCTAATACCCTGATACCCTAATACCCTGATACCCTAATACCCTGGTACCCTAATACCATGATACTATAATACCCTAATACCCTGATACCCTAATACCCTAATACCCTGATACCCTAACACCCTAATACCCTAATACCCTAATACCCTAACACCCTAATACCCCAATACCCAATACCCCAACCCTGCTACATCTCACGCAGCTTGAATTTGAATTAAGGTGATTCCTTAGTATTGCATTGCGCATCTCTACTGCGCACGATTTTCGCGTCATTAGCGCGGGCAGATGAGCGCGTGCACGTACAAAACGTAACAGATTTCCCTCAAACTAAGCTCGATAGCGAAATAAATGCTCCTTTTCTCTTAAACGAGCGCGGTGACCCCCACTTTTTATTTCATAATTTCATCGAGATCAATATCCTCAATAACTGAGAAAAAAATTAGCAGAAATCTATGGCTACTTTTTTGGCAAATGAAATAAATACTACGGAGGGAGACATAACGGGCCCAACAGCGCATGTCATAAATATGTTTCCTTAATGAACAAAAAAATGCAGCGCATTTGAGGACATTTTTTTCTGTAATGTAGATGAATAAACAATCAAAGAAAGTCAAACTCTGTGTGATATAACATGCTGCATTGAAAAATAATCGAGCTTATTTGTTGCGCACGGAGATTACCAAAAGTCACCTAAATAACCGTATTTGTCAGCATTGTGGCGTGAAAACAAGCACGGTGACCCCCTCTTTTCACTACGTTTTTAATATCTCCTTGTCCTGTAACAACAGCATACCAAGTTTCATCGGAAATCTATGGCGGGTTCTTTTACTAGGGAACCACCTTAAACAATCAGTATTAAGCAGGCGGGAAACCTCTACTGTCGTAGATTCAAGGTGTGATAACAGGAAGAGCATTGAAGTAGTGCAACTTTTTTTTTTACCGGAGACGGCATCAAATGTTCACAATTCCAAAATTTACAATAACTCGAGTATCGCCAGGTAGGATGATAGTTGTGTTATCCTGAACAAAATATGTAGTTCCTCGTTAAGTTAAAACTAGAATTCTCAAGTTAACCATTATATAAGGCTAAATTAATCTTTTCGTCTGGCCTAAAACCTGTTGCCTTTTCAGCATAAGAGAACGCAAGTTCCCTGAGTAACTTATTCCATCTGGTTCCGACCTCTAAAAAAATTGAGCATACAGTGGGGAAAGACAGAAGCTTTCAACACAACAGCATTTTCAATCTATTTTGACGAGTAGTTTATTTTTACGCCTTTCAGTTCTGCTTTTACGTTTATCTCAGTGCAAATGGTTACCACAATAATAGCAAAAAATGAAAGCTGACCCCGACGTGATTCGAACACGCAGCCTTCTGATCTGGAGTCAGACGCGCTACCATTGCGCCACGGAGTCAAGTCTATTTTAGACATATACGATTTTAAATTTAAATTGTAGGAGTGTTTCAATCTGATTTATGGTAGGGATGGTGCGATAGATCATAAAATGAATGTAAGTCTAATGCGGCAAAAGTGAAACAAGTGTCTGAGAAAAGAAAGTAAAGATTTTTTTAGGCAAAAGATGCCACCGCCCCTGGAAATGGCTTGTATGAGTAAGTCATTAGGTTCGTCTGTTGAAGATGTTTCAAAAAAGTTTTCCCTTGCAAGGAATTCCCCTGGAGCAAGTGAGGGCCTGGAGGGTACTCTATAGAATCCACAATATGGGGAGACTCCGCTCAAAAAGCGTGCCGTTTTCAATCTTGTGACAAATGAAAACGTAAGGATAACGTTTTTGTCACTCCAAATGCTTACCAAAATAATAGGAGAAAAAAGCTGACCCCGACGTGACTCGAACACGCAGCCTTCTGATCTGGAGTCAGATGCGCTACCATTGCGCCGCGGAGTCGACATATGACAGTAACGGGTGATTTAGGGCGTTTGAGACTCTCACAGTTTTTATTTATTTTGAACAAATATCGTACTTGTTTGGATCAATTTGATTTTTTTTTTCTTTTTTTGCGGTGACCTCACAACAGGCTAATTTGCCTTGGGAGACTCTGAAATCTAGCTATAAATGTTGGACGCTGCTAAAACACATTGTTTTATTCCAAGAAGCTGAATGTTTTACGCGCAATAGATTCAACTTTCTTCGATATTTTAAAGGCTTAGCAATTATATTCTGTCCAACTTTGACGAAGTCGTGAATTTTTTAAAATACCTTCAGCCAAACCCCGCAATGTGCGCAGCTGGACATTCCTATAGTTAAATGCTATTTTCTCAAATGTAGGACCTGATCTAGGATCGAGTCTATGGCAACTCAAAAGTCCTACCATCAATGTAAATAAATCTGTGGGTATTCTTCACTGTGCAGCGTACAGAGCTCCACGAATTTCCCAAATATTTGCCATTATGAGAGTAAACAGGTTCTCAAAAATAACAGGTTTTACATGTGAGCAACATACGAACTCTCATATAAACCCCTGAAGATTTACTTTTCATGCTACACCGCTTTAATCACGTTAATTCAGTTACACATTAAATCTTTCCCACTGTTCACTAGTCCTTATCTTGTCCCTATTCCACAGACGTTCTAACGTTCTCTTTACGAAATATTAGGGTCAAGGAGAGCCTAATACCCTAATACCCTGATACCCTAATAACCCAATAACCTGGGGGACTGCATTGACCTAATTCAATGCAGTCAAAATGCGTACGTAAAGGGCAGGTCAATTTTCGACGCTATTGACGATATTTTGGAATACACCAAACATACGAAAAAATCAGGCATTATTTTTGCTATTGACTTTGAAAAAGCGTTTGACTCTTTGGGTCATACTTATCTTTTAAAAGTTCTCAATGCATTCAACTTTTGGGTCATCTTTTATTCAATGGATCCGTACTTTGTATTCAAATATATCAAGTTGTATTATTACCAATGGTTTTACATCAGATTATTTTACAGTTGGTCGAGGTGTGCGGCAAGGAGACCCACTCTCACCTCTTCTTTTCATATTAGGATTAGAAATTCTGGCATGCAGTATTCAAAAAAATGACAAGATTCAGGGTATTCAAATTAGCAATTTCGAGATTAAAGTGACACTTTTTGCAGATGATTTGACCCGTTTTCTCTGTAACAGATCCTCGTGTGATTGTTTACGAGAGTGCCTTAGTAAACTCTCGGAATGTTCTGGTCTCAAAGTAAATGAGGAGAAGACTGAATTTTTTAGTATAGGCACAAGGAATCCAGAGTTTGAGACGTTCCCTCATGAATTTAAAACTTCTATTAAAATTCTTGGTGTGCATTTTGATTATAAAAATGTAAGGAAAAAGAAAGCCAACTTCGATTATGTCCTGAAATCCATCAAAAAGGTATTGAATATGTTGAAGTGGAGGGGCCTGACGCTCATTGGTAGAATTCAAATAGTGAAATCATTCGCCATACCCAAAATTATGTCCAAGGCATCTTTAATTCCAGTGTCCAGTGAACTCATTAAAGAAGTTAATAAAGAACTTTATTCGTTTATCTGGAAGGGCAAGGACAGGGTCAAACGTTCAGTTTTAATAAATGATATTGAAGATGGCGGTTTAAAAATGCTGGATCTTGAATCTATGACCTCTGCTCAAACAGTCATGTGTGTAAAGAAATACGTTGAAAATTATGAAAGTCCCTGGAAGTATGTTTTGGATTTTTATCTCAAGAAAGTGGGTGGGAAATGTGTGTTTCAATGCAATTTTGATAATCGGACATTATCCATTACTCTTCCTGTCTTCCACAGAGAGTGTTTGCAAGCCTGGTCTTCTATAACAAATTACGACTCGTCATCGTATGAAGGGTTAATGAATCAAATTATCTGGAACAACAAGTATATTTTAAGCGGGGGTAAATCCATTTTTTAGTCGGTTATCTATAATCTAGGAATTCTTAAGGTTGGCGATCTGGTTTCTAAGGAGGGCGTTTTTCTCAAAAGTGACAAAATTCTGAATTCCTCTTTTTCCCCTTGTTACTCCTTTGCCCTAATAGGTGTTTTTGATGCTATCTCAAAGGAATGGCGTTCTATAATTAAACAAACCCATATTGTGCTCCCTCTCCTATGGATCAAACTTGTTTTGAATTAATAATTGCGGATTAAACGATCGACCACGCTAATGTTACATCTAAGTTGGTGTACAAGGAATTTCGCTCTTTGACGCAAACTCCTGCTACTGCGAGAGCTAAAATTTTGAGTAAATACCCTGATCTTACCATTGACTGGAAAAAGTTGTATTCTTTAGCTTTTGAAACTACGTTAGACACCAAACTAAGAGAATTCCAATATAAAATTTTAAACCTGATTATTTTCACTAATAAAAAACTTCACCAGTTCAAAATGGTAGAATCCCCTTTATGTGCCTTTTGCAATGCAGAGGGGGAATCCCTGGAGCATTTATTGTATTTTTGTGAGTCATCGAGTTTCTTTTGGAAAGAACTGTTATCTTGGATTGCAGTGGATGCCAATATTGTACTTAATGCTTCACTGTTAGATATTCTTTTTGGGAAATTTGACCTTGAGAAAGATTTTCGTTTAGTGAATCATATTCTTTTGCTTGCTAAATATTTTATTTATAAGTGCAAGCTTTCTTAAGTTTTCCCATCACTTTTAGTCTTCAAAGCTAAGTTAAAAGCAACCTATGAATTAGAACTTATATATTAGAATTTTACTAAATCATTACAAAAAGTGGGATAACTTTCTGGCTTGGCTGTCTTGATGCCTTACATATTTATGTACACGTAACTTTTTTTTCTTTGTTTTTGAGGCGTTTTTATTTGTACTTCAGTCATAGTAGTCACACCGATACACAACAACAACACCAAAAATCAAGTTTTGTATCTTGAATGTTGTTATCTTGACCCTAGGTACCTAATTTTTACTTTAACGCAGTGCAGTAAATGAATGTTTAATATGTAGCTTTTTATTTTTTTTTTCCTGTTTTTTTTTTTTTTTTTGGGGGGGGGGGGTTTAAGTGCAATGTAGTTTTTGTAGTTTTTTTTTTTTTTCGTTTTCTTTACTGTATTGTTTTTTTTTATATTTGTACTGTATTGTAATTACGTCTTTTTAATGACAAAAACCAAATAAAAATATATTAAAAAAAGTTAAAAAATAACCTGATACCCTAATACCCTAACACTCTAATACCCTGATACCCTGGGGGTAGCGTCAGTTAGGAAAGTGGAGGGCACTGAAAAGTGAAGCAAATTTCTGAGTAAAAGGTAAAGAAAGTATTCAGCAGCTTGTTTTTGGATGAGGTCGTAGAGTGATACACCTCTTGATTCGTACGTTCCCTGACTTCTCTAATCCTGTGAGTGCTTTAGAAGGAAAGGACCTATTTAGTCGACAGGAGAGGAAGCTCTTTTCGAATTTAATATTCTAGTGGGGGTTTTATGCGAATGAGCGCTTATTCCTGAGGAAACAAAGAAATGCAGTGACAAAGAAAATCTGTTGGTAAAAAAAGTCGATAATTTTTTAAAAAATTTTATACAACAAAAATTTTATACAACAAAATCTAATACTTTATTTGAATCCTGGGTTTGCGTCAACCGGCTTTCCAACAACCCGGCCCATTTTTCTTGTTAATCAATTGACTCCTGTTTCTAATAATCAAAATTATTGACGGAAAGGTTAGAAAAATTCACACAGTTGGAATAAATTTGTGGTTTAATTTCAGAACTTTATTTCTAATTAAAGAAAATGTATCACTAATTAAGACCTCCCCTGCCAGTGTCTGCCATATGCCACTGATTGAGCTTACAGAGAACACAAAACTGACGAGACTCATAACTGAAGTATCTTAGCACTTGTTTATTTATAAGAATTGATCGTCATTCTGATGGAGATTTCCGTACAGACTTGACCATCCTGGAGTAACTACTGAAACTCCCCTCCCTCTCACCACTATCTTGAGGCTGGTATGAATACAAAATTACATGGTAAGGAAAGGTAAGGCAAGGCTTGAATAACAAGACAACTACTTTTGCTTTGAGAACTTACCAGTTTAAAGACCGACTGAGATATTGTTATTACCACGGGAAAACATAAAATCTGTATCTTCAAGCTAACTTACTGATATATTTTTTATATATATGGGATGACCCAATTACCGTTTTATTTGTAGTTTGCCTGTAATTAACGAGCGAAATGCTTTGCTTATTTTCAACGCTGCATTTCCTAAAGTCATTTCAAAATGTTTCAGCAGAAAACAGAACTTCACTGCACACAAGTGACAGGCACAGGCTACAGAAACTGTTCACACCTTAGCTGAGTTGTTTCGTCGATGTTTCGTGCTACTCGAACAACACCTTTTCAAATAGGTTATGTTTCACTCAACACAAAAAAAAAAACACCCAATGAAAAATCTATTACACGTTTCGACTTACCTAAGGAAGCTACTTGCCTATAGACTTAAAATGCAAGAGGCAAAGTTGTAATGTGGCGATGGAAGTAGAATGAACAGTGTATCCTATTAATAGTGTGCTAATGACCGAAAGTCAAGTGAAATGCTGCACTGCATCTCTTGTGCTTCATTTCACCTCAGTTGTAAATATCTTCAAATAGATTTTTTACAATAACTGTCTAATTTCTCGCGTGCTGATTGGCTCATTTTTATCATGAATAAGAGTACAGACGGATAAAATGTTAATTTATGCAAACTTTCAAGTTTCAACTTTCAGTTGTCAAACCGTCAACTTTTTCACCAATGAGATTTTATGGGCTTTTTTAAGTAGCCACTCAAAAAGCGAGAAAAGCTATTGACAATTATTGCATCATTTTGAATAAAATTCACTTATCTTTGTTTTCGGCAAGTTTACGGCGTCTTTCCCCCCATTTATTCCCGGCATTTGACCATTTTGGGGTCTCGTTATGGTAAAAAACAAACTGACGTCAGTTTTTTCTGCGTCTGTCCTCTTCTTGGTGATAAATTTCGTCGTAACATTGTCAAAGTTTACTACGGAACCACTCGCCTGCGGCTCGTTTTTACACAGCCACTTTGACAATGTTATGACGCAATTTATCAACAATAAGAGGACAGACGCATAAAAAACTGACGTCAATATCTTAAATAACTTGGATCAGAAAGCCTGCGTTTTCTTCATATTATCGATTGTCTTTTACTAGTGATACAACATACCACACGGTGTGTAACATGTCGTTTTAGTGTTATTAGCATGGTGTTCCCGCGTTATTCTGATCTTTTTCGTTTTTCTCTTCATTCTTTGTTTGAACAGTTGAAGGTTGGACACGAACGACCGTCGAACTCTTCTCTCTGGTAAAAAAATAAAACAAAAGTATTCTCTAATGAGCTGTATGCCTATGGGGGGTAGATATGAGAGTTCGTATGTTGCTCACATGCAAAACCTGTTATTTTTGAGAACTTGTTTACTCTCATAAGGACCGCTGGTATGTCATTGGTATCCATATAATAAAGCCGTTTATGAACTTGTCTTACTTTTCTTGTTACAGTTATGTAGAGGAGTAACGAGTATAAGTATGTCTTCTGAAATATGTCCTTAGAGTCCAGTTTCCGTGATAGTATCCCGGGGGGGGGGGTACGCCTAGAAAAATTGGGTGGGGGTGTGCGGCCCGCTTCCCAAAACCCTTACCCTGTTTATGACCAAAATCTGCCATATTCCCTACCCTATTTATGACCTGACCAAAAATTCGAAACCCTATTTATGACCTGACCCTTAAATCAAAACCTGTTTCATACCTGCGTTATAATTAGTTCCTTAGTTCAGACCAATGTTAAATTGCCGTAAACATAATTTGAAAGGGTTTTTGTTGATTTCTTTTCGATAATGATGAAAAAGTGGCTTCTTCTTAAAACATACCCATATCAAGGCTAGAGTGCAAAAACCATACCCCATTTATGACCAAAATGGCCAAAGTCAGCTAAGATCGATACCCTATTTATGACCATAACGGTTGAAAAACCATACCCTTTGGGGCCGCACATACCTATATAGCCATATAAGGGAGTACCCCCGGGGATAGTACAAAATACATACAACGCTATTTGTATTACAAGTGCTCTACTTGAAGAGTTGTTTGTCTTGTTGTTTGTCTTTGTTTGTCTCCATACATTTTTTTTGGCTGATCAAATCTCATGTAGATCCTACGTTGGCAGCGTTTATCGTATGCGGTCCCTTGCAGTTTCTGGTTTCTCTACTTGAACATTTTTCGCGTTAACTTACGGTTGACCTGGCCAATTCTAAGTTCCTTCCAAATGTCACGACTACAATAAGCTGCTCACGTCTTAAAGAAAGTCATTCCAAAAACCAGGTCATGATTGGCAACGGTTATATCATGAACAGTTATTTATTAGGATCAGTGACCCAACTATGACAAGTCGGGTACGCTTATAATGAATCATGACTGATCATAATGTGTTTGAACACATTTTGAGGCAGTGGTTGCATTTAAAACAGCGTTGACAACCGGTGACAATGTGTCTGTTGTAAGGAATTCAACACCGAAGGTACGACTTATGCAAGTCTTGTCAGTCAGTTGTTGCCTTGATCGAGCGAGAATGGATATCAGAATTGACGCCATGCAGTTACTACTAAACCTGAACTAAGCCTGTTGGTGTTGACAATTACTCACCTCATAAACGAATACTTCGTTCTTAAGGCAGCCATGACATTAGTTCCATGTTTTCTCCACCACATCTCGACCAGTACAAGAATAACAGAGAAACATCCTCCGGCTGCAAGGACTAAGTACACACCCAGCATGTTCTCCAACTGAATCCTCTTGCTGTCGCCCACAGCTGTGTAGATTCAAAAACAAATACCAATTTTACTTCTAAAAAAAGGTTCGCGGTAGCAAAACCCAGGCATATTGTGCCAATGTTTGTCCACGCCCCTCCTTCCTATCTCGTTTTTGTAATTGTTTGCTTCCTTCTAATTCCGTAGGTCGATATGTTTGCCACGTTATTGCTTTTTTGGTGTGAGGTACTCAATGAACTAAATCAGGTTTAACACTAGAGCCAATGGGAACAGTGCATTTTGCTTCTCCACTTCTCCAAGATCTTCAATATTTTCTCACCGAGTAGGAAAGGAATATTGGGTAAAGAGGGAAAATAAAATGAAACTTCCTGTCTCTGTAGAGTCAGTTGAAAAATATAATTCTGGATTCAGCACTTCATTAACTTGGCATTATTACGAGATTGACACAAGGCTCGGACATATTTGTTGCGGTTTGATGAAGAGCGAGTTAAAATTTTGCTGCTCGGAAAGCTACTGTACAATGATTTTAAGGCAAGTCACGTGATACGTTTTCGTCAAATCAATAAACGGCATTTAAGTTGCATGCGGGATATATCTTTTGTTATTTACCCTGCATCTCGATCACAAGGTTTGGATTTATTGCCATCGCTAGTGAATAGATATTTTATAAATGACCAAAGTGAACCAACAGATTGTTTTCTTGTAATATACTTAAACCAATATAGACCTGTTATGTCAAAAACACAAGCAAGATAAACTCGATTGATTTTCCCACGACAAATGGCGGATAGGTTAAGAGTATTTGAAAAGTCCCAGCCTTTCAATAACATTTTGATTTCTCTGATTCATAAAATAAATACAGAACAAATGTAGAATATGTCTTTAAATCTATCTACGAAAAAAATGAAAACTGACCCCGACGTGACTCGAACACGCAGCCTTCTGATCTGGAGTCAGACGCGCTACCATTGCGCCACGGAGTCAACTGATAAGTAAAAAATTCTTTGTTCTTTTCTTTTTTCTGTATTCTTGGACATAACCCTGGGTCCACCAAATATTTTTGTACCTTTTAAGCAGTGTTAAAGGGTTAACCCATTGAAACTAATGGACTGGTAGCTTTTACGGCTAACGGTTAATTAATTGAGGTGGCTTACTACGGTAGCGCGCGCTACCATTGCCTGCCAAACGTCAGTATTAATCGTGCCTGCAAAAATGACGCAAGTAACCCTAAGAAGAAACGAAAACCACTTCAGCACTTGAAAGGCGTTAAATCACTTCGGTATACGTAGCAATAGTTTCAAACTCCGTTCAAACATGTGTTTAAGCCTAGGGCCAAAAAAATATGACAAAAATGGTCGATAAACAACCGATAAAAGAGCTCTATTCTGCTCTTGCTTTCTCGCAAGCGACACATGGCGTCACATGAGCGCGCGCTTAAATAAAGAGCATGCGTAATTCAATTCTCGTCCAAGGTTGTAAAAGCTAGTCTTTGATTGAGGATTGCTCGAAAACCTACCGTACAACCCATGCTGAAATTTTCACATGTTATTTGTAGGGGTATATCGCGTTTAGTGCCAAACTTTTAAAAAAAATCTGTAAGACCGATTTTGAGCTATTTTTGATCTCACATTTTCTTAGCTTGCGGAAAATCTGTCTTACAGAATTTTATTTTACTTTGCATGAATGTTAAATCAGAACCAACTCCTTATTGCTGAGATTTGGAGGTTGGGTCATATGGGTAGACTTTGAGAAAAACGTGATTTAACCTGCTATTGCTCAGTCTCTCCTAGGTACTAGGTCGTTCCGTTTGGCCATTTCTGAACGTTTAATTGTTCAAGTTTCACATAGAATGGTAAAAGACTTAAGCAAACAGTAAATAGAGAAAGGAAAAACATCTTGGAACATTTTTCAAAAGAGTTAGAAGTGGGTAGTGTTATAATCCATCAAAACTGTAGTAATCCACCTTAATTTATTTTTCGTTACGGTGAACCGGAATCTTAAAAATTAATAACCATTGTTTTAGCGAGTTCACAAATAATTTTCATCGTTTAAAAAATTAAAAAAATAAACTCTGGGTTAAACCCATTGAGACCCTCATAAAGGAGTGCAAGAAATCGACAGATTAATTAATGGCGCATAAACCAGACTGACACAGACCTGCTCCACTCTTTTCCTTGGGACACTGACTCTTGTATTCCCACCATTTTCTCCACAAGCTGTCCAGGACACTTGTTTCCTGCAGTTTCAATATAGCCATAGAGATATTTCTGATGTAGGGAGAGTGTTTGGGCATAGCGATACCATAACTACCAGCTCCTAGAATACCATTCACTGCATGGAGATAAACAACAAAACAATCGTACATTTAATTTACAAAAACTGATATGAAAACTCGGTTGACGCTTTGCAATCCTTATTTTTCTGTAATAAAATTGCTTATTATCCAAATGCAGCGAATACCGTCCAAATAACAGTACAAATATACAGCGATATTGTACTGTTATTTGTACAGTAGAAAACCTGTTTGCCAAACAGGTCGGCGCGTGTACGCAAAACTGTCACACTCTCCCTCTTTCATTGATAAATTTATTGACTACAGCAGTTGGATAATAAATCTCTTATTAGATGTTTTGGTGTGTAGTATCGCTTAATATTTTTACTCGTTGTTTGTATTTTGACTCGCCCTACGGACTCGTCAAAATACGGCGCAACTCGTAAAAATATACAGCGAAACTACAAACCAAAACATCTATCCATGCCGAGGCGGAGAGTGAATATCTTTGCTCTGAACTCAAATTTGAATAAAGCATTTTTTCTGGAAAAAAATCATTTGAACCTTAGTGTGACCATTTAGTCGCGTTAAGGAAGCAAAACATATTTTTGCTCTTGCCAAATACACTCAAACACTTACTTAATCGACGGCCAGTTGAAGAAAACTGGACTGCACGAAGATTCTATTATATATATTTCGACTAAGCGTGTGAAAAAAATAAATCAAACCCCAAAAAAGAAATATTGACCCCGACGTGACTCGAACACGCAGCCTTCTGATCTGGAGTCAGACGCGCTACCATTGCGCCACGGAGTCAACGTTATTTTTGTTGCCATCATGGTTTGTGTGCGTTTTGCATTTTTGGGTTAAAATGTTTGAATTCGGGTAAAAAGTGTTTTCTTACCAGTTCTTAAATCGCACGGTTTTTGCATAATGACGTATTCGGTTGATGGTTTCTCTGCCATAAACACAGCATTTTCAACTTTCCTTGTGATCTCATATCCCTCGCCGGTAGAGTTCACGAATGTGCTGGCGGCGTTCATACGTTCCCAGAGTTTTCTGTATGTGTGATACTCGGCCACTCGAAAGAACTCGTGAATAGCACTATCGCGCATGACATAAAATGGATAATCGCCTTCCACGACGTCTTCCAATGTGTTGATTTGTCTTTCGCTGTTGCGTACAGTGAAGAAAGCAGCTAAATTGGCGGTGTAGGTTGAGATCCAAATCAGTATACAAAACCAAAAGCAACCAGCGAGGATACGACCTGCAAATAAGGTTTAAGAATTTTCACCTCAAATCCTGCTAAGTCAACATGCAGAAGAACAAGCGCGAGAGTTGTGTCATGATGTCGCTGAACTTTACACTGTGTTCACCAGAGCTTCCAGGTTGCTAAGCTTCCAAAGTCTATCTACAACTTGACGAACCACTAAATCGTTTACCGATTGTCGTCAAGCCGAAACTCTTTAGCGTGGCAAGTCATGCAGGTTTAAGAGTTCTCTTTCTGACTTTACACAGTAGTATCACGAAACTTTGAAAAGCAACCATTTACTTACATATGAAGTCTCTGAATTACAATATTTTGTTCCTTAACTTTTTCTTCAAAATATTACAGCAGTAAATTTACTTTGAAAGTCTTGTTAAATATCTGTTATCTTTTTGTTTAATCTCTCTACTGCGTTTTAAAGAAAGGAAATAACCGACCTGACAGTGATTTGGGCGTGTGATCTGCGCCTTGTTGTAACATGGAAGCGAGGCAAAACCATAAACTATTGAAGAAGTCAAACTCTTCCCCAGTCTCTCCGTAATGCATATGGCTCGATCGGTGACCATAAGGGCTGAATAAATTTACCAGGTACATTAAGACTGTCACAAAAAGAAGACAGGCAAGTGTTACAAGCCAGACTGTTGTGGAGTATGGTAGCATGAAGGTTGTTAGATCGTGGTCATTAGTGTCCAATTTCTTGCTGATTAAACTCATCGTAAACTGCATGAAAGGTTTGCTGAACTCAAGCACCTGCAGTCGCTCAGAGTTGATGGTCAGCGGAGAGGTAGACAAGTCTGCGTGCTACGTGAGAAAAAGCAAAATAACATTAATTGTAATTTTGACAAAAGGACACTTGGAAAACTTTATAAAATGAGCGATCAGGAATTTTCAAATCAGCCACCCTTTCTTACACGTTTTACATGACAAAAATAACACGGAAATTTTTCTCAATGACCGAACTGCTTTGATCATATTTCAGTCATTCTTCAGTCACTCGGAAACATGCATAATGACCTTAGGTATTTACTGTTTTAAAAAACGTTTTTTTGAGAATTATTTCACGCCAGTATGGGTCGAATGAATTAAACGCGAGAACGATATTTGAGAGACGAGAGTTCACCTCTTCACTTTCTTTTGCTCTCATACACTCAAAGTTACTGTTTTGAATTCAGTACAAATTCAAATCTGCATCTGAAACACTTTTCCTTTAATTTTTATTTGAATATAGCATCTGAAATATTGTTAAAAGGCGACAAGAGTTTTTGTTCCCTTGAAAGACAGATCTACGACAGTCAAATCTCAGTTCGCTTAACAGAATAATACTTTTAATAGAAAATTAGTGTGTTGTTGCTTGTCTACGTTTAATGTTTTCTCACTGTATTGGATTCTCACATTACTTGTGACCTCTCCAACTATGCCCGTATAGCCTGTTTCTTCGTTCCAACCTCCATATAAACCGTCAGGGCTTAGATAAACTTCATATCTGAAGGAGAGCATCTCTGCGATTTTATCGATAAGATCAATACTAAAGCCTTCCAACTTGCCATCTTTGTTTTCCATTACAAAAGGAGCATCCTATCAAAAAAAGTAAAGAGCGCTGTTATCATATAACTACATAAAAAAGAAATCATAGCATAATTGTCAGTAATAGCAAACTAAAAACGAAAGCTTGTACAAAATTCTTACACAAAAATCTGACACTTGGTACGTTGTCACTGAGCACGATATTAAGACCTAAGTTTTTTAAGTGTCAACGTTCGACTACAAAATAGATCTTGTAAAAAGAGCGATACCTAAGTTTATCACAGATTTTGTTACCAAAGATGTCAATTGTAAGCTCGTCCAGAAAACATGAATTAGTTTATAACACAGCATAACCTGAAGTGACAGTCAGTAGTAAAGTGATTTTACTGAGCCCGTGATATAGATATGAAGAAACACAATCTCGATTACTCTTTAAATCACTCAGCCATTGCCCAAATTCAAATCGACACCGCTGCGCAAGTTTCAGAAAAACTTCAAATCGCCAACAAAAGAAATACAGGAAACCCAATTCGCTATGTTCACTGATGAAGATGCTTATAATTTATAATCATATATAAATAGGACCCTGCGCGCACTCTGATTCGAGAAATGTAGAAAACACTCACCAGCGGCTCGTGTTTTCTACATTTCCCTCGTGTTCTCAAATGCCCGTCGTGTTTTATCACAGTGTAATAAACGGCTTAGGCTTCTTAATTTGTTAAGGTGGCTGAACACAGCTTTCGCGCGCGCTCATGTTAATGCAATTCAGCGCGCGCACAAGGATTGCAAAATTAATTAAAAAACAAACATGGCGTCAATACAGCGATCATGTTATTTGCTTAATGCCCGCGCTGTCTGTATTATTTTTCTTCATAATTGAACACAGTGTACTGATGGTTTTAGTCTTTTATTACAAAGGTATGTTAAAAAAGGTAACGATTCAAAGAACCCAGCAACTCTCAGCTTTTACAGTGTTACCAAAAAAAAACCCAGTTAAATGGAGCGCATGCGTAGTAAATCGAAAAATTGCGATTGAACGCGGAATAGCTTTCTCGGTTTAGAATTTCACGAAATTTGGCACGAAAATATTTAAGAAAATAAGTAACTGGAGTATTGACAAAAATTTGAACTTTAACAGAGGAAATTCTAGATATTCCAGTGAGCCTGCAACAAGGGATAATTAAAGATCTCTTTGTTAAATTATTATTAAAGTAGTGTTAACTTGTGAGCATCGTTACAAGCTAGGTGCATGCAAATTATACAGTAAATCTTTTTACTAAATTTTCTGCAAATAAACAAAACCGATTTTAAAGGCCCGTTCTAATTTATTCATGTTGCCATGGCAACGGCACATACGTCAGTTTAACTATCATAAAACCAACGCTTGTATTGTTAACTTGCTTGCTGCCATTTTTGACAACCAAAGGATTAAGGGTTTAAGAGAAAAACGCGAATGAAGCACAGGTATCAAAAACTGTGTTCAGCCAAGTGCAAATTGCAAAATACAAAACCAAAGCAATGAAAATTACTTTCGACGCTTTAGTAAAAAATGTTCTATTAACCTGTAATGTCGATCATCGGACAAATTTCTCACCTTTACCACAACTACCTTGAGCCGCCTACTAAGTTTGTCCAGCGGTACTAGCCCAGTGGCCTGTTTGTTTTGGTGTGGTATACTGGAGAGTTGAAGCTCGCTCTGCGAAGAACTCCACTTACCGATCTGGTAAAGTTCAAGAAGCAGATTATTTTACATATAATCCCACATTGTGAATAAATGCATCAAAAAATCGACATAAAAGCAGACTTTCTTATGAAGTCAGAAGCCTGAACTAACCGTCACAAACTTGTCATCTCGTAGATTCTTGACAGCAAGATTACTGTTCACCCTGCCTCCTGAATCATTAAACTTTATGAGATCTGTTGTTCCTGTTAATTCCACCTGAAATAATCAAACAGGTTTGCAAGCTTAAAACGTTGAATACTATATTTGTCTTGGAAAAAGCTCTTCCTGGACTGCGTTTCATTTTCTAAGCTTACCTTTTTCAAGTGTTCTAAGATAGCATCACCGTTCTGTGATATCTGTGAACCGTCAGTTGAGTAATTCTTCCATTTACCAGAAGAAATTACTGCGTGCAGCGCATGCGCCACCGTCCAGACAGCATCGTAAATGAGACGAGAGGAATCCTTTGTGGAGGAAAATAGAACTAATGTTATAAATTTTATGCATGGAAGAAAGGGATTCAGTGACGATAGTCAACTGAAATTATAGCAAACTGCTCAGCTCTGGTGCTCATAAATATAATAGGCGCGATCTTAGCTGACACCGCAGTTTACAGGTTACGTTCAGAAAGTCAGCAGATAAAAAAGAAAACAAATAGAAATAAAACAACATTTCGCTCTAACTAGAAGGAACATGTAGACTAAGTTTGAAAGTCAACAGTTTGAAATCTGCTTAAAACGATGCCCTAAGAGGTTGGAGTATTTGCGGACGTTGAAATGACAATACGTTTTTTTTTTAATAAAATATCCTAGGTAATATCCTTCATACCACTTTAAAATTCGCAACTGTTATTAAACGACCACTCAATAATTTCCGACAAAACAAAGATTCATCTCCCTCATTTAGAGATTTGTTAACATGCTACTCTTTTCTGCTGACGTAAAACGTTCGATGGAGAGTCGAGAACATTGAAGAACAAACCTCGATGTGTTGTGAAGGTAATTCCGTCATCAAGCGCTTCGTCATGCTACTGTTAGAATTAAGCGGCTGGAATCCCATGACTACTTGTGAAGATTGTACCTTCATACCAGGGGACGAAACCTAAATTGAATCAAGAATTATTGTTGAAAATGTTGAACCGGAGGTGTACCGTTTTCTTATCGACATGTTGATAGCCAACGCTATGTCACTTACAGGGTCAGCAAGGAGCCAGTTATGAGGTTTTTCGATCTTCAATGAGCAGGAACAGTGCACCTAATTAAATACAACAAGATTGATGCGATCAGATGTGGCCGAACAGATTAATACGTTCACTATATTAGCCTGCCATTAAGCTTTGTGGATATATAATTACGTCAGTTGATCAGAATTCAGGCAAAATACGTCTTAATGAACAAATACGTTACATTAAATTGTTCAATTTGCCAAGTGCCTATGAAGTAAAAAATAATTGCTGCTTATTTGAAAAGTTTTTCAAAGTAAAGAAGAATGGCGTTTTCCTCTTTGGAATATCTTTTTTCGTTTTAGATTATTCACGTTTTTGTATTAGGCAAATGAAGAAAGTGATGACGTCATAAATAGTTCCAATTAAACAGTAAAGTACTGAATCAAGAATATCTCCATGAATATTGGAGCAGTGTTCCTCAAATTGGCACCAGAAATGTACATCTCAAAAGAAACAGAATGACACCTACTATGTTGTTGCCATGGCAACACTCTTAGCTCCAGTCTCTTTCTGTGAAAAACCAAATATCCCCATTCGTAACCTTTTGAAGTGGGACCGAGGGTCTTGCTCGGAACACACGTGGTTCCCATATTGTCCTAACTCTCCCCATTAGACTGTTGGGAGTGGATGATCTGGCAATTTTTGTCTTAATTAAAACAGGACCAGAAGCATAACTGTTGTCATGGCAACGGCACGACGGGTCTCGTTTTGTTTCTTTTGTGGTGTACATTTCTGGTGCCAAGTTTAAAGAACACTGCTTTAATATTTCTAGAGATATTCTTGATTGAGTGTTGTATTGTCTTAGTGGAACCACCTATGACGTCATCACTTTTCTCGTTTGCATAATACAAAAACATAAATATCTCTACATTTAATATATATAAATAAATATCTCTAAAACGAAAAATGATGTTCCAAAAAGGAAAACGCTATTCTTCTTTACTTTGAAAAGCCTTTCAAATAAGCAAAAATTATTTTTTACTTCATTGGCACAGACAGCATTGGATTGTAGACAGCGTGCAATGGAACAGGAAGCGTTCACATTCATTCTTATTATGGTTATAATATTGAAACGACCAGTAAGCCGATGGCGATTTGCCGAATCTCTTGCAGGGGTGGTTCACTTAAAATAAATGACCTTATTACAGGTAATTAGTTATAGCAGCTGTAACTTTTATTGGTAATATAAAGTACAGTTCAAAGCAAAGACAATGAAGTGTTATTGTATTACTTTGCAACATGCCGCCAAACCTGATTGATGATCTCCTCCACCCAGTGATATTCCAGTAACAGTACAAATGCTTCGATTGGTGCGTTGTTGAATACTGTCAGTTTTCGTTTAGTATCTTCGCACAGTTTTCCATTGCTTTCGTGGTGATCCAGCTCAAGAGAAATTTTGGAAACTTTGGATTTTGGCGGGAGCCGAGACATGAAATCATGAGCTAAATGTCGCCATCTAACTAATGAAACAATAGGACAGAAAGAAGGAACTGTAATTTAGTCTGTACTTACGGCATGAATTCATTTTTTATTTGGCTTTCATCTATTTATCTATTGATGATTTCTGCCAAATTTCAGATCCATAGCTCTAATATTCAAGCCACACTAATGATTTATTTCATTACAGATCATTTATGGAAGCGCTATAATTACAGACATTTTATAGGCACATTTCACATAATTACTAATATATTGATCCAAACCAAACACAAATTTGTAGTAGCAATATATGCCATACTGAAATACTATCCACCTTGTCACAGGTCGAAAGGTCTGATATTCGAGCAATAAAAAAATAAATAATTACACAAACATAAGACGGAAAAAACAGACGATCAAACCCGACCTTTCGGAGTAGTCACGGCTCCATTAAGGTCCGGTAATCCGGGAAACATTTTTCTTCAATTTGTCTCGCAACACTGTTGCATTGCAAGTTGAAACACTCTGTTGCGCGTATTACCACTTTTGTGACCAACTTGTCTCGCAGCAAAATACAGTGTTGTAGGTTGAGGCAACATGTTGCGCAAAATAGACTCGAGTTCTACTTTCTGCAACAAATTTTAGTTTTGCTGCTCGTATTACCACTGAAGCTGCAACTTGTCTCGCAACAAATTTGAATTCGACGCTTGTGATTGTCTGTCGCAAAGCGCGGCAACGCGGCCAAAAAAATAACATGGCGGACGGTAAAGACGAGCCTGAATTCGAAGTAGACCAGTAACTCTCGGAAAGTAATACACTTGCCCAGTACAAAGGGTGATGTAGCAGCTCTCGTAAGGTCTCACATGAATGGCTGGCTACCCTTTCAGGAACAACAGAACAAACAACAGAAACAAACAACAGAAACAAACAACAGAAACAATGCCTCAAGCCCTAAAACAATAACAGCTGCTAACAACGAAGAGAATTACAAACTTACGAGACCTGCTACACTACTGTGTACAAAGACCTTGAGGGCTATCATAGTCTTTGGGGTACCTCGTTTGTCCGTTCAAAACAAGCGGCAAAACAGAGAAAATGCTTGGAAGAACTGTTGCAGAAATATACCTTTGAGCCTAGCGATCTTTTACAACAACAAACTTTACTGTTTGTTCTGAAACGACACTGAGCTTCATTTTGAGAGAACTTCGCTGGCACAGAAAATTAAGAAGAAAATGACGGCCAGAAGTGGAAGTGGAAGTTCGTCGAAACGCTAAAGTATATGAAAGGCGCCATCTTTATTTACACACAATTGACCAATGAAACGTGTAGAATTCGCAGACTTGCAACACTGTATTTTGCTGCGAGACAAGTTGGTCACAAACGTGGTATTACGCGCAACAGAGTGTTTCAACTTGCAATGCAACAATGTTGCGAGACAAGTTGTAGCAAAATGTTGCCCGTATTACCGGACCTTTGTCAAGAAAAAATATATCAGATCATGCAAATTACAGCATTTAAACCGATTTTGGCGCGAAGAATTAACATAATGCTGTAATTTGCATGATCTGATATGTTTTTTTCTTGATAATGGAGTAATGACTACTCCGAAACGTTGGATTTTGTCGTTTGTTTTTACCGTTTTATGTTTAAAGAAATCTCTTTTAATACGAATTACACAAACAAGATATAAAATATTTAATTCGTATAGCTCCAATGTTAGACCATTTCTTCTGATATTTGGTGTCAAGTATTGAAGTTAATACTGTCCATTTGTTTTTGGATTGAATTTGTTATAGCCGAGAAATTGGCAATTATGTGAACGTGCCCATACATGCTCTGTAATTTAATGAACACTTTTTTCTAGCTTGAGTATTAATGCTATAGATCTGAAATTTAAAAGACATCATCTCTGCATCATTGAATTTAAACCTTTATTTTTGTTATTGGATTGATTGATTTATAATGAGTAATTAACAATTTTGTAAAGTGTCTCTATGCGTAATTGATAAAGTCTAAATTACGCCATGTTTTCGTGCCACGCTACCATAGTTCAGTTGTTAGGACGCGGGAGTGTAGTATTGGTTAACCGTCCTGGGGTCGCTGGTTCAAATCTGGAGCAAAGAGTTTTTTTTCCTTTTTCTTTTTTTCTCTTACTTTTGCCGAGGATGAACATCAGTTGGGTATATCTTTTCTCAAAACTCTGCCGTAGTTTTCTTGCAATTCCTTAGCGCGAGGTCACCATGCCTGAAATAATCGTTTTAGCCTGTGTTGCTGGTGGGATTCATGAGCGGGTGATTTTTGGTGGCGGAGCTGCCATTTTATTCTCTCGTGGGCGAACGGGGTGAAGTCCCCGAGGGAATTCGCGGGCGGCGAAGCCGCGAGTGAAATTCCCAATTCGACTCGAATCATCACCAATCCTCTCGCGGCTTCGCCACTCGCGTTCACGGCTTCACCGCCAAAACAAGAGCACTTGCGCGCGAAATCCTGCCAGCTACGCAGGCTATAATCGCTTCGAAATTTATATTTCACAAGAGTACATCTGAGAACTAAAATGGATTGGTACTGATTACACCATCAGATGGTGCATTGCAGCATTAAACAAGTGAATTCATTCAAGGAAATCCCTCTCGTTTAAATTTGTGTTTGTCTAGCACGGTATCCTAATTGCTGACAAGTTACCTCTCCAAACGAGAAATCTAAATTACACCAACTGGCTATTTTACAGTTTAAAAAAATGTAACCGAGCCTCTGCATGGAAGCGAGGTTTGGATTGACTTTGTGATGATAGGGACAAGAAAGTAGTTAGCACGAGAACAGGATAATTTACATTTGAAAAGTAGCAAGGTTTGTATCATAAAAAGTCAACTCTACCCTCACTTCTGTTCAAAGACTGGTCACTAATCAAGGAATTATAATTAAAATGGGCTATTCTGACATTTCTTATTATCAAGGGCACTTTCATGAAACATCTTGAACCAGACACTACGTTTACTAAGCCCCTTACCAGTTGCGGTAAATGCAAACTTAACTCACCATCATATAAAACAAGAAGATTTTTCCATTGATAATGAGTAATGATTCCCCTTATTGCCTCTGTTACGTCATGTGAACTTGGTGCCATTTGTATATGGTATTTAGACTGTTTTGCAATGTTGAAAGAACTGGATCCTATATGCGTGGTTACCAAGGGAATTCTTAGCATAGAACTTAAAGCCTGGTGGGTAACCATACCCGGTGAATCCACGAGAAGGGAAATAACATTGGATTTCAAGAGTTTCATTGCTGTAACGAGACGGAAAGTTTACAGTAAGGGCTGCATTACAGTAATCATGAAGCAAAATTGAACTGCTGGCGGTAATAAAATATTCCCTTTCCCGTTAACTTCCGAGAGATAAGATAGTTAAAAACAAACTGCACCAGACGAAATCACTGTTCAGTTGCTTTCAACTAAAAAGCCACAGACTAAGGTCTAAGTTTTTAACCAAATATTTCATATTTAAGACAACAGGCTTTACTCTGACTAAAAATGGTTTAATAAGTTTTTAACGCTGTATACTCTAATATACAATAACTTCTTTCTCGAGCTAAGGAACCTGGGTGGTTCCTACTTACACTTACAAATTCAGGATTTGTTAGCTTATTTTCGTTTTCTAAGTAGCTAGTGTTTCTTACCGTACTCAAACGCGTTCTCGTGAATCAGCTGCTCGTCAAAAGCCTTCAATGTCGTGTTTGGTAACAAGCGTGAGTCTGAGTTTATGTGCTTGATTGCAAGTTCAAATGCATCCCTGGCTTGGCTGTTACTTTCATTTGATGATAGTGCTATGATAAATTAAACGGTAGGTTTTATTCTAATTTTCAGCATAATATAAACTCAAAATCTTAGCGATCGGCTGGACTAAATAGGAGTTAGTCAAACTAAGGTCCAGGCATTTAACATTGTATTTTCTATTATTCACATGGGATCTTTGTGCTTCGTTTTTAAAATGATCGGATACTTCGTGTTCATCACAGCGTAAATTTGTTATGAAGGTAAAACGAAGTCAGTGGGAAAAATTTTAGAATTAAACACTTGTAAGATTAAACGATAAAGCGTTTTCCTGCGCGCGGTTTCTGTTTAATGAGTGCCTTCTCTCTAAATTCCATTTGGGCATCTTCAGTAACTATTGCCAACAATGCATTCACTATAAACACCTTTGTAACTTTAAGAGTTGTTAACTGATGAGAAAAAAACACTTTTGTTTTTTTATATCACTCATGTCCTGGATGCCAGCGCTTGTTAAACACGAATTACTGAAGGAACAGGAATTTCCTCGACAAATAAATTACCAATATATTATTAAACTTTGAAACACATGCAGAGCTAAACAGGTGAAATTCGAGGCCCCAACAAAATAACGTCGTTTTACCACATTTTGTAAGAATTTTTCACAACAACACATAACCAAGTAACTGTTAAAGATGGCGAATTCTATCGAGATAAAAATAACACGTGCAAGTAAAAAGACAGTAAATTAAAAAAAAAAGAAGAAGGCAGCAAATTTCCAAAACGTTTTTGCGTACACTGTGGAAGCTGTCTCGTTAAATGTCTACAATAAGGGTATCTCTTACATAATTTAGTAAGGCGGTTATATCGTTCTTTGCATAGAAGTAAGTAACTATAAAGTTGATGTGACTTCCAGTGAAAAACTGTCATTTAAATTAGAAATAAAAGGCCCTACAAAGGCCATATATCAGTCCCAAAATCTATATTTTAAAAGGGGCCAGTGAAGTAGAATACCTTTGGCATGATTTCACAAAAACACAAAATAATCAAAGGTTTTAAAATGTGTAAGCAAATATACGAACAGCTTACCAATGTAAACAGTTGATGGTACAGAAGACGCAACACCACCATCAACCCATAATGTAATAATCATAAAAGTCAACCAGACTCTCATTGGAATGGCAGCCATGAACTTCGTTCCTGTATAATTAAATGAATTATTTCAGTGATTGAATTTATGTTCGATTTCCCCAGCGCTTTTACGGACTCTTTCAAAGGTTTGCAGACAATTTCAAATACTTGCAACGACGTTTTTCTTTATGGTGATTCCAAGTTGTGAAGTCTGCCACTCATATCGAGGGTGAAAACTACAGGTTCTTCGCAGTGTACCAATTAGCTCAAGCTGGGAGGTTTAAGTGGTGTGGTTTTCCAACTGTTTCAAGTAGACAAAGTGAAAATTGGAGCAATTAAAAGTGGCTATAACTGGTAACCATAGCAATAAACGTGGCTACCACTCTTATCAAGCACAAAGTAATTAAAAGTTTGTCACGGAACATGCTGCTAACCAGTTGGAGATATCGACGGCCCAGGCAAGCTAGCCAGACATTGCCCCAGATGACAGTGATATATACGAACTCAAATTGTAATTACGTTTGGACTAGGAATTTTTTAAGGGAGAACCCAAAACAAACATAACGATTTATTGTTTTCACATAAAAATGTTAACGATATTGTGTCTAAGAACGGTAGGTATTGCATTTAATGAACAAGTAATAAAAATGGTAAAAAGCCGCATGAATTAGAGTTGTTTACAGGAGCTCAGTGTGCACCTTTGACACATTATAAAAACCACACTAGTACAATAATGCCCAGGCCCCGTGGAACGCAATCTCTTGTAGTGACCTCATTTCTGCTCATATTCATTTCACCAACTAAAATTGCACTAACTTCCAATATACTTAAGCGGAGCCGCAAGTTATAACAAACAATTCTGGTTGAAAACTGCACACAAATGGTACATTAGAAACTGCATAAAATCGAAATCAGTACTCGGGAAAATTTCCGCCAGAAATGTAATTGTTGGTGTTTTTTGAAGTTTAATTATTGACTTCTTAGAGGTCGTTATGCTGAACGAAATCTTTTTTGTTCTTCTTATATTGAACATTCACAACTCACTTGATGCACATGGCAAGAGGTATTGTTTATTTTGGTTAAGCACTTCAAACACGAGATTTAACATAAACAAATGGCTTATTTACAAGCTATGAGGTATCGAGTGAGGTAAATAAAGAAATATTGGCATTCAAATTTCACACAACAAATTTTGTAAGCTTCGGAAGGTAAGAGAGCTCAAGAGGAAATCTATCTCTACTTTTAAAGCGCAGCCTAGCGTATTTGTAGCCTTTATTTTTCTCAATATTACCACGACATCTTTGAATTTCTTGTCAAAATAACATTTCAGTTATGCTTTATCTTCAACAGCAATTACAGTGAAGACCGCAAAAACAAAAATAGCACTTAAAACTGGCGTTTCTAGAAAGCACACATGTAGCGTTTATCTACAAAAATAGCTCCTCTAGAGGTAATTGAAACATTTCTTCGTATCAAGCCCTTATTGACGTCTAAGATTGTCGTGACGTCGGACCGACTTTCTGAAAGAATTTTAAGTTTTGTTTCTTGTTTGTATTATTCAGTACAGTTACTCCTTCTCGATGCAAGCTGTTTATAACTTTATTTGACATTCTGAAGGATAAGAAATGCAATAATTTTAAAGCAAATGAAATAACGAGGTTAATAAGTTTTGGTGAATCTCAACAACACTATAAATATGAGTTTGGACCTCGCCAATAAATGCGAACGACATTAATTGCGGCTGCACTGCCGACCAAATATCTCAGCACAAAACTTCTCCTACATCTTGAATAAATTATTGTCGCAGTTTTCTTTGACTGTTATATGGAAAGCGTCTAAAATGCCAGGTACAAAAGATGATCACGTGTAATCAAACATGAAAAGTAAAGGTCTACTCATTTATCTTAAACGTGTACTCTATTTTTATCGAGTAACTTAAACCTTTCCCATAAAGTACATACTTAAACGTGCGATATGTGGAAAATACCTAATTCTAACAAAAAAACGTAATAATGTATTGATGTATACTTACGTTAAAACAATTCTTGTTTCATTTGGATCGTTATCTAAGCCAATTTTCTGTCAAGAAAGTGTCGGAAAGCAGTTTTTTTTGCCGTGTTATCTCTGGTTTCCACCAAACCCATTAAAAGGTAGAATATTCTCATGAAAACCGATGCCTGCTGAGGCAATGCATTGACGTTTGAAACCACAATTGGACGAAACAGTTTGCCAAATGCTTTTATGCATTTTGAACACTCTTCTGTCATACAACTGTGTCTATTATACTTAGCATGTTTAATTGTGCTAGATGTAAAGTTCAAGGTTGATGAAATTACCATCACTGTAAAGAACTTTCCTCAGGAATGTCACTGATAAATGTTAAAAAAATGTTTAAAAAAATCAATTTGTAAAATCTCTTAAATATCAAACATCCGGATTAAGAAACCGTTCAAGTAGTCAACGGCTAGAACATCCTTAGATTTAACTCAAAGACTACTGTAAGTATAATACCTGTATGAATCTATTTCGTAAGTAAACGATTGAGTTCTATTATTAATAACACCTGCGGACTAGCCTTACCTGAATACAACATGTAATTTACGTATATTCTTGGCTGAAATCCGTGACACGACAAC
The DNA here is from genome assembly GCF_964199315.1 of Orbicella franksi. Taxonomy (NCBI): domain Eukaryota; kingdom Metazoa; phylum Cnidaria; class Anthozoa; order Scleractinia; family Merulinidae; genus Orbicella; species Orbicella franksi. The sequence continues at coordinate 19,292,564 of NC_138152.1, read as the reverse complement.
AAAGCTATGTGCACTAACTTGGTGAAATAAATAATTAAAAGTGACTGGAGCATTGCATACCCTCCTGATGAGAAAATTCTAAAGTTGTTATAGTTTACCTTTATTGTGAAAACGATAAACATTTCCTATTGCCGGTATTATTATTCTCACACGAATCAACAATTCTGATGACTATTTCCGCCTTGACCGAGGTAGAACGCCATTTTTCAAATTGAAAAACGCGCTCAATACTACCTGACATGACTCACGAGTTGCCAAATACGTGTTTCCAAGACATATGAAGTCACACTATATCTTATACCAAAATCATGCCAAGCTTTGTATGAAGATAAACAAAGGGAACAATATTGGACAAGGTACGTGTCTGATATCAGGACAAACGACCTTTTAGTGTCTCAAGTGATTAGGGCATGATTCCACAAAGGGACCCCGCCAAAACGTCGTGTCACAAATCTGCTTTTTCGATGACATTTGACGTTGGGTATTCTTGTTATTTCGAGCAACACAGTAGACCACTCATGAGGCTTAGAGCTTAAAAGGACAAGGAGGGATCGGTGTTTCTGGGTTAGAACTTTCCTTTACATGTGGCGAGTCCTGATCTCAAGTGCTAAGGCAGCTCAGTCACGGCATTTTGAGTTATTTTGGCCACGTACAAAATTACCTTCAAATTGACGAAAACTTGAAAATATTAGTTCACTGAGATAGAAAAACACCACGATGATATTAATAAACCATATATAAAGGAACGAGGATGGTTAAGAATGGAGAGGATTGACAAGGAACCTGCACTTCCCCCAAGATGTTTATCATCCAAGCAGTGACACAGTTAAAATTTGTAACAATCAATTTCTTCAACTGATTCAAGGGTCCACTTAAATCCAGCGAATAACTCAAGAGAAGTTTTTTCGAAAGAAATAACTTCTCGAAAATAACGACGGATCGATCTGCCATCAACCGAAACTGTAGTTTAATTTCACATAAGGGCAAAGTACCAAGAAAGACCAAGAAAGTACGTTTCAACTGCAATAATAGCGTTTTATTACGGTCGTATTTTATTTACAAATTGTAGCTCTGTCAAACATTATTGAAACCTATGCTATTTTCCAGTGGAAATGTTCTAAGGTGTGTGGTCTGTCTTTGTTGAAAAGTTTTTTATGAAGAGCAGCTCACCCGCAGTTGAGAGGCCCAGGGCGGGGGCTGCGACGAGTACCCAAGATCTTCAGCAACCTCCTGAGAAAATAATATGAAAAGACAAGTAAAAGCAGGCAAGACTAAAGAAATGATTCGTCTGGTTTATTTCACACCCAAACGGACTTATTATGGCAAAAGTTGAAACTGTGTGCCGCCTACTTCTCCATAAAATGGAGGAGGTTTAGTTTGTAAAGAAATGTGTATAAAAGGTCCCTCCTTCTTGTAGCCTTCCCCTGTTTTGACGCCACCTCCCTCCTCCTATTTTCTCACAACTAAAACATTGGACGAAAGACTCATTGTTACCGGTGTTTTCATACCGTACCAATCCAGGCGCAAATTTACACACATACATGTATTCGCAACTTTTGTGGAAAATGTTACAGGTAAGGAGCGATTTTACAATATTGGGCCACTTATTAACATATCTCTCGATGCTTCTAAGAACAGCATATAGAAACAAAAGGAACCATTCAAATTCAATGAGATACAAACGAGTGGCCCGGTATTCTACAATCTAGCCGGGGTATACTGATAACCTGATAACCTGATAACCTGGTATACTGATTCCGCCCCCCCCCCCCCCACCCCGTCTCTATTGAGTACCCCCGTCAAACATACACTCTGATTGTTTCGTAACGTTATTAGCGTTTGATATGATGGCCAGAGGTGATAACCTTGGCTGTGGCTTTATAATAGTCGTGGACAAACCTATCTATGATATTATTTCTTACTTATTGGTATGCGTCTAGACATACTTGTTTAGTAAATGGTAGTTTCAGGATTTCAAGTAACTGCCGAACCTGGGACAATGTGAAAATAAGAAAGTAAACAGACCGCACTCAACAAAGGGATACACAACTGGATTTGAGAAAAAAACTACTTTCATTCAAGGCCCAAAATACCTAAACTGGCACATGGAGCTTGGACTAAAACAAAACTAATATCTTTTCTTTACCTTTGCTTTTAACGCATTTATTTGGTAGTATACGTCTGCTGCCGAGACTAAAGAGGACGACAATAAACTTAACAAAAACCGGGTGCTAAACAATAAGTTCCATGCGCATGCAGTAAAATGGCACTTCACATGTGTTGTTTCTCTGGGTTCCTTTCTTAACCCTCGACAATAGAAAATCTCTTATAACCAAAGGCAGTGAATTCTTGTGGTCCACTGCCTGTTCAAACACACATGCACACAAACTAATTTAAGTTAAGTTTACAGCTTTACACTACTGTACCAAAGTTGACCCAATACAACTTAAACAAGAACGTGAACAGCAAGCACACCAACTGAGATCGCGACTAAGTGAGCAAAAGAAATTTCTAACCTTTGAAAAATCGTTCCTTTCTGCCTTTTGTATCGCTGATTGAGCCATCCAGTTACGTAATACATAACGAGGATTCACTTCTGAAATGACAAAGAGCTAACAATTAGTAGGACTGTCTCTTTACATATAGAGACAACATAACATAATGTTAACAGAATATTGGGGAGTAGCCTGTGATGGACTAACATCCCATCCAGAGGGGAGTGCCAACATTGCTAATCACTTCACCAGTAGCCTGTGATGGACTAACATCCCATCCAGAGGGGAGTGCCAACATTGCTAATCACTTCACCAGTAGCCTGTGATGGACTAACATCCCATCCAGAGGGGAGTGCCAACATTGCTAATCACTTCACCAGTAGCCTGTGATCGACTAACATCCCATCCAGGGGGGAGTATTAACATTGCTAATCACTTCACCAGTAGCCTGTGATGGACTAACACCCCATCCAGGGGGGACTACCAACATTGCTAATCACTTCACTAGTAGCCTGTGATGGACTAACATCCCATCCAGGGGGGAGTACCAACATTGCTAATCACTTCACCAGTAGCCTGTGATGGACTAACATCCCATCCAGAGGGGAGTGCCAACATTGCTAATCACTTCACCAGTAGCCTGTGATGGACTAACATCCCATCCAGGGGGGAGTACCAACATTGCTAATCACTTCACCAGTGGCCTGTGATGGACTAACATCCCATCCAGAGGGGAGTGCCAACATTGCTAATCACTTCACCAGTAGCCTGTGATGGACTAACATCCCATCCAGGGGGGAGTACCAACATTGCTAATCACTTCACCAGTAGCCTGTGATGGACTAACATCCCATCCAGGGGGGAGTACCAACATTGCTAATCACTTCACCAGTAGCCTGTGATGGACTAACATCCCATCCAGGGGGGAGTGCCAACATTGCTAATCACTTCACCAGTAGCCTGTGATGGACTAACATCCCATCCAGACGGGAGTGCCAACATTGCTAATCACTTCACCAGTAGCCTGTGATCGACTAACATCCCATCCAGGGGGGAGTATTAACATTGCTAATCACTTCACCAGTAGCCTGTGATGGACTAACACCCCATCCAGGGGGGACTACCAACATTGCTAATCACTTCACTAGTAGCCTGTGATGGACTAACATCCCATCCAGGGGGGAGTACCAACATTGCTAATCACTTCACCAGTAGCCTGTGATGGACTAACATCCCATCCAGAGGGGAGTGCCAACATTGCTAATCACTTCACCAGTAGCCTGTGATGGACTAACATCCCATCCAGGGGGGAGTACCAACATTGCTAATCACTTCACCAGTGGCCTGTGATGGACTAACATCCCATCCAGAGGGGAGTGCCAACATTGCTAATCACTTCACCAGTAGCCTGTGATGGACTAACATCCCATCCAGGGGGGAGTACCAACATTGCTAATCACTTCACCAGTAGCCTGTGATGGACTAACATCCCATCCAGGGGGGAGTACCAACATTGCTAATCACTTCACCAGTAGCCTGTGATGGACTAACATCCCATCCAGGGGGGAGTGCCAACATTGCTAATCACTTCACCAGTAGCCTGTGATGGACTAACATCCCATCCAGACGGGAGTGCCAACATTGCTAATCACTTCACCAGTAGCCTGTGATGGACTAACATCCCATCCAGGGGGGAGTATTAACATTGCTAATCACTTCACCAGTAGCCTGTGATGGACTAACATCCCATCCAGAGGGGAGTGCCAACATTGCTAATCACTTCACCAGTAGCCTGTGATGGACTAACATCCCATCCAGGGGGGAGTACCAACATTGCTAATCACTTCACCAGTAGCCTGTGATGGACTAACATCCCATCCAGAGGGGAGTGCCAACATTGCTAATCACTTCACCAGTAGCCTGTGATGGACTAACATCCCATCCAGAGGGGAGTGCCAACATTGCTAATCACTTCACCAGTAGCCTGTAATGGACTAACATCCCATCCAGGGGGGAGTACCAACATTGCTAATCACTTCACCAGTGGCCTGTGATGGACTAACATCCCATCCAGGGGGGAGTGCCAACATTGCTAATCACTTCACCAGTAGCCTGTGATGGACTAACATCCCATCCAGGGGGGAGTGCCAACATTGCTAATCACTTCACCAGTAGCCTGTGATGGACTAACATCCCATCCAGGGGGGAGTGCCAACATTGCTAATCACTTCACCAGTAGCCTGTGATGGACTAACATCCCATCCAGAGGGGAGTGCCAACATTGCTAATCACTTCACCAGTAGCCTGTGATGGACTAACATCCCATCCAGGGGGGAGTGCCAACATTGCTAATCACTTCACCAGTGGCCTGTGATGGACTAACATCCCATCCAGAGGGGAGTGCCAACATTGCTAATCACTTCACCAGTAGCCTGTGATGGACTAACATCCCATCCAGGGGGGAGTACCAACATTGCTAATCACTTCACCAGTAGCCTGTGATGGACTAACATCCCATCCAGGGGGGAGTACCAACATTGCTAATCACTTCACCAGTAGCCTGTGATGGACTAACATCCCATCCAGGGGGGAGTGCCAACATTGCTAATCACTTCACCAGTAGCCTGTGATGGACTAACATCCCATCCAGAGGGGAGTGCCAACATTGCTAATCACTTCACCAGTAGCCTGTGATGGACTAACATCCCATCCAGGGGGGAGTATTAACATTGCTAATCACTTCACCAGTAGCCTGTGATGGACTAACATCCCATCCAGACGGGAGTGCCAACATTGCTAATCACTTCACCAGTAGCCTGTGATGGACTAACATCCCATCCAGGGGGGAGTACCAACATTGCTAATCACTTCACCAGTGGCCTGTGATGGACTAACATCCCATCCAGAGGGGAGTGCCAACATTGCTAATCACTTCACCAGTAGCCTGTGATGGACTAACATCCCATCCAGGGGGGAGTACCAACATTGCTAATCACTTCACCAGTAGCCTGTGATGGACTAACATCCCATCCAGGGGGGAGTACCAACATTGCTAATCACTTCACCAGTAGCCTGTGATGGACTAACATCCCATCCAGGGGGGAGTGCCAACATTGCTAATCACTTCACCAGTAGCCTGTGATGGACTAACATCCCATCCAGACGGGAGTGCCAACATTGCTAATCACTTCACCAGTAGCCTGTGATGGACTAACATCCCATCCAGGGGGGAGTGCCAACATTGCTAATCACTTCACCAGTAGCCTGTGATGGACTAACATCCCATCCAGGGGGGAGTGCCAACATTGCTAATCACTTCACCAGTAGCCTGTGATGGACTAACATCCCATCCAGAGGGGAGTGCCAACATTGCTAATCACTTCACCAGTAGCCTGTGATGGACTAACATCCCATCCAGGGGGGAGTGCCAACATTGCTAATCACTTCACCAGTGGCCTGTGATGGACTAACATCCCATCCAGAGGGGAGTGCCAACATTGCTAATCACTTCACCAGTAGCCTGTGATGGACTAACATCCCATCCAGGGGGGAGTACCAACATTGCTAATCACTTCACCAGTAGCCTGTGATGGACTAACATCCCATCCAGAGGGGAGTGCCAACATTGCTAATCACTTCACCAGTAGCCTGTGATGGACTAACATCCCATCCAGAGGGGAGTGCCAACATTGCTAATCACTTCACCAGTAGCCTGTAATGGACTAACATCCCATCCAGGGGGGAGTACCAACATTGCTAATCACTTCACCAGTGGCCTGTGATGGACTAACATCCCATCCAGAGGGGAGTGCCAACATTGCTAATCACTTCACCAGTAGCCTGTGATGGACTAACATCCCATCCAGGGGGGAGTGCCAACATTGCTAATCACTTCACCAGTAGCCTGTGATGGACTAACATCCCATCCAGGGGGGAGTGCCAACATTGCTAATCACTTCACCAGTAGCCTGTGATGGACTAACATCCCATCCAGGGGGGAGTGCCAACATTGCTAATCACTTCACCAGTAGCCTGTGATGGACTAACATCCCATCCAGAGGGGAGTGCCAACATTGCTAATCACTTCACCAGTAGCCTGTGATGGACTAACATCCCATCCAGGGGGGAGTATTAACATTGCTAATCACTTCACCAGTAGCCTGTGATGGACTAACATCCCATCCAGACGGGAGTGCCAACATTGCTAATCACTTCACCAGTAGCCTGTGATGGACTAACATCCCATCCAGGGGGGAGTACCAACATTGCTAATCACTTCACCAGTAGCCTGTGATGGACTAACATCCCATCCAGAGGGGAGTGCCAACATTGCTAATCACTTCACCAGTAGCCTGTGATGGACTAACATCCCATCCAGGGGGGAGTACCAACATTGCTAATCACTTCACCAGTGGCCTGTGATGGACTAACATCCCATCCAGAGGGGAGTGCCAACATTGCTAATCACTTCACCAGTAGCCTGTGATGGACTAACATCCCATCCAGGGGGGAGTACCAACATTGCTAATCACTTCACCAGTAGCCTGTGATGGACTAACATCCCATCCAGGGGGGAGTACCAACATTGCTAATCACTTCACCAGTAGCCTGTGATGGACTAACATCCCATCCAGGGGGGAGTGCCAACATTGCTAATCACTTCACCAGTAGCCTGTGATGGACTAACATCCCATCCAGAGGGGAGTGCCAACATTGCTAATCACTTCACCAGTAGCCTGTGATGGACTAACATCCCATCCAGGGGGGAGTATTAACATTGCTAATCACTTCACCAGTAGCCTGTGATGGACTAACATCCCATCCAGAGGGGAGTGCCAACATTGCTAATCACTTCACCAGTAGCCTGTGATGGACTAACATCCCATCCACAGGGGAGTGCCAACATTGCTAATCACTTCACCAGTAGCCTGTGATGGACTAACATCCCATCCAGGGGGGAGTACCAACATTGCTAATCACTTCACCAGTGGCCTGTGATGGACTAACATCCCATCCAGAGGGGAGTGCCAACATTGCTAATCACTTCACCAGTAGCCTGTGATGGACTAACATACCATCCAGGGGGGAGTACCAACATTGCTAATCACTTCACCAGTAGCCTGTGATGGACTAACATCCCATCCAGGGGGGAGTGCCAACATTGCTAATCACTTCACCAGTAGCCTGTGATGGACTAACATCCCATCCAGAGGGGAGTGCCAACATTGCTAATCACTTCACCAGTAGCCTGTGATGGACTAACATCCCATCCAGGGGGGAGTGCCAACATTGCTAATCACTTCACCAGTAGCCTGTGATGGACTAACATCCCATCCAGGGGGGAGTGCCAACATTGCTAATCACTTCACCAGTAGCCTGTGATGGACTAACATCCCATCCAGGGGGGAGTGCCAACATTGCTAATCACTTCACCAGTAGCCTGTGATGGACTAACATCCCATCCAGAGGGGAGTGCCAACATTGCTAATCACTTCACCAGTAGCCTGTGATGGACTAACATCCCATCCAGGGGGGAGTGTCAACATTGCTAATCACTTCACCAGTAGCCTGTGATGGACTAACATCCCATCCAGGGGGGAGTGCCAACATTGCTAATCACTTCACCAGTAGCCTGTGATGGACTAACATCCCATCCAGGGGGGAGTGCCAACATTGCTAATCACTTCACCAGTAGCCTGTGATGGACTAACATCCCATCCAGAGGGGAGTACCAACATTGCTAATCACTTCACCAGCAGCCTGTGATGGACTAACATCCCATCCAGGGGGGAGTGCCAACATTGCTAATCACTTCACCAGTAGCCTGTGATGGACTAACATCCCATCCAGGGGGGAGTACCAACATTGCTAATCACTTCACCAGTAGCCTGTGATGGACTAACATCCCATCCAGGGGGGAGTGCCAACATTGCTAATCACTTCACCAGTAGCCTGTAATGGACTAACATCCCATCCAGGGGGGACTACCAACATTGCTAATCACTTCACCAGTAGCCTGTGATGGACTAACATCCCATCCAGGAGGGAGTACCAACATTGCTAATCACTTCACCAGTAGCCTGTGATGGACTAACATCCCATCCAGAGGGGAGTGCCAACATTGCTAATCACTTCACCAGTAGCCTGTGATGGACTAACATCCCATCCAGGGGGGAGTGCCAACATTGCTAATCACTTCACCAGTAGCCTGTGATGGACTAACATCCCATCCAGGGGGGAGTGCCAACATTGCTAATCACTTCACCAGTAGCCTGTGATGGACTAACATCCCATCCAGAGGGGAGTGCCAACATTGCTAATCACTTCACCAGTAGCCTGTGATGGACTAACATCCCATCCAGGGGGGAGTATCAACATTGCTAATCACTTCACCAGTAGCCTGTGATGGACTAACATCCCATCCAGGGGGGAGTGCCAACATTGCTAATCACTTCACCAGTAGCCTGTGATGGACTAACATCCCATCCAGGGGGGAGTGCCAACATTGCTAATCACTTCACCAGTAGCCTGTGATGGACTAACATCCCATCCAGGGGGGAGTGCCAACATTGCTAATCACTTCACCAGTAGCCTGTGATGGACTAACATCCCATCCAGAGGGGAGTGCCAACATTGCTAATCACTTCACCAGTAGCCTGTGATGGACTAACATCCCATCCAGGGGGGAGTGTCAACATTGCTAATCACTTCACCAGTAGCCTGTGATGGACTAACATCCCATCCAGGGGGGAGTGCCAACATTGCTAATCACTTCACCAGTAGCCTGTGATGGACTAACATCCCATCCAGGGGGGAGTGCCAACATTGCTAATCACTTCACCAGTAGCCTGTGATGGACTAACATCCCATCCAGAGGGGAGTACCAACATTGCTAATCACTTCACCCAACGAACGAGGAATTTCTATCCTGCTTCTTCAATCAGGCTTTTTGTACATCACCTTGCATTCGTTGTTTTCTTGCCTGGTCCGTATCACCATCACCATTCCTAACAAACAACAAACAATGAAATAATTAGCTTTACAATCCAAACAAAAGAGCTTTAGGCTTTTAAAACTGATGGCGTCACTGTGACAACCGAGTAACGCAATCTTCAGACATTACCTTGCGCGCTGAATGACACGATGGCACTTTGGGGAGAGGGACAACAGAACTATTTTCTCAGTCTAAGATTGTGTCAGGAGTGGGGAGGCAGTGAGATGATTGGATAGCATCGTGTTTGTCTATTGCAAATACCAAGAAAGGAGACAGAATTAGTTTCGCTGATTAGCACAGGTGTTTGGTTTCTACGTTCCTTGTTCGACTGGGGTTGGGGCGTGAAAAAAAGAACAATACCGATTCATACCGGGTTCAAGAGTAATGCAGAGCGAGGCAAAGAAAAATATAAATTGCTTGATTCTGTTTTCCTTTATTCACATCACAAACGCTTTACGTAAGTGTGAAAATAACATTTCAAGAAACAAAATGAAATTAACCAAATCTCATTTCACTTACCAGTGAATTCTGTCAGCGTATTGTGCTACCCAGTCTCCCCAGTTTTCGTGAGTCTGTAATTTCTTTAGCGCCCACGATCCATTAGACAAGCGGTGTGCGACTATATCATGTAAGGAGATTTCACTTAGCTCGCGGAATGACATAGTAAAATCTGAATGAGTAACTGACATGATCTGGAAAAAAGAAGGAATGCCTTCATAATCGTTCATGTGAGAAAAGAAATTTAAACGGTAATACAACACAAAAAAAGTTAAAAACTAACTTTATCGGAATTATTGTTCATCAATGCGTTAATAGTATGTCTGAAGGAGAAATCAGTTCAGTTAAACGCTGACTAAATATTGGCTACCGAAAACTAATCAACAGTTAGTCATGCAAATTACATAGGGAATTGATTCACATTATTTTCCTACAGTTCTTTTATATGTATTTTTAATACTACAGCATTCGCAGATGAATATATGGACGACACTTGTCAATTTGTCGGAAAACGCCAATTCAAGAAAATGCTTTTACGGGCAGATTTTCAGATAGAAAGGTAGAGATGCACCTATAAGAAAGGACTCCTACTCAAAGTTGTGACTTTTAAGGAAATTTGAATTCTTCACAATGTAAAAAACGATTCCATATTTTCTTAGAGTACAATCACCTTCTCCATTTCTCACTTCATCACTCAGCATTTCATTTTCATTAATTTGAATTTAGAACGAAGTGATATCACATTTTACAAGCTTGATGTAAAGTACTATGATAGCATTGTCACTAAAAAAAACATCTAGTTAGCCCTTACCCAAAGTAGAGAGTTAATAAGCATTTCATCGTCTTTCTGTTTATTCAGTAAACCAAGCTTGTTACGAAAAATATCGAACAACCTGAAACCACCAAGCACGTGTTTACTACCACATGATAGATACAGCGTATACGCTGATAATTACATCATTACAATACAGCACTAGGCTCAGTAGAGGCCTGGATAATTGCTGATAAAAATTAATGATTCCACAATTTGTTAAGTAGTAAACATTGGGCGCTTTGTATTTGATGAATCTCCTGGTTTTAATTGCCGGAAATTTCCAGTAACAAATGGAACAGCATTTTCAAGAAATTCCGGAAAAGAGAAAAACCTTGCGAGGTATGCCCAAAGCTTCGAAGTGATTTCTTACTGGAAATTTCCCTTCCATTTGATTTTCTTTCCTGAATTTTCGATTGAATGGTTCACTTTTTGGAAATTCTCGACAATTTCCGTTTTTTCTGGACACTTTCCCAGAAAATAATTTCCGTACCATATTTTGTTCCCGATTCGAAATTTACGGAATTTTTGATGAATGGAAAGCGCCCATTGTCTTCAATTTTGTAACGGACAAATGGAACGTGCATAATTATAAAACAATCAGAGGACGTACTTTGTTGTAAGATTAGGGAACTTAAGACAACCACGATGACGACGGCAACGAGAACGTCACTGAACAAAAGGTTTAATGAGCAAAACAGTAGCTGTGCACGTGCGTTATAAATCTTGGTACATTTCTTTGCCGTCCTCTGCAAAACAACAACGTGAAATGACCAAGTTGTGCGTCATCTACGGAACGTGGACGACAACGGCTAATTTTTCGCCGTCGTTGCATATTTAGCTTAAGCACGTTTCTAGAGCCATTGCCGTACCGAACAGATCTTGACAATCACGAACTTTGCTTGTAAAATATAAATTCATTTTTTACTAGGCGTCGTCCTCGGCATCGTAGTCTTTGATTAAGCTCCCTATCACCAATCAAACACGACTTGTAACTGGACGATATAGCCCATAGATTGACTCACTTGTAAGCCATGCATTTGTGTTCTCTCCCGCGCTTTATCAATTACAGGAACAAATTTAGCACAACTTATGTACACTTGGAAAATAAACAATTTTCCTGATAGCTCTAGTCTTGATGTGTTTTTCTCAGGAATACCTCGTTAGCCAATCTGAGAGATTGCAAGCTACCAATAGTCTCATGCTACAGGTTCAAAACTCAGACATGTTTCCTGACGGGTGACAATTGACAATTGGCTCGTGAAAATAATAAGGAACACTTGTTTGGTGGTTTATTACAAGCTTGTTCCTTGTGGTTTACTCTTTTCTCTAAATACAACATAACTCACCTTCCATTAAACACATCCACGTAATTTAACAGGACTTTTTCTCCTCTGCAACAAAACAGTACACGTCTGATCAAACAATGTTAACCAAACAAGCAGTCTTCTTTGAATATGTTCAATCAGCTTACTCGCTATAATCCTCGAGTAATGGCCTCAAGGCTTGCAGCAATTTTTCCAAGTTAAAAAAGCCAACATTAGGCTGATTTTTGTAACTGTATCTCCCTTCCTCATCAGATGTGTTTGACACAAAGTCTAAAAGTAAAATGATTAAAAAGATGTCAGTCAGTACAGACATAAACAAGGCAGCGTGTTTGTTACTGCTAATTATTTCTGATAGCTGATTATTTGCTTTGTGTTTTGCAACACATTTTCAGTGACTGTTGAGTTAAGATGTTTAACTAACAGCTGTAAGCAGGAGCCATAATCGGGGACGGAGACCGCAAGTCTTGGGATCCGCGCGCACCTATGACATGGGACAATTTTTCTATTTTTAGAACAAATTGCGCCATCCTGACGTCATATATCCGCGCGGATCCCCGCACATGTCGGGGGCTGTCGCGTGGATGTTGTCACGTTGCGTGATCAAATGGTGAGAGTTGAGAGACCTTCAGAGATTATCTTGCGTATTTTTCACAGCAGTGGCAGGGAATAAGGCAGGGAATACAAACCAGGGCGCTTATATGTAGTTTTATGCTCTGAGCTAACGGAAATGGTGGGTTTTTCAGGGTCGAAAACAAGACTTCAATCTTGCGCTGGAAATGAATAATAAGATCTGGTCGCGCTAGTTGTAAGCTTACGCGTATGTTTTTGCGTTTGTTCTGACTTAAGAATATAGCAAGAAAACTCTCTACTCTGGTATCGAGTTAATTTGTGAGTTTCTCAGACAACGGTTAATCATAACCAAAACCTGTTTTGATGGTTTCTTATTGTTTCTGCTTGTTTGGTGAGTTTGCAAAAGTTTTTGAAAGGAAAGTCTGACGCGTACAACTAGCACATTTGCATAGTGCAGCTCGTGCACTTTCAAGTCCGAGTCGGTGTTTTCAATTATCAACAAATCTTGACAAAGATTTCTTTCGTTATCTTTTGTGCTGAGATGCTGCAACAAAATTCACGAACGCAAAAAATGCTACTAACATCATGTGTGTTTCTTCAACATAAGCATAGCGAAGTTTTACACTGCGGAAATGAAAATAAACAAGGAGTTTTGATAACTCGATCAACAAAATCGAAATCGTTTTTCGAAGTTGATTAAAGAAAGCGTCAATGTAACTCTGCTGATTATTTCTGCTTTATTCACATATTTTCAGCTTAGTTTTTAATATGTTCTCAAACATTTATCAATCTTAAACATATTTAAAAACTATAGAGTTATTGTTTGAGTTCGATGTACGTTTTCACACGAAAGTGCGGCGCAAGTACAATTTGTCATGTTTACTGACTGTACAAAACAAGCATCGGCGGGCGCTCTCATTCATCGACAACAGAGAATTTAGTGGATTTTTACACGAATAAAACTGATCAGTATCTACGGACATAAAGTTATTGGGCCTTGATGAAACAGCAAGCGTTGCTTACAATTCAGGCGAACCTCAAACTGACCAAACTAGCAATTATTTTGTTTTACTTTTCAGTCGCGATAGACTGGCAAATTGCTCGTAAGCGTGTGGCAAGATGAGCTAGGAAACTATGAAGTCCTAAAGCTCTGCTATATCTAAATATATCCAGCTGGTTTTTTGCTGTGTGATGGAAAAGCTGTTAATCTTCAACATATGCGAAATTTAAAGTGGAGTAATGTACAGCTCATGTAAAAGAAGCATCCGTCGGAACACAACTTGGTCAGCGATATATATAAGCTTGAAGCAGAACATACCTAAATTCGACACTGTCTTACTTCACTCAAACTGGAGCAGCTTACGACGAAAATACTTAAGAAAAATTCCAACAGACGTAAACGCATTGAGTTGTGGGCCAAAAACATGAAAAATTTCGGGAATTTCGGACGCCATTTCCCCCGTGCGATATCCGCAAAAATCCTCGCAGCATGTACGCGCTTGTGCCTTAGGCGATGGCGCAATTCGTTCTAAAAATAGAATTATTGTCCCATATCATGGGGACAACCCCAATACTAGAAATGGCGCGCGCTTACGGTCTCCGTCCCCGATTATGGCTCCTGCTGTAAGCCTTTAATTCTCCTCACTAGGGGTCAGTAGAGGTCTGGCTGCAAAACAAACACAATGGCTTGTACGGGAGTCGCTGGATTGATCCACTTGAGCGAGTGTGGAGTGGGCTCATGTCATGTTTCCTGTATCCTATATACTGTGATGAGGATTACATGTTAAGTCTACACACAAGCCAAGTGGCCCATCAGGCCGGAGCTTATCCCGGTTTCTGTAGCATGAAGTGACTAGGAGTGTTTCTACTCCCCCCTGGATGGGATGCTGTAATCCCCACCATTAAGTTTGCCAGTACCCATTTATACACCTGGGTGGAGAGAGACACTGTGAGAGTAAAGTGTCTTACCCAAGAACACAATGCGATGTCCCCGGCCAGGGCTCGAACGCGGACCGCTCAATCCAGAGACCGGTGCACTAACCATGAGGCCACCGCACCTCCCTGAGGATTACATGTATAGAATAACTTATATTGTAACCGGCAAACTGTGTTACCTGGATCATAGTCGTCCATGAATCCAAAAGGGCCATAGTCTATTGTGATCGACAAGAGGCTGAAATTATCTGTGTTACAAACACCTAGAAGTGATAACATAATATTATATTTAAGCTGTAAACGAAATAGCAGCAATAGAATGTTCAAGGTATGGAACAATAACAGTTGACACTTCACCATGAGTAAATCCAACAGACTGCCACTTGGAGATCAACTCCGAGGTCATTAAGACTACTCTAGAGAAAAACGCCTGAGGAAATAAAGCCAATAACGTATTTAACAATTACTTTTATACAGACTGAGGTGTAGTCAAGAACTATTGCTCATTTCCCAGTTAATCAGAGGCTCTGTCCACTGACTTGATATCCTACAATATCAAGTCACTGACCTGATATGTTCACGATAAATAACTAATCACGCTGTTACGTTTTTGGCACCTTTGGCAGCATACGATCAAAGTAAACTTTATATAATAATGGAGGATAGTTTTCTTATAGAAAAAAGACTGAGATAGGCCTCCAATTAGATTTAAGAAGGTAGTCATCGTCAGACAGTGACAGATCAAGGTTGAATATTGCTGCTCTCGCATGAATAGAATCCAAGCAGGACAATAGGGATGGCGAGCAGATTCCCCAAATTTGTCTTATTATAACACCGTAGGACAAATTTTTCAAAATTTGCTCAAATCTCGTTTAAACTCTCCAGGATGAGAAAAAATGACACCATTGAATGTTCAAGAGTCTTTATTCGATAAACTACCCATACATTGAACGAATTTAATGTCAACTCCTGATCTCTATACAAACTCTTAAGCTAATATTTTAGCCGCAGTTCTCCATACAAGCTCTTTTATTACGCTCAGGTGACCTGTGGGTATTGCGGCTTGTTTGCTGCTTACATAAGACACGAACTCACACTGCGCAAGCACCCGCAAGCACAAGTTTTTCCTGCGCTTGCATGAGAGCTCGCGCAATTCCGCGATTGCTATGACAGCCAACACAGAAGCGAGGCATTTGTCACGGATAAGCCGTAAACCATTTATACGAGCACTTCGCGTCTTATATAGTCCACGCTCCCATAAATGGTCCAGTTCGCATGTTATGTAAGCCACGGCCTGTGCAATTCACAGCTTATTTTTCCTGTATAAATAACCCTATAGTTTATGCACTTGGCATTTTTATAATGAACACTTGAGAACAGTGAGCAGCTCTCGTTTGTAATGTGCCTCTCCCTGCACTGTTGTTGCATTCTTAGTAAAAATACCTCAGTTCATTGTTTACTTACTTTACAATTATCATAGCTGTTTAGTAAATCACAGATCAAACTGCAATTCTTACCAGGTACTTCTTCGCATTTTTTGCTAAATCCTGAAAATACCGCTCAATAACAAAATCCACCACTTTTCTTTGGAAAATAAAACAACCACTCAAAATTAAACAATAAAAAGTGGAAAACATGCAAATTGTAATTGGTCAACAACCTAAAAGGCTTGGTTTATATTTGCTATTTGTGTTAGTAAATGGTTCAAGGTTAAAACATTCATAATAATTATTGTCAATGTGTTGTTTGTATATATGCACACCTTACTTGATGGTTTGACAGAAAACAATTAGTGGTATTTCACACATTAAGGTCACTGCCCAGTATTGCATTGCGCATCCCTACTGTGCATAATTTCACACATGATTAGCATGCACGCATTAAAAAATGGCGGCTTTTTCTTTATGGCTGAACCTCACCATAGAGGTAAATCGTCATTTTCTCACAAACGAGTATGGTGACCTATCATTTTTTTTCTGTTGCTTTGAATTGAATAATAAATTTCTCTGTGTAAAATAAATATGGACCAATTCTCAGGGTAGGACAAAAAACAATTGTCGGAAACATGAATTTAGCAAGCAATAATTATTGTGACTGCAATCATGGTGCTATTATAAGGATTTATTGGGTATAAACAAGGTACTGTTGCTCCTAAACGAACATGGGGACCCCTCATTTTTATTTCAAAATTTAAGTTCCTATAATATAAACAATCAATAGGCAAAGTTTCACAAAAATCTCTGTACAGGTTCTATTTCAGTGCAATGACCTTAAGTAATATTATTATTATGCAATTTGTCCATGAGTATTATCCTAAATGCAGGGATCTGCCCAGTTTCTTCCGTCAAACCACTGTCTAACTTTTTCTCCCTTATCAACAAACCAGTCAGTCTACGGTGTACATGTGAGAACTACATGACGTATGATGCAGCATGCTGCTGAAACTACCAATGCTACCCTTTTACAAAAGTGATAGAGTTATAGAAGAAATAATCAATAATTATTAATTCAATGTAATGGTCATATGCATATTAAGAGGAGTCCATGCACATGAATAACACGTATCTATCTGTAGCCACATATATCTATCTACATTTGAGGATTTCCCTTATAGTTCAAGAAGTGTTAAAACAGAAATTCTACAAAAGTCACTGCCAAGTTAAAGAACTGTAGAATAACACCTATCACTGATGAACAGGGACGTGCATGTAGCAATGCTGGTTTACAAAAAAATAAGTAAATAAATAAATAACAACATGCCAAACCTTAGAAGGCTTTGTTTTCCATCACGTGCTAAGATTTCAAGAGAGCCAATCCTAAACCATGATTTTGCTAATCGTAGAACAACTGCAGCTGGAATAAATGAGTATTAACATGATGATTATTAATATGTAGATTTTGCCAAGCCTAAAAGCCTAGCCTGCATGGCAGGCGTCCAAAGGGGAGAGGAAGGAGACAGACGAATGCGTGAAGTGCGTGGGGGTAGGGGACGTCTGCAAGGACACTATTGTTTTCTTCATTCTGCCCCCTAATTAACTATGCAAAACCCACTCAACTGTGGAATGTCCGGGTGTCAAAATTATCCAATCAGAATCACACCACTTCTTTCGTGGTTAAGGCTGTAGGTGCCAACAGGTTCTCATATTTCTTGTTTTTATTTTTTGCACGAGAAAATGAAATAATTTTAAGACCTTCGGAGGTTGGAAAAAGCGAGAAGAAGGCAGCCCAAAAAAGAAAACAATTGTAACAATGTTTGTAGAGTTTGCGAGGTGAATCTTAAAGTAACATATGGCAACTGAGTGGCAAAAGCTTGTGTAAATATCTATAAAAACCATTGGATAAATATATATAAAAACCGTCGGGTTTTTGAGTCTTTCCCTCCCCTTCTACAGCCTGCCATGCAGGCTATAAAAGCAGAGTTCCTGGGCCAGGTTGTTCAAAACCCGACGGTTTTAATATATATTTGCACAAGCTTTTGCCACACAGTTGCCAACACAAGAAGCTGAAAAATGAGACTCTTGCCAATTAGCCTGTGGGTAAAATGGTTAAAAGATCCTTTTTGCAAATAATAATAATAATGTCTTTTTTTGCTCTGCTTTTAGCACAAATTTCAGTGATACCATTTTCTTCCAAAGATCAAAGCATTTCCTCTAGATATAGTTCGAAACAATCCCTTGATTTATCCGCCTTATTGAATGCCTTGAATATGAATATGACAAGACCCCAATGCTCTTGAATGACAGGTTGCTGGCCAATCAGAATGACAGATTGAGCAATTCATTAAATCTGACCAATCAGGATTTTTACATTTGTCTGATGGACAAAAAAAAACAAAGAAAACAATAGCGTTCTTGCAGGCCATCCCTCCTCGAAGCAAGCTTGATCCTCCCCCACTCATTTTGAGCCTTTCCCTCCCCTTCTACAACCTGCCATGCAGGCTATAAAAACAGAGTTCCTGGGCCAGGTTGTTCAAAGCCCAATTAAACTAACCCAGGAAAAGTGAGAATTTGGATTTGAGTTTTGTAACTTTGCAGTGAGATTTTCTGTTTACACTGTTTGGTCTTCTGTTTGAGTTTGAATAATCTCAAACTACACAAAACAAAAACAGTGAAAAACATTATTTTGTATACAAGAAAAATTTTAACTTTTAATCCTGGGATAGTGTTAACTAGCTTCCGAACAACCCAGCCGTGATTACAACAAGTTAACCTAACATGAGCCCACGATCCAATCAAAAACCAGCACTTGGTCAGCAGGCAACTTCAATGTGACAACCAAAAGTTTTAGATCAATGGGTTACCAAATTTTCTAGGGTATGGTGCTCTGCTAGCACACCTTTGGTATGCAGGAGCTCTGCTATAACTACATTGCACTATACAACAACCAGTGCCATTGTATGAATGTACCTTTTTCTTGCATAGGGTGTCCATCATAGAATTGGTCTCTCCAGACACGATCGTTACTTACAACCAGACTAGCTGCTCTACTTGTCGGTATGCCTAAATGAAACATGGCTTCACTGGCTAGGAATTCTCGCACAGAGGACCTCAAGACTGCTCGGCCATCCCCATGTCTGTGTACAGACAGTATTAATTAAAAACACAATTCAATTCAGCCATATAGTTATGCCTTAAAGTCATTACTAAAAGTGTTGTTTTTTAATAAAGTACTAATACATTATTGGGAGACATTTTAATATTTTATAACTTGAAGAAGTAAATATACAGCTGTTACTTTTATTTATAATCACTAGCAGCCAGTTCCAAATGATGTTCCCCTTATGGATTTTTACTGGGCTATAATTACTAAACACCTTTCAGACTCACTCTCTTCTCATGAAATACATGTAAGTGTTACATCTATAATTAATGGTATATCACACAAAAATGCTCTATTAATACATGAATGTTGTACAGAATTTTGTAAATGTACTACATGCATGTGCCAATACTATAATAGGGAAATTATAGGTACAGTCATTTTGGGAGACAGACATGGACTGGAAGTTGACTTTTCTTTTCTTTGGTGCATTTTATGAACTTTTCATTAAAAACATTAAGGTTTTCAAGTCATCGGTTGGCAGAGGGTTAAAACATGCCAAAAGATGCCAAGAATACAAACTTCTTGTTGACATCTGTGGTTTAAAAACTCCTGTCCTTAAACTCTCTATCTCCAATTGAATAATTTATTATTAAAACTTTTATTATATTTATGGTGCTGTTACCGTGAATAAGGAGTTTTGCCAGATCCCTTCAACTGCAGTTCCCATCTGTCTCCTTTCCTGTAAATGGAGAGTTCACGGATTTGTTTTTTCCCATCACAGCTCATTTGTCATTTTGATGTTTTGCAGACAAACTTCAGAACTTCAGCTTAGAGCATATATATTCAAGTTCACAGTCAAACATTTGGGTATCTAGGTAGCATTCCCCCCCCCCCCCTCCCCACCTACATGTAATGAGAGTGTTGCCATGAACTATGCCTCTCCTACTGTAATCTGACATATTTACATGTATATACCTTACAAGATGTTCAAGAAAATCAAAAATCAATTACCAGTAGTTTATAAGGTAGATTTTCTATAAAATATTAAGAAAAGACTGTCCTGCAAACTGTCCTTTGCTATAAAAAAATATATAATTTGTGGTTTTGTTTCCCCTTGGGTTGACAATTTTTCAACCAGTTTGACTTTTTTACATTGATTTTTTTTTTTAATTTTCATTATCAGAATCGGAAACAAAGGGAAACAAAAATCAAATTGGGTTCAAAAACTTGAAACTAAAAATAAATACAAGGCGAGAGTGCAACGTGAGAGAGATGCAATCCTATGTACATGTAAGTATAAAATAATATTCTATAGACAATATTAATATAAAATTAAATTGTATCATCATATAATTAATTTCATACACTCAAAAAAATTCTGCATTACATCAGTGTACCTGTTGATATACTCGCCCAGCATTACTGCCCGTCCATCTCCCAGCTGACCAGCCCAGTCACCAAACTGAGTATGAAAAAAAAGCACATATCCTGAACTTTATTTTCCTGTGGTTTGATGTGGTGACCTAATCTGGTCATGGTTCAAGCAAACTATGAGTACATGTACATGTGGGGTAACATACAAAGACAAACAAAAATCACCTTGCAGAAAAGAAATGCAACACAACTTGGAGATAGCAGAGGAAAAAGAGGGATTACATTCAAAGCCTGGATGTTTAAATTACTGTGTTTACCATACCCAAATTCATCATTCGCCAATCAGAAGCTGTGTCTACTGCCCTGATATCCTGCAATAAGGATCACTGACCTGATATGGTTATGACATCATGCCCACTTGGCCGAATTTGGGTATGGTTAATGCCTAATCGTACCTTTTCATTTCTTAAATGGAGCCGTGGTTACCAGATTTCTCAAATTTTGGTATGCTTTAGAGGCATATCAGGCTGCGTCTCCCCAAAATACAAACCATGTCTCAACCAAACTCACCTAATATGCTGCTGAAGCATACAAAGTACATTCAATTAGTTATAAGAACTTCTCTGACAATGCAGAATTCTGATTGGTTCTGACAGTCAATTTATGCAGCCCACTGTAAATGCTACAGAAAACATCAAACCAGGACTCAATCAGGACTGGTTGGCTATGTTCCTTCTTTATTGGTTGACATGTTCATGCTATATTTCTACCAACTGGTTATGGCAAAACCTGAATTTGAGCTACCACAAAGTTTGTAGCCCCACAACTGTCATCTTAAAAGAAGATATTACCTGTAGCATATCCAATAAATTAATAGCTGCTATTACAATTATCAGCGGTTTGACATACAAATGAGCTTTGTATTGACCTCTTTACCTCGTTTGTAAGAATTTTCAACAACAGAGTATTTCAGTGCACTCTCAACTGTAATATCAGCTATTGCACTACTCTGTTTGAACCTTACCTGATGTCCACCGTACCTATGTGATAATAATACCGCATTTGGCAATATTTTATTTCCAGCAACAAATTCTACGAACGTTGGTGATTCTAAAACAGAAGCTGTCTTCAAATCCAGAATATCTGTTATAACTTCACTAGACATTGCCACCAAGTGAGGTTTATGCTTGAGTGGAACAGGACGAACGCTTGAAAACACCACACCAGGTACTTGTCGAACATAGTTTCTTGTTTCTTTATCAACAGGAAAGACCTGTAACAGCAGGCTTTTGTCCGTGAAACTCCAGTCATTGAATTCCAATAAGTCCGTGCTTCGGCAAACCCTTTGGGCTAGCTCTAAAAAACTTTCTATGGTACAAACAGAATTATCTTGTAGAGAGACGCAGTAGTGTTGCCAGTTCTTTCCAGCAACAAATGTTAAGGCGAAGGAGTGTGGCCAAGAGAGAATAAAAATTGTCACAAATCGAAACAAGCACAATTCGTCCGCCATATTTGATTTCCTTAGTAGCCAGGCCTTGTTGTATTGTAGGGGAAGCCGCTGTACCAATTTAGTGACATTGCTGACCATAAAATAAATTAATGTATTAAAAGGTATTAAAATGAATAAAATTAAGGGGGATCGATCCGATTTTTGAGTAAGAATACTGTTCAACTTTGAGCGACTAGCTACACCTAAGAACACTACCGCAGTCAATGCAACAGAAAATCAGATGTTACAGGTGAACTAGAGAAAAGAGAAGTAAGTTTTATAAGATCTGAGTTACTATGGCAATCCACTGACGTCATGCCTCATTTTATCTGAATACTGAATAACTGAATAATTCATCCTTAAGGTGAAACTTTGGAAACACGACTTTGGGATTTACGACCTGACAGTGTGTTGATGGAATTTTTTGAAAGTCTCTATGAGAGGAATTTTAGGGATTTAGCGTGTTTTCATGTAATTATTTTAGCGCCATGAACTGTAATAAGCAAAAACGTAAACAGGAGATTTTCGAGACAAATACGAGTGAAGTAAACAACATAAGTAAAAGACTCAAATAAATGTGGCATGAATCTTATAACACAATTACATGTATCTTGACAGAAATCGCTCCGTTTAATTTTCAGAAACACTGGCTTGAATATCAACTGACTGGGGTGTATCAAAGGTGACACGAGATGAAAGTAAGGTAGCAGTATATGGGTAAGAAACATCGATTCTACTTTTAGAAGTTGAAACAACTGTCTACAATCTACAGGGAACTTGACAATATGTTCTTGTGCTTCCTTTGCTTTCTAAACGAATGACTAAGAAGTGTATGATTTAAACATTGTATCCAGCAGCAGGATAAGTGATAATCATCCATAGGAACTTTGCTTCACTCCTTCGGGATTTTATGCGGATCTAATATTTACTGCAGATGTCTTAAGAGAGAGATTGAGTTCTTGATCTAGTTATCATCTCAACCAGGTTTTACTGTAAGGGACGTTGTCTGGTATATTTGCATGTTCAGTAAGTGTTATTGAATTTTGATTTGTTTTGATTCCTTTATCAATACATGTAACGGAATCTGTATTACAAACGTGTTTAAAAACATCGTACGCTGCACAGGTATGCCACTATATTTTAGGAGCGTTGAAACAACAGTACAACTTTTGATAATTGATCTCAAGTTTATTGTTTGTTTATTTGTTTTTACTATTACAATTTTATCGTCAATTCAACAGCTTACAAATTACATCACATTGAAAAAGCAGGCTAAACAAAATAATGCTTGGCTTTCAAGTGGTCATCATTAGATTTCCTTACTACAAAAGCCAAAAAAAGTAAGGAAAGAAAACGACAAGAAGAACAAAGCACAAGGAAAAAACAAAGATTACTAAAAGCGAATCGAGCAATGCTTACTGTAACTTACTGTTGCCACTTTGGATTTTTGTTGTTACGAAGCCCGACAAATGAAAATAGAGTTTTATCATCTTGTACATTCATCTCCTGCTGCGCCTTATGCTCTGCTATCACTAGAAAGGCTGATTCTCGGTAAACTAAGTTAACAAATACAACGTTAATCTGCTAAAATATTTCACAACCCAACCGGTATGGCTCCGTTTTTTTTCCAATCATTTATCAAAATTGAGCCTATTTTTGTCTCCAATACATTTCGCGGCTTCCCAACCCCCTAACTATTTTGGCTAAGTAAGTATTCAAGAAATCAATTCATTCATATTCAGCCACTGTTGTTTGCCATAATCAATCGAAGCTTGGGTACAGTATTTTTGTAAACAACATAATGATGGTAAAATTGCCTCAACATTTCTGGTTGAAAAGTAACAGTAAAATTGTAAACATTTTCTTATTATATACCAAGAAAATACTTTACTTTTTACGTCAAAACGCTTATGGGCTCCTTGAAGTTAGGCACCTTCTCTCTTTCCCCTTGACAGCGTTTTTCTCAGTTGAGAGAAAACGAAGACAAAAATACTAGAAGGAGATTGGTTTCGACAAAAGGAATTTTTCCTAAACAACAACAACAACAACAACAACAACAAGACCAAGGGAATGAAAGAGACAAATAAATAAAGTCAAGACACAGGGAGACAGACCAAACTATATGAGCAGTGGAATTCGAAGGAATTGAATGTTCAAAATGTTAGTTACTTCATGCTATTTTCGAGTTGTTCAGAGAAGAGATAACTTAATTTATTTAGAAAATTGGTAAACATTAAGATTTTTCAAATAAGAAGGAATATTATGCCAAACGAGGGAAGCCATATAGAATATAGTTTGTATCCCTGTGTTTGTTCTGACTCGTGATTTGCAGAGGTTTTGGCTCGCGGCGTATCTAATATTATAAGTATGAATGTTACAAGTTTGTTTCTTGAGTTGGTTTCCACCTTGAAACAGTTTGAAATATGAATAACAAAACTGAGGAACAAAATAAGCGCAGTCAGATCCTTCTGCGTTTATCCGGGAAAGACAAGGCATTTATTGTTCCTCACTTGACGCTCTTTATCGCTTTTCTGTTAATCTGAAAAAAAGCCACAAAATGTGTAAATTAGAGACAGCTTATTATTCTATACAGGCAAAGAAAACGTCAACCTACTTTCATACTGTATATCAGTAGGTACAACTTTTCAAAACTGAAGATTGTCCTGAAACTTCCGCCTCGAATAGTTGTATACTTTACCTTGTTTCTTCAAATTCCAGTTTTTTGACATTTAAAACTCTTTCCCTGACATAATGCTTGCAGATGAGCGGCAAAATCACGCAAATCGCCGCCGAAAGAAAGTGAATAACCTCGAAAATTTCTCATTAGAGAATGTTAAGCTTGTAGTGAAACTCTACTATCAAGGAAACCAGTTGGCACCAGATCGTAATTGCTAAATTGTGTTTCCTTTGGGTTTGTCATCTTTAAAACAATCACAACAAGAAAAAAACTTGCACAACATGATCTCAATAATTTGTGAAAAAAGGCATGCTCTGATACAAACAAAAAACTGCCTAACGAATTGAAGTAAACTTACGAGAATAAATGAGCAATAATAAGTGCTATATAAACTCAAAAACTTAAATGGGGGTTTCGACTTTATTACTGTCTTTTGCAGAAGAAGGTAGTAATACCAAAACACTGGTCAAGTGTTTGAACTTAGCTACATCTAACGCGTAGCGCTATATTCCTTTCTGGAACATATCAAACCACGTGGGAGACAAACCAGACCAATCTATTGTTCTAACCACTGGACAAATCATACAACTCACTCAAAACAGTCTACATAATTATGTAATGTACACGTAGTGTAGCCTGTGCCCCAATTCGTACGCTCTGATGTCATCAATCATATTTTTCAATCCGCATACTATGCAATCAATCATACTTCTTAAATACACTAAAGTATGTAGTATAATCACTTTTAATTAAACATACCTTATTTTGTTTTTTAGAGTACTGTATTCTTGACCAGGCCGATTTACAAGATGATATCAGCTGAAAATAAAAAAAATTCAATTGTATATCTCTTCAGACTGTCTTCTCCAAGCATGAGAGGTATAAACACCAGCCTGGGTGTGACAAGAGCCACAATGCCCATAGACCTTGTTACAATACAATATCAATTTTGTTAGCACTCCCCATGGGGGGCAGTGAAAATCTACTCTGTTCAATCTTGTAAATATTGTCTGATCCGCTATTTTCCTGCCTTATTGGCTAATTATCTGATGAAATTCAGCCTAATTTTGCAGGATCAGTGTTAAATATGTAAGGGCTATTTTAAGACAACAAGGGGGTACGTGGTTTATTCACTGAGTGTGTACCCTGAGGTAAATCACACACCCATGAGATGCCCAAAAAAACACAACAACTTTCGAGATTGACATTTACCCCACTAGGAAGCCCGTCACAAGCCAGAAAACCACAGCAAAATTAGAGCATTTGGAATTGTAATGCATTTGGTATGGTGAGTGTCAAACTGAGAATAATGCAAGCTTTCTAGAGCACAAATCATTTCTTGCATGTATCCAATCATGCACATGTAAATAATCTCATTAATTTCATACTCGTTTTATCGATTGTAAATAGTTTCATTAATTTTAATATGTTTATAGTGTCCCCATTTAGTGGTTATTTACTGCTATTTTAGTTTGACACTTAAATAAAGGTATTCATTCATTCGTTCATGTATGAGGGTGAAAGCAGTTAAACTTGAAGCTCCTATTTTTATGCTTCATTTAGTTTCTTGTTCTTATTCAATTTAAATCATAAGTACTTTACTCCAGTCCAAGTTGATCCACATTGGTGCACTACCTACCTGCAATTAATTTCATTTGCCTACCTTCTCATCCATTCCAAAACCATCGGATTTTGCTAGAACATACTGTTCCCTGAAATACAAAATTATTAACTAGGCTGAACATCATTCAAACTTCATTCCCCCAAAAGAGGGGACTGTCTGGCTTTTTACCTCTGCCCCTCTCACCTCTTGCTTACCTGCCCTCTGGAATTTCTGATCCCCATGAGGAATATAGAGATTTTCTTATCACACAAGTGCTTATTAGAATACTGATATCTATTCAAACTTAACCCTGCTATTTCAACTGCTGTTTTTCTTGCGGGTTTGAATTAACAGGGCACAACTGTACCATTATTTCATAAGCAAAGAGCATAATACAAGTCAGCCCTTTGATTAATCTAAGCAATAAAAATATGAATTTTGTAACCAAAACTTAATTTACAATGGAAATAGTGAAACCTAAGGGGGGAGAACACCTTTTTAAGCAAACAATAACCAGAGTCTTATTGGATTCTACATGTACTTGACACAGGTAAATTCCTGTAAAGGCAGAGTCCACAGGACTACAGACACAGCCTAACTATAAGGACCACAGCTGATCCTACTATTTGCATTCACAAACCTTATTATTCTGGAGGCCAGTTTAAGTTGACCTCGTTGTACGAGACTCAGTGCCACAAATACTTTGCATTGGGCAGCAAGAACAGGATTTCTTAACCTCAAGGCCACAATTAACTGATGCTGAGAAATCTGACAAGCTTTTTCAGACTGCAACAAATAAGAAAAACAACTCAGATTGAAGTTAGTTGCCATTATTGTTAAACACAGACATATTTAAGCAATAGAACTCTTTTCCTGTGTTTACATAGCCTCATCTAAACATGACGAGGCTTGGGATAATTCGAGACAGTTGTAAATGTAAACCTGAGACGTGGTCAAGGGTTTGGATAACTTTCGAGAATTCTCCCAGCCCCCCAAGTGTTTAGATGAGGCCATGTAAACATGGAAAGAGTGTTCTATTGCTTTTATAAAATAATTCTTAAAAATATGCGTGAAGCTAACACATCACAACCGTGTTTACATACTCTCATCAAAACACACCTATCAACCAATGAGAGCATGCGTAGTAGCTCATCAGTTATCACCAAGATATTTAGAATCTGAACAAATTAGCTAGACAGGAAATCCAAACCAAACTGACAGACAAGATGGATAGCATTTCAATTATACCAGAAAAGACTTCATCAAACCACCAGCCTGTGCACATCACATGACCTGATCCCATACTTTATCTCCACATGCATCTAAGTCATTTACCTCAGCTGTTATCAGCCTGCAAGCCTGCTCTCCCCCTCCACCCCACTACTCCAAGAGAGTTTGCTCGCAGGCTAAGCTTTTATTTGCCTGTTATGATTTGTTATCACACATTTTTATTCTAAACAACAGTTGCTCAACAAACAAGAAATGATTCCAACATGACAGCTTCAAATATATGGCAAACATTAACCTAAGTGTACAAACTAGTCTCGGAAAACAGCAACTAGCAAACCTCAAACTAAAATTTTCAGTTCAAGATCATCAACATATGTCTTCAGTAAACAGGTGAAGTCTGAATTTGAGCCTCCTGGCCTGGCATCAGCATGGTGCTTGTCTCTGATTTCCTAGCAATAAGTGACTAGGAGTACTTCTACTGCCACTGGATAGGATGCTAGTCCATCACAGGGTTACACCCAGCATGAATTCACTGTCACATTAAGATGTTTACTCTTTGAAAACTCAAGAAAATTTTGGGTGAATATTACTTCTTATTATTTCTAAGAAGAATGCTTGCTTGCAGATGGACGAAAACTACTCACATAACTATAAAGATGATCTCCCATTGCTGAGTATGCACCTCCTAATGTTGATAACCATGCCATAACATCCTGAAGCTGCATGTACTCAGTAAGGTCAACAAGGAGTTGCTTACACCTGCAGGTTTAAACAGGACAGAGATCAATTATAACTGACTACTCCAGCAAGCTTTTATTGTTATATCATAATTTCTTTTCAACTGCATATTTTGTAATGATTATACAACTGCAAGGAACTCATTTTTTTTTTATTTTCTCTATCTCATACCATACAGTTCAAATGAATAAAATGATTCAAGAAAAGGTTATAAATTAGTAAGTACATGCACATGTATCAACATCATTGTACTGACTAGAGACAAAAAAAAAACTGGTAAAATCCATTTTGACATAACAAGGCCAAAAAAGTACAAAATCACTCAGTCAGGCCTAGGTGGGTGAGAATAATAAACCCCAGGTACTAACTATTAAATTGCTCAAGGAGTGGGAGGGGTGCTTGTGGGAGAGCGGGCACTGTGCAATAAAGCACTTAACTGTTATGTCATTGCTTGTCTATACGACTAATTAGCCTTGATATATAAGCTGTCCACTTGTTTGTTTTATCTAATGTAACTACATGACTGTGATAGAGCCAAAATATTGTAACAACAGTACTGTTCTGCATTGTAATAAACCAAAATTTGGTTTTCAAGGATGTTAACAATCCTTGAAATTGGTCTTGTTCACATCATGTTCAAAACTAGGTCTGCAATGCGAACTTGTGTGGGATTTCTGTCAAATAAAAGTTGATGCGCTATGGATAAATCAGAGAAATTGAAGCTTTACAGTGAATATTTATACATTTTGTCGTGTTGTAGTGATGAACGTCAAGTAAAGATACCGTGGAGTCCTGGTTATAAGATCCCAAGCTGCAGACAAAAAAACGGTTACAGGAGAAACATGTTTGGACTTTAGTTTCTAGGAAATTCGCTCCCTTAGGGTTCAGTTACATGGAACTCTTTATCATGGTAAATGACCCTTTTACCACGGGAAACTGCATTTAGTGAGTATGACCAATATTTCCAGAGGTAAATTTTCTGTGGTCAATACCCATGGATACATAAAAAATATCACATACAGCACCTTTGACAGTTAATGTGGTAAGTTGCATTGGTGCTTTGATGTCCAAGGTATTACGATCAAATCACGTTTCTCCGTTTGTCATTAATATGTAACCAAAAAGGGAAAATGGTTTTCCCCCGTGTGCCATTTTTGTTACCTTGGCTAAATCCCCTGCAACCGTTGTTTCACAACGTATACTAAATCCCAGCAAAAACAAAAAAACAAAAACGAAAGTCAGCAGACATATATATATATCCCCAAGTTATTGGGGAGGGGGAGAGGGGGGGGGGAGTTTCATTGAAAGAGTCACTGAAGTAAACATATTTTGCAGGTTAGACTTGTTTTTCATAGCAGGGGCGAAAACAAATGACATCATCGAAAAGCAAGTGCACACGAGGTGGTTCACTTTTTGGTTGTAATTCTGGACTGTGCAATAAACAATAATATGGCCTGTTTCGTCGGGATGCCAGATGATGTGCTACATAACTGGGACAATTAATGTTCCCGAACACAACTTTTGAATCATGTTGGCTTGGGGATGAAAAGTTCAGTCTGTATCCAGTCGAAATTGTTCGGAAAAGTACTCTAAAGCCATAAGAGTAAGCCTGAACCAAGGAACGGTAATAGAAATGTTGTCTACTTTTATTTATCAGTGGAAATATTAGAATTGGTCGCTGGTTACACAGAGTTTGTTTACGATAAATCAGCTCCGGTTGCAAATGTCAGCTAATATACGTTCTTCCAGCTGACAAAACTGTATGTAAATTATACTTTTAGAAATTAGCTTTTGTGGTTAAACATGACCAGTAAATGTAAAAATGTTTCGCGTGAAGTTTGAAGGCAAATGCAAATATTTAGTTCTTTTAAACTTGTGAGTCTACGGAAACAGCACCATCACGCAATGTATCAAGAAATCATGGTTTATCAGTCGAGAGGACCTCAACCTGCTAACCATAAATACACAGGAAAATACTGGGCTTTGTCATTATGCTATATCTGTCTGTAAAACTGCAGTTGTTGATAAAAAATGCTGATTTTAGCAACAGACGGGAGTTGAAAGTAATGAAATCAATCAAGTGTAAATTTTCTTCCGTTTACTAGAATTCCTTTTCCGCAGAAATTGTCGGGATTTTCAGCTGATCGAAGGAATTTCAATGTGACATAATTTAAATATGTAATTGCAGAAAGTTCTGTCCGAGAACTGGAACTTTGTATGATTGTTGTATGATTGATTGATTGATCCTTATTCATCCGAGAATTTCACGCATATACAGAAAGCGAATGTTTACTCACCTTATAATAAATGGTACGTCAAAAATAATGCAGTGGCTATTCGTACGGCACCTGTACGGCGACTTGTATTTGCTATTCGTATGGAAGTCAGAAGATTTCATTGAATTTCTCTGTAATTGCTGATTCTTCCTTATCCAAATTATTATATTTACCTTAAGAAGAATTAAGCAATTCCAGTGAGTGCCGTTTCTTTGAGCCAGATTAATTTGCATACTCTCTGCATACTCAGCAAACGACGCACTCGCGAGACTTCAAATTTTTACTGAGCTAGTTAATACACATGTCACGCTACCTCTGGTTCACAGATTTACCAGCTACGAAGTACACTGTAGGTTGAAAAAGTGCACAAAGAATTTCTTATAGCTTTTAAAAACGTACAATACATTGACTTGGATCGGGTGGTAAGTGACAGCTTGGACCTTCTATGAATTTGGACTCTTGTTGGTAGTCCCGTACGAATTATTTGCATTTTTGCTATTCATACGGGAATTTTTCCTGCTTCCATAGCAGACGCAGTTTCAGTCAGCGTTAGATAGTTCTTTTCATATTTAGTCCGGCTACTTGCGGTTAGTTTACCGAAGGATGGATGCTTCAAACGTTTTCGCCTTCCAAATCGGGTGAGGAAAACATGCACACTGAATCTTGTAACGCAAACTGTTCCACCAAAATACAACTGGACAGGTATTGTCTGAGGAAAGTGTTCAACTATGACATTCAAAACCAGGTTGGCGATTCTTAAATTTAATGGTAACTTTAAGTTATACTCGAGGAATCCTGTATGAATAGCAGATACCAGTCGCTGTACGGTCCCTTCTTATCGCGTGACATGTGCGTGAGTATTAACATTGTAGCTCGGAAAAAATTTGAAGTGTTGCGAGTGGGTCGTTCGCCAAGTATGCAGAGAGTACCCAAATTAATCTGGCTCAAAGAAACAGCACTCATTGGAATCACTTATTTTTCCTAAAGGTGAATATATCAATTTGGATAAGGAAGAATCAGCAATTACAGAGAAATTCAATGAAATCTTCTGACTCCCGTACCAATAGCAAATACAAGTCGCCATACGGGTGCCGTATAAAGAGCCACTGCGCAAAAATAAATACGGCAACGAGTGTCTAAAAACACTAAGACCTAAGGCCTAAGACTCCCTCCAAATCTCAAGAACAAGTCAAAACTCACCAAAAAACAACACCCAGTTAGAGTAATCACACTAATGGCCGCTGCACAAAAACACTCAACATTTTGCTGGTGGAACCCAGTCTACACACCAAGTAGAAACCACGTGACAAATGCTTTGCTCTCATGAACAAATAAATCAATAAATAAATTTCGCTGGCATTGACAAAGTGTGGGAAATCCCACACACAAATGTCAGAGGGTGCTGGATTTGAGAGGTATTAACCTATCATGAATTTCTAGTCCACACTCCAATAGGTCCACTACAAGCCAAAAACTTTATTTCTGAACAATTCAGAGATATGAACTGAAAATTTGGATTTTGGTCAAGAACTCTTCACAACTTGGAAAAGCTGAAAACATGTCTTTGGGGCAAATCGGAACCAAGAATTCAAAATAGATGCTTTTTACCATATACCTGCCAGATTCAAATCAGTACACAGTTTCCTCCAATAAAAGTCCAGCCAACTTTAAAATGCAAATTTCCCTCCAATAAATATAAGCTCCTCCTCAGAATAAGCCCTTCAAAAAGGTATTGTAAGGTGAAGTCTGCATACAGGAAAAGTGGCCCACCAGGCCAGAGCTTATCCCAGTTTCTGTAGCATGAAGCAACTAGGAGTATTTCTACTACCCCCTGGATCGGATGCTAGTCCATCACAGGGTTACCCCCAGCATTAAATTTACCAGCACCCATTTATAAATCTGGGTGGAGAGAGGCACTGTGAGAGTAAAGTGTCTTGCCCAAGAACACAACACAATGTCCCCAGCTAGGGCTCGAACACGGACCA
The DNA here is from genome assembly GCF_964199315.1 of Orbicella franksi. Lineage (NCBI taxonomy): Eukaryota > Metazoa > Cnidaria > Anthozoa > Scleractinia > Merulinidae > Orbicella > Orbicella franksi. The sequence continues at coordinate 19,260,019 of NC_138152.1, read as the reverse complement.
CTCGATCCCAAGACGAGCACATTAACCATGAGGCCACTGTGCTGCCCTATGAAAAATATAAGCCCCAGGGGTTTATAGTACATTAATATACATGTATAATAACTTACCATCTTAGATCAGGCTCCATACACAAACATGTTAAAGCCTGAATGTTAATAAATGCATAGATCTTCCAAACTGCAGAACGATTGTTTTTTTGCCTTGGCTTTTCTTGTATGTGAACTGAACATGCTTTGCCAAGATCGACTACATAATCTGAAGCACAAGACAACTGTTTTGCTGCAAAAAAGAAACACAGACTATCAGGAGATTGCTAAACAATGTATAGTGTATTCCCATTGATAGAAATTTACTCTCCAGGTTGCATTTTCTTTTCTTTTGGACCAGTTTAGATACCAGTCTTCAGACCAGCCTACAGAAAAGGCTATAGACCAGTCTACACACCAGTCTACACACCAGTCTACAGACCAGTCTATAGACCAGTCTACAGACCAGTCTACGGAGCAGTCTACAGACCAGTCTACAGACCAGTCTACTGACCAGTCTAAAGACCAGTCTAAAGACCAGTCTAAAGACCAGTCTATAGACCAGTCTACAGACCAGTCTACAGACCAGTCTACAGACCAGTCTACAGACCAGTCTACAGACCAGTCTACAGACCAGTCTAAAGACCAGTCTACAGACCAGTCTATAGACCAGTCTATAGACCAGTCTACAGACCAGTCTATAAACCAGACTACACCAATCTATAGCTTGCATGGTAGGCATTCAAAGGGGAGGGGGAAACTACAAGGGCAAAGTACAATTGGAGGGAGATTGAACTCAGGCAACACAAGATCAGTATGTGAGCAAACAGTGTAAGAGTTCAATCCTACTTAATTATACAGAGTGAAATTAATAATTAGGCATGACCTTCATTTATAAAGAGATAATATGGAAAATGCCTTTAAATTCACCTAAGTTGTCTTCTTGTCAACATTTCTGGTTTAAAATACAGGCTAATAAATTAGGTATCAAATACTTCTATTGAAAACGAAGTCTTGATCATGTTTTTTTTTTTCTCACTATTATTTTGTTTGACTGTTTGGGTTTTTTTTACTTAACAAAGAGATTGGGAATTAAGTTAAAAAGGAAAATTTTGCTTGTCAGGTTCTTTATCTGGAATGCTGTTTCTTTTACTTTTACCAAAAATTATCATTCGATAAATAGATCTTTTTCAAGAGATGTATCAAAGCTGCTTATTAATTTTATGGTTTGTATAAAACTTTGACATGTTAGTAAATGTCGTATTTCTCCTCACCTTTCCTCCACTGAAGAAAGAGCCACACAGTTAGATGAATACAAAAACAACAAGACTTGTTGATTTGCCGCCAAAGTAAATTTCCAAAGATGGCGTCAACATTGAATTTCACTTGCACTTCAGGTTGAAGATGAAGTTTCCCTCCATGCTCTTCCACGATCGATGCACATTTCACAGTGTTTCGTAAGCGTTGTTCAAAAGTTATGTCTGGACTGTAATATTTTGCGATAATTGCGGCTTTTCTCGGCTTGGAAGACAAGCAAATTCTTCGCATTTGTCCTCAATGTGCTGTTCACTGATTCGTCCTATGTTAGGTTCCAGTATTTCCGAGCGAGCGAACCTGAGTGAATTTATCAGAATTCAGCAAGTGAGAAAACGAATCACATTTCCTGATTCTACAGATTCTACATGTCAGTAAACTAGTAATCTTCAAATTTAGAAGCTTCATTTCGTCAAAATAACATTTTTGAAAATTTTAGAAAATGGCAATCAAAGCATAAACAAATTGGTATTTAAAATATTCCATCTGTGTTCAGAGTTGTCAGGATGGCCGAGCGGTCTAAGGCGCCAGACTCAAGGATCAATTCCTTCCCATGATTCATGGGAGTGGGCGTTCTGGTCTCCGAATGGAGGCGTGGGTTCGAATCCCACTTCTGACACAAATCTTTTCTTTTCTTCCTCAGAGCTCACAATTTTTTTGTTTCCTTTTTTTAATTAAGATGTTTGCTACCTTTTGGTATTTTTTCCCTTTTAATAAAGACGCTTGGAATTTCTTGGTTTTTGGTATTTTTCCTGTGTTTAATTAAGAGTTATTATTCTATGAGCCATGCTCTCTGAAATATGGTAAACGTACGCGTGATTTTTGGGGCGTTTTTATCTTTTATTTTAGTCTAGTTTGCTATATTTTTGGGGCGTTTTTAATAAAACAGTTATCCCACTCGCGCTTGGAGATGATTTTAGCAAACTCACGGCTACAGGAGGCAGAGGAGAGAGAGCCTGGGAACGCAAGGCGCTCCCCAAACGCTCGTTGCGCGAAAATATGCTCGGATATTTGTTCGCGGACATTATCTGTTCCGAGAAGTGAACAGTTTTGCGAGAGCGTAGCTCAAGGGAAAACTGTGAGCTTTGAGGAACAGATCATGTCCACGAACAAATAGGAGCATATATTTGCGCCAAATGAAGGCTAATGTGTTTGTCATTCTTCAAATATTTTTCGCAACACGCACGGTTTCCAAATTTGCCGGATATCCTCGGGTCATCCTCGGATGTTCCCCAGTTTTAGCTGGGGAATATTCAGTCACGTGACGCGTTTAGACTAATCTCGTGTAAGCGAAAATACTAAATGGATCAGTACATGGAATATCCCACTTGTGATTTGTTATTTTTGGGTATACACACGAGCCTTTATTGCTTAGTGGAAGCAATAAAGTTCATAAAGCCACGTCACATATTATCTAGTGTCAGGCGTTACAAATAAATTAACTCTACAAATGATCATGTGCATTTCAGTCTCTTTTTTTCTATCTTTAAAATGTCTGGGCTCGATTACAATCAATAGAGGTACCCTGTATCACTTACAGTAAATAAAGAGAACAGTTTGGGCAACCTCATCAACTATCGTCTGCCTAATGCGTATCGCCTTTACTAGAAAATCTCGCAAACTCAGACCCCTAATTTCAATTTCCGCACAATTACGTACATGGACAACTGCGACGAACTCTGCACTGTGGTCAAAGAAGTTATGCGACCGTTGGGACTGACTGTAAGACAATATAATCGAATGCACAGGATAAGGCTTGTACTCATATCCAATCTTTCCCATGGCCTTTTCCTTTGCTTTGGGTGGTACCTTCTTGGGGGCGGGGCCCCGCCCACAAGTAAGGGAAAAGGTCAATGCATGGGAACGAGGTTGGTACTCAATGTTGCACTGGCACTTCGATCTACGAGTCCCTATTGACGACTATGCATAACGGCTTTCTGGTGCTGTTATCGTCTGTATCACGGTCAGGGATTAGAAGCCTTTTGCACGCGTGTGTTCAAGATAAATCAGTATACCTGGAGAACATCGCATGGTTGGTCAAGGGTTCGGTTGCTTTAGTCATCAGGGCCGGTGAGGGCCGCACCATGCTCTCTGCGACGAGCAAATACCACAACAACACCGAACAAAGGCGGTCCATTTACCCGGAGGAAAAAACCCATGAAAAAAAACCCGGTCCTGAATATTGCAAATATGACACTGCGTTCGTGTCTATTTTTTAATTAATCATTATGTTTTTTTTTTACACAAGTCTTTTTCTTCCTTTTATAGCACCTTTAAACATATAACAGAGGATTGACGTAAGATTGAAAAGGAAATTGGTCCTGGGATAGTTATTTTAGCACCAAGTGCTCCATTTGGAATCTTCAAACATCCACTTCCCAGACTCCTCGCCCTCCATGATTGATCTGGTGGAGTCTGAGTCCGAGGTGTCTATTTCATAACTGTGGAAAGTGCATAGCGGGTCCTGAAATCTCACTTGATTCTCTGAACTGCTTGTTGAGTTGCTCCTTGGAGTACTTTCTGAGAGGACACAAATAAATTTAGTCGCAAAAGCGTTATATTTTGTTCTATAGTCTGCAGAATCTACTTTTACGTCAATGGTGACATGACTTTAACGTCTTGCAAAATAGGAAGTTTGATCAAATATTCTTCAAACAGACACATATGGGATGCAGATATGTTACGTTATCGCTTGCAAATAACTAAATATAAGCAGTCTCATATGGGCACCACTGTACAGGATCTAATAGTCTCTTAAAAATTACAATAGACCACTCAAACACGTAATGCCGGGGCTTCACGGCGATTGTCTGACACGAACAAACTATGTGAAAGGAAGGGCCTGAAGGTGTGAAATAGATCTGCCTATTTTTCCACTGGAAAATTGGGGTCTGCGCCACTGGAAATGGAAATCAAAAACATGGGAATGGCACTGCATAGGCTGAAATGGGACTCCCCATCCCTCAGCACCACGACCCTCCACCCCACCCCCCACCCCTTCCCCAAACCTTCCTTTCAGGACCTCCTGAAAAGACAACAGAAAGACAAGCACGCACTAATGACGGTATTTCATTTCCAAATGAATTGTGCTGTATTCCCTTGGTAGTAAGGGGACTGGAGGGTCTCATTTCTTCCCAGTAAAAACCTTATAAATTAATGAAGAATTACAAAATAAAACGTAGAATTGAAACAACTTAGAACAGCTTCACTGCAATTTTCGTTATTAAGATCCAAATTGAAAAAAATCGTTTTCTCCAACATCCTTATTTCGGATCAAAAGCGTAAAAATCTTTGTTTTCATTTAAAGTAAAACAGCACGAAAGCTACATCCCATACACCGTTTGCTTATGAAAACGGAATACCATCCTCTCCCTCCCACGCTTGCGGCTGTCTCGTTCCCCCTCCTCCCCTCCCCCCCCCCCCAAAAAAAAAGTAACAGCAACAAAAACAAGATGCAACGTACCAGGAGAACTACCGGAAGATATTCGAATGGCTTCAATAGAGACGTAAGAACTTGGAATAAATCCTTCAAGGCCGTCGTCTCTCATCACCCACCACCAGTCCTCGTCATCTCTGTTGAGGACGGTCACAACTTCTCCACGCTGCACATCCACGTCATTTTCGTCCGCAGCGTGAAAATCAAATAAAACCATCACAACTTCATTTTCAAACTTTCGGAAGTGAGTCACTTGAACTTTTTGCCGACGTCTAAAAGTCTCTGGTGCTTTTCGATCCCAATGAATAAGATCGGATACCATGGAGGTGGTTCGGTTGTCGTCGGGTAAGTCTTCGAGCGACGAAGACATTTTTGGTGTCCTCGATTTTTGACCGTGATTTCTGAACAGCGCCTCTTCGCTCCGACTTCTTTGAACAGAGGATGTAGTAACATTGCTGCGTGGCAAATGTACTACTCTTGTAGAAATACAAGAAGCCCGTGACTGATGAGACGAAGCCTTTTGAAAGTCGTGAGCGTGAACCTTCGTAGGCCATTTGACGCTACTCGTAATCTCAGTGCGAGGAAAGCTTGCGACGAAATCATTTTTACGTAACACAGTACAATAATTAAACGGAATGAATCCTCTTTTTCCTTTGTTATTCACTGCATAAACCTTACTGTTTTCTCTGTAGAGTAGCAGCACTATTTCCCCCTTTTCCGCTTGTAAGTCTGACCGTTCAACAGCATTGTATTTCCACAAAACCCTCGCCTTAATATTTGCAGGATGTGTCGGTGATGCAGCAGCAAGTCTTGACGCTAGTTCAGTTTTTGCTATGTCTGGAAGTGAGAAAGAGTTGTTGTTTAAGCTCGGGTGATAAACTTGACTTATTCCACTATCGCTGTCGTCATCTTGGTCAATATCCATCTTTATTTCACCACCTCCGGGTAGCAATGGTTTTAACGTTTGAAGTTTCCTTTTCGTAGCCCTTTTTGACGTATAAACTGTGGAAGAAATTACATAAATTAGTTGTCATATAAAACACGTGCACATCTTTAAACAACGAAGGCTCGTCTTCGTAAATCAAGTTACTTTTTTTTCAAGACCAGTCGTGTTCCAGGCACTCTGCGATAAGTGCATGTCAGTTGACTGGATCCAAAATAACTCCATCCGTGGGGGAGAAGAAATGGCAACTTTTTGGATAATTTTTTCTTTTCGCCTTGCAACGCAGACCATGGCTAGTAAAGTGAGTGCCCAAGACAAGGTAAGGCCTTCATATCTATGGCTGGATACCCGTGCACATACAAGGGGACAGTGAAGTGTACTCTGTTTGCATCAATGCAATGATGGCAGAATTAGGAAAATGTAACATAAGTATGAGACGAATTAGATGTCCACATAGAGCGGTTTTCCCCGGGGGGGGGGGACTCCCATATGGAATGGACGGGGATGCTCGTCGTCTCGCTTAGGGATGTAAATTTCGGATTTTGGTCTCGCTTAGGGTGTTCTGGGCAAAATGTCATTATTTTTAGCCGTCAAGGTCTCGTTAAGGGTTGCACACGAAGAAATAACAAAACAGAAAGAATTTTGATTCTTTATATTTACTCAATTCAAATAAACAAATTCGCCATCATTAAATGTCACTGTACTTTTTATTTGTCTGTTTTATAAACTGGTCTCTTTTAGGGGTCTGCATAAGCTTCGGCCACGCCCAGATTGGTCTCTTTTAGGGGTTAAATTCAAAATTTCCGACGAGCATCCCCGTCCACTCCATATGGGAGTCCCCCCCCCCCCGCCCGGGCGGTTTTCATTTGAATGTCGAAAAGTAATTCGTTTTGCATCAACTGCGCTACACGATCGATGGCCCGTTCCAAACGCCGCTCCATTCATGCGCCGAACCTAACTGATGAGTTAAGTAAGGCAAAGGAGCGGCGTTTGAATCAGTTTGGTTCGGCAGGTTAAGTTTGGTGCAGCAAACAACATTGAATTCGACAGGGTCTGTCGCACTATGCGACGTTGGAGCGGCAGTTAATTCATACGGCGTTCTCATCATGTGTCGAACCTAATGCATAAATTACTGTAATTTATTTTTCATATAACGGGACTCGTGATTGGCTCAAAATTGAGTGGCGTGACCAGTCATGCCTGAAGCCCAAAGTCGTCGCTAAATATAAAGACAACAAAATACCAGTATGCCTTCGAGTTATGAGAAACGGGACTGTGTAAGCGAGTTTCTTTGGCGCAAATTCATTTTTTGCTTTTTCTTCGTGATAATAGCCCAGCTTATTAGATTTCCCTTTAACAAGTCGATTTAACCGGGAGAAAACCTCTCTAAATACAAACACTGAACCTTGTTTGAATTTGCTTCCCTAAATATTGCTATAACAGCATGATAACAGCGAAATGTTAGTCATAGCTTTTCTATTTAGACAGAGTCCATGAATTCAGAACGCATATTTTCTCGTCGAAAATTGTTATCAGCCGCTTCCCGAATTAAGTTCGACGCGAGTACGCCGTCTGAACCAGCCGTCGCTCCAAAGTCGCTCTAAAGTCGAACGTAATCAAGTTTGGTTCGGCACATAAGTGGAGCAGCGTTTGGACCGGGCCTTAAAAAACGCGCGCGCCGCTTTTTCATCCAATCAGAAGCAAAACCAAAAGCAATCGTGACTTACTCGCACATGTTTTCCCGCGCTTTGCGTCAGCTACATGTAATTACCTCGAGCTTTGATTGGTTCACTGGATTGTCTTTGTCCTTTGTGATTGGCCACAAAGATTGCTTTGGTTTTGGTTTCACGAGAACCAATTGAAAATTGCTCTAAACACGAAAAATGTCTGTATTTACCTCTGATTTATTTTCCTATTTGGCTAGACATACAATGCGTGTGAGACGTATTATGATTATACTAGGTATCGCCGGAAAATTTGGCCAATAAAGGCGATATCTTATGTAAAACTAAACCTATTGCTGCACCATTAGTTCTTATCTATTAGAGCGCGTCCGTATTCTTTACAAGCCTAATTGTAAAAGTACTATAAGCTACTATAGGACACAAGAGAAAAGAACCAAAGGTGACAAACTCAAAAAGTAATTTACCTGATGTCGTAGATTGCGATAGTTGTAAGTCTCAGTGACACGTACTGTATGTGATCCCATAGTGTGAGTGCAGTACGTCATGATTCGTTGATTGCTGTGGTACAAGTACGTGATTATTTGTTGATTGTTGTGAATAAAGGAAAAGGAAATCAAAGAATTCCATTTCTTTTACAATCAATTTTGTCAATGGTGTCTGCACAAAAGGTAGCTTTATGTTATTGTTTCTTTGGTAGGATACCGTGCAGTGAATATAAGCAGAAGAAAACGAAGTGTTAGATAGGTTGAGCAGAGAGCTTTATCGCAATCCAGCAAATTTAAATAAGAATGATTTGTCTGTAGTGTGACGTATTTTCTAAGCCCATATTTGCACGTACATCATTATAACGATTTAGAGAATTTAATTCTAGAATCATTTTACGTTGAAATGTTCGTATTGATCTGAAGAAAATAGTTATCTCCACAGAAATTACGCATATTTTTGAAAAGATGAATTAAATATGGATGAGAATTTGATATCGCGAAATTAATGATTCTGAACGAAAAACTCTTTAATTATAAGGTCTATTTATATTAAATTAAAAAAAAAAGAACCTGCCTTCTTCTTAATTAATGTTAATTCGCGCAGAAAAACATATACATATTACGCGAATTATAAAACTGCGATATCTAGAGTTGAGAACAGTTTGCGTGTTGAAAATTGAAATCGATAGAAATAATGGATCTGCAATAATTTAAATAACTCTGAGAAAACTAAGAAAAAAATGCGAAAAAATTGAACAAATTATCTTAATATGGTTACAACATTCCTTACTGAGGCCTGAAATGCTATGTTGTTTTTTGGTCCCTTTGGGAAAATATTAAAGCTGCATGTATGCATAAAAGTTGCAGGTTATTAAGCTCGATCGACGTAAGTCTAATGTCAGTTATTACATTTTCGTGCAAGTTTAGCGTATGATCTAAAGCCACATAAAATAAGAGATCTAACGAACGCATCGAAAGAAACCTTGAGAATCATACCCGTATTTTTCTACAACCGTCAATTAGTCCCGGCCAACATCTACCGCAGGATATCATTAGTATGTTAAAAGTTCAACCGGGGAGTTAAAAGGTCTTAAAACTGAATGGTATCGAATCTACAAATGATCCTTGAGCGACAGAATTTTTCTCACCCTCATCTAGTTCATCATCATGCCATTCCATGTTTGAAGTTGATGTCGCCTCGTATTTTCAAAGGAAACCTGTCTGAAGGCGGTCGCTTTGCGCGTCGTGGATTATTCAAAATACACTTTGGCGTTGGAGGAGGGAAACTCATTAGCACACAATTAAACGTCTCTCGCGCTTCGCAGCTTTTGTGGTTGCCATGGAAACTACGGATGTTTGACACCTAGAGAAAAGAATCCCTTGCTTTTCATTGGCTCATTTCCCAAAACACTGTTGACTTGAAAGGTGTTTGCTGAGTGTCGTGGGCTTTTCAAAAGTAATTTCGCACTCACACTCAAAAGTTTATTTTGAAATTATTTAAAATGCAATCGATACCAAGCGCTAAAAGCTTTACACATTATACGTATACGTGTCAGTTGAACAGTTTAAATGAATTTATTAACGAAATTACGGAATCTTCCTTTTAGTAAAGGAAACTGAAGCAGGTGACTTGCTGGACAGCACGCTTCACCCGGAATTAAAAAACAGCTTAGTGAAATCTTTTGTACTTCACAATCCTCTATCATGATCAAAGAAGACTATTGCTTTTACCAAAACAACAACAATAGGTCACAAAAACCATTGTTGTTTTTGTATTTTAACATGCAAATAATCTGCCATGCTTAGGGTATCTTTTACGTTTTCAAATGAATACGATACGACGAAAGTCTCTATTCACATTCAACCTTTTTTCATTAGCACTCCGGCAATCGGCAATCGTTTGCAGATCGTCTACGCCCGACTCACATAAAATTAAGATGGTCGAATTTGGTTTATTGGTGGACAAAAGGTGTACACGTATTGTCGAAGTTGTCTTAAAGAGACCTTGGGTCAAGCTAAGCGTGCATATTTCACATGCTACATTTAGAAGGTCACATTATTTGATAGAAAGAGAACCGAACAACTCTACGCCACATTTTTTCCCTTTTTGTAAGTCCATCACTCACAAATTCTAATCAGGGTTGCTGTAAAGATCGTACTAGGGGAGTTCAGACATACAGCCGATATCCTAGGCATATTCGTTTCAGTTACATGGTATTTTTAAAAAGTACTTTGCGATACCGCACAAAAATGCAAATGTAAAGTATACAATTGACAGGCCTTGCGTGTCATAAACAGTAATCTTCCACAAGATACCGTTTCTCGAGATAAAACTTCTTGCCCTGAATCAATGCCGATTACTATACTAATAATCGAGAAAATACGACGACTTGATTTTCCACCAGGTGCCCATCATGGTTACTGGTCCTCACTCAGGCGTAGAGAGGGGAAACGGGAAACTTTTTCCCCCTCCCTCCTAACAGAAGACCACCATGCCTAGTCGGTCTGACAACTTCAAATTCTTCAAGAATTTCGTGTTTGCTGGGAATGTTTTGAAAAGCAATAATAGGTGAATGCTAAAGAAATGAACTGATCACGCTGAAGGATGAATTAAAGGAACTTCATTATCAACAACATTTCTGCTGTGTTATTGATTTCGATTTGATTTTTTCCATTTCCGTTTTTTAAAAAAACATTCAATGATGTTGTCCAAACAAGGGCCAACAGGTGGCATGAGCTTCCGGCGGCAAAAATAATCAGAATTAACTTTAAATAAACACCATAATGTTTAGGATTTAATTCACACGTAATCGTTTCAAGCCATTCAAATTGAGGTGACGGTGAGAAAATATAAAAAGCGGTATCTTTTAAGGATAAAACGAAGAAGAAAACATCGTTAAAACACATTAATGGATTTGCTTCTCACAAAGGAGTCTGAACTGAGCTTGAATTAAAGAACTATCTTATCGATAGTTGAACTAAGTGTTAATCTCTGTTAATTGTATCCATTAACACATACCGCGCCGCGCCACTATCAGCATTATTAGCCAATAATCTGCAGATCGAGGCGGGGTCATTATAGTCCAGTTGGGCATTATAACAATTCGGTAAGTTAGCAATGGAGAGTTACCAACTCATGAGCACTCTGCGAGCGAAAGTGCAAGCCTTTAGGGGAAACCAACCAACCTGGAAACAAGTTACTAAAATATTTAAAGCTCGATAAAGAACTCTGCGAAGCTTTCAGCTTCCAAAAAGCCGCGTCGTCTTTTCCAAGCCGTGGCAGCAGTTACATAAGTTAAACTGGAATCGCGTTTTAAGACTCCGTCAACAACAAATTCAATTCCATCATGAAAATCACTAGTCCTCTAGTATCTGGGCGATTTGCAATGTGGGTTTCCCTTTTCTATCACTGAAAATTGGAGTAATTCTACCTTCTTCAGTTATCGCCATTTGTTGGCCTGTCAGTATGCCGCCTTTTAAAGAAGGAAACGTGTGAATTCATATGTTAAGGCTACTGATGACTATGTTGATTGGTAAGGGCGATTAAAGAGGGTGGAGGCCGTTTTTGTTTAGTGTTATCATCTCATCTGAAGAATGAAAGACATGAAAGCAATAAAAAGGAAAAAAAACTCGTGAACTTTGTTTGAGAAGGGAAGCACGTTACAGTTCTACGAAGCTGTGGCCGATTAAAGTGGAATTTAACAATGTTGCTTTCCTTCGAGGGAGGAAAACCGACAACCCGGTAAAAAAACAGCTGGGTCAAGGACGAACACCGGCGGTCCCGGTTGGGGATCCCGGGCGGCAACATTGAGGAGAGGCGAGGCATCTAACCACCGCGCCATGATTCACATGTTTCATAATTTCTCCCATCAATGAGTAGAATAACAGCTTAAACTTGCCACCTAAAGAAACTGATCGAAATCTGAAATATGGCAATCCAAGGTAATGGAGACACTAAATCATCAATAATCCAATAAATGGACAGTGATATTCATTGCAGCCGTGGCGCCATTACAGATAAGCCTGACTACACGACAACCTATTTAGGCGGAAACATCAATGTTTTAGTTGAGATTAACAGAGGAAAGCTTAACGAATTATTTTATCAAGTGAGCAATTTGCACGGAACTGAGTGCCCACTTCACAGCTCAGGCTTTTCGTCGATCACTTTAGTGCACCGCACCCTGAGGAACGTCAAGACCTAGTTTTTGTTTGCTAAGACAGAACAATGAACGATTTAACAAAAACAAAAGCGAGAGAAAAACGATATCTTACAAAAACCAAGCTCACTAAAAGTGTAGCTAAAGGCCAGATTAATTAAAAACTTGTTGCATGTCAACAATTCTACACAAGAAACCAAAAAGGTAAAGAAAAGTGTCCACTCTGAGCTGTCAAGGTGGGGCAGAGAAAGGCGGTCCGACCTTACCCATCCTGTATTAAGATGCCAAAGCTGATCAGTCTTAAGATCAACTACAAAACTATACCTCAAACTTGGTCACTTTTATTACCAAACTAGACTTTGCCCTCCAAGCAGCATTAAAATGCAAAAGATGTAAATATTATTCATGGCATTTAAAGCTGCCGACGATTCAACAAAATCCTATAAATTGCAATGAATCAAATCTGATTTTCTCGACTGCACCACCAAAAATGAATATTCGAGGGTACGAAGGATGAATTTCTTAATGAGACAAATGAGCTGTTCTTTAGAAAACGTAAGAAAAATTCGCCTCAGGATATTCTAGCCAAAGATCAGTCAACTTTGAGAGCTCTTAAATACTCTCACCACTGAGAGTGTTATTTCACGACAACAGAAACAAGTAATTAAATGTTAAACATTCTGCTGAGCGTTCTTGTTATAATTAAGTTTACCAGTCTAGTGAATATCCCGAAATCTACTCCACAAAGTTTTATACGGGAAAGCTCTACCCAGACTTGGGTAAAAACGCTCACCGTTTTTCATAACAACTTTGACAGAGAAGGTAATCCTTTTGAATATACCCTTGATAGAAAATGGCCCCCTTTCAACGCATCATGAACAGTATGGCACACTTCATCGCTTATTTCCAATCTTTCATTTAATTTCCCTTAAAATACTTAGATGACTCAGCCATCGGGACCTTTTTAATATCTAAATGGCAGCTCTCTTCTATGCAACTCATGAAATCCCTATCCCTTTCAAAAGGAGCCCCTCCCCCGAATAGTTCATTACATGGAGAAACCCCCCATAAGTTTCAATGTCCGAAATGTTCTTTTTTTATTAGTTCTGTTAACACAAATAGACCCAAGCAACGCACGTCGTCATTGTTAAAGTTATCTGTTTAAATTTCGCCTGTCCCTCTCCCTGAAAGACACAGTTATGTTTTAACCTATTCGGCTCAGCGTCTGTGTCCCCCGTTTATCAGCTCAATCTGACTTTACATGTCTGCAATTAGTTGTAGACACATCTTTTCTAATTCAAATATATTTCGTCACTTTAATTTAACAGAGTTTTATTTGACTCCCGGTTTTACCCATATAGAAATGAACGACAGTGAAATGGAAGGTGAAGCTAATGGCAGCTTTGTTCAATCACTGATTAGCTGTAAGATTTTCCTAGTAAGCCCAAGACACATTTTAGGAATTTCTCAAGCTAAAAATAATCCCGGTATATATATTTCAAAAATATCCAGGAAAACGTCAACACAAATTAGCAGCCGCCATTATAGCCGGTATTGAATCATACACAATTTGTTTTAAATGTAACATGTTAGTTTTTCTTTCGTCTTGTTTGAATTGTGAGCGAAGATTTCGCGTGTAGTCTAGCCGCTATCCGCTTTGATACATTTAAAAGATCTTCCCATCGAGACGACACCTTGACACAACACAGCAAGAAATCGGATGAAATCCTTATCTTTTAATAAAAGAATTTATCTCGCAGGGCAAACATCTTTACCATACGTCTGTATGCAACGGAAACGAAATTATGCAAAAATCCTAAAACTCGTAGAAAAAGTAAACAATCTTTTGAGTTGAGATTGAACAAGTTTACAAGACTTTCTAATATTGAGTCAACTGGTTTGTATTAGACATACTTGCAATATTTTCATCAAGCGCGATGAAGACGGCTATAAAACAGCACGAAGTACAAGCAATTAGTTCAAAGAATTAGTCAGTTAAGTCTTGTAATCATGGAAAATTTCTGATCTAATCGTTGGGCAAGGAATGAATATTTAACTCTTTCTTCCCGTTCTGGATAAATGAGAATAAAAGCGTGTTGATTAGAAAAAGGAAGGATTGTACACGTCAGTGAAGTTGATATTCAGCGAAAAAAAAGGAAACAACGCCTGCACTTTTTGAGGCCACTTCAGACAAAAAAGCAACTTAATATCATAAACGTTTTTCTTTATCTGTATTTTCAAGAGTTGCAAACAAACTGTTTTGTTTTGGTTACCGGTTTCCCAATACAATGAATGCGACTTAATCCTGCCAAGTGTATAGGCGATATTAGACGTTGAGCTGACTAGCTTGTATTTGTGCCTCAAAGAGAAATCTAGCACTCAACATAAACTGAATGCATCGTCGATTGATTGTGAAGGTATTAGAGAACTTTCCTATGAACTCTAAAACGAGTCTGAACAAAGAAACTCTGCGTCTTGTACATTAACGTTGAACTTGCTTTGTTTGCTTATCAAAGCTGTGTGCGATATAAGATTTACGAAATTTTTGTGGAATAATACTTATAATTACCCTCCCCCCGGCGACGAATTGAAAAAAAACTCATTTAATTGTGCATTTGACGTATCCAGTTTACGATCTTCGAAAAACAAAGAGAAACAGTATTCGATTCGCGGTAGGTAATAAATTCCATTTAAAACGTAATTGCTCTCTAGCGATTTTACAACCCCCTGCAGTATCTATGTGACTGCGGTCATGTTTTTATGTAATACACCATCCACATCAATAACGACAAAAGATTACGGACATTAAATACTGACCAGAGAACACTGAGCTTCATACCTTTAAATTGGCCCGCGCTTGTAGGCTTCCTTCCAATTACAGACGGACAAAAGAAAGCCATTATCCCAGGTACCCTCAGTGTACAACTCTGACTGCCGATTGGAACTAGAGACGGTTATAACTGACCTAACACGTGTGAAGCTTTGGCAAAGAACTTTCCAACATAACAGGGTTAACCAACTCTAGAAGAAAGAGGAATTATCGAAAAACGTCTCAATCGTTGGAAAATTATTTGTAGTCAGTCGATCTATACGTGCTTTTCGCCAAGATTGGAGTCCGCGACAAATGCACATGTTAAAATCCCATTAGCAACACTGCTCATTCTTTGTGAAGGCACGCTATCTCACTGCAAATTTAACAGGAAACTTTGAAATCATTCCTATTCGTTTGTGAGCTTTATTTTAAGTAACAGCGAATAAACTGAAACAGGAAATTACTGACCTGGACCGCAGTTCTTCTCGCAAAACGAACTCACTAAAGCTAACGATATCGTCGACAAGCAGCCATATAATTTGCATTAAATGACTTAAGAATTTACCAACAGCACTAAATACTTCAGCCTAAAACCCTTGCACAAATACGGCTCGGATTACCGAGGAATCTTTGTGATATGTCTCTGGTTTCCGGTGGAAATGTCACCGCGTCGATCGAGAGAAAGAGGCGAGATTTTCTTTAAGAACTGACAGGTGACAACCAGTGACGACAATGGAACGATCCAGACAATACCTGTCAGTATACAATTACTGCGAGTTGATAAGTAATTTTATTACCTGTCGATCGAGTTTATAAGTGACCTGATTACCTGTCATTCTTCAAAGGCAATAATCCCTAGATATTCTTTGCTCAGGGCTCTGGAGCTGTTTGACGCACTTTAACTCCTTTTTCTTACAGACTTGAAAAAAGCAGCAACGTTATTTTTCCAGTCTTATTGATTACTTTGCAAGTGAATAAGTTCAGCTCAAAAGCTCACTGTATGAAGCCTGTGGTTTGAATTATTTGTTTTTATACTCGTTGGCGCCGAAAGTGACTTGATAAACAATAATATGAGAGTACTACAAACCTCTGAGATTATTCAATATTCTCTTTCAGTCATTACCTTTAAAAGTATCTACAGTCAAAGAGAGTCCAATAGATAATACTGGTTCTCTAAGCACTATATTAGATTATGAGTTAGAGATTCCCATTTTAAAAACAATATTAGACAAAAAGGACAAAAAGCTAATAAAGTGCAGACGATTATTGGTCACGGATGTGGACGAGTAGTCTAATTGTTTTAGTAGACACTATAAGAGGAAACAGTCTGAAACACTAGAATTTTAAGAATTTTTAACCGATGAAAACCGGCGAATGGAAACCGGTAGAATAGACAAAACGGGGTCCGGAAGCTGAATACAATCGAACCTCTCCGAAACGACCACCCTAGGGACAGAGAAAAGTGACCGTTGCAGAGAGTCTGTAGAGGTAGCCGTTATGGGGAGGTAGTGTTGTAATATGACACCTGCTTTTATGCTTATTGCAGCGTGTAAATACGTAACACATTCAAAATAGATCAACAAAAAATCTCGGCTCCCAGAAAACGATGGGATGTGCGACTAGTCTCTCTTTCCCATTCCCGGCGTTCCCGGCGTGCTTCTGTTATTCCCTCTTCCCCAGCCTCAGAACTACCAGCCTGCACGGTCAAGGTAATACGAAAGAGGAATCTCTGGAGGAGAGAGCAACAAAACCGGCAGAGACTAAAGACGCGTGGCACAGATCAAGTTTTGTGACCTTTTACAATACAAAATGGGGTTTTGTTGACACAATTCTGCAGTCGTTGATTAACTGGCTTTTGTCGAGACTAGGGCCCCCTCCATCGAGGGGTTAGTTTTGGCACTTGGGACGCGCTTTAGCGGCCGTTGCCGTTGTGGAGTGGTGGCAGCTATAGAGAGGTTAAAATAAGTTTTTCAGTTTTTTTATTATTGCACACTATTTACAGAAAATACAACTTAACATAAGATGGTTTACAATAAGAGTGCACCGTCCGCCGGGACAGAAAAAACTAGGCCGCTGTAAAGGTGGCCGTTAAGGTTCGACTGCATACTTTAATGTTGTCATCTCTGAATGTAAAAGCTAAGTTTTCTTCTTTAAGTTGCATGAGCAGGAATGTCCTTAGCTTCCGGTTTTATTGCCAAACATTGGTTCTTATCACACGATTAGGAAGGATCAGAAATGAAATTGACATCTATAACAATACCGCCAATCGTTGAAAAAGTTAATATTTTGAATCTACTCCTTTTGGCTGAGTGTTTTCGAAAGCTGCTCTTGTCAACGCTGAAATGTAATGATCAAGTTTCATTGTATTCCGTGCTGCTTCGCTGGCTTTAGATTGTACATTTCTTACCAAAAAGGAATTCGACAAGGCCAAAATCGTACTTTGCCCGGCACTTGCCGGTAACGGTGGCTAAAAATTAAATCTAAGCCATTGTTGTCAGTTTACTGAATCTTACTCTATCGAATGGACCTCGGGCAATTGTTAAACTGGAACCGAGATTTACCATGTCTTGCACCTGACTGAGAAAATGGCTTGAGCCGCTCGGTTCCTTCTTGTCCATCAGTATCCTGGCCAAGTGAGTGAGCTCAGTGATTGCTATGAAACAATTATTGGATGAGGTTTTTGTGATATCCAGAATTTCTCGGTAAGGGTTATCAGCCTCAGTCGGCTTCGGATGAAGCGATCACTAGCTACTGTTCAAGAAAGGATCCCGCGCGCACTTGTAGATCCGACTCGCGTACTCGAGAGATCAGCGGAAATCAAGCCTGAAAACAGAAATTAAATGAGAGCGTTTCTTTTATTATTATTTCCTCGAGTGCACCCTAAAGGATACTTTGACAGCTAAAAATGGTGACGTTTCGTCATCAACACCCTAAATGAGACCAGAATCCTTGATTTGTACCCGAGACGAGCATCCCCGACCTTTTCATATAGGAGTCCCCCCCTTCCCCCCTCCCCCCTCCCCCCGCCGCCGCCCACGGGTTTCGAGCGTCAGCCGTGTAAGGTCGTTTTACAGTCGTTTGCAGCGTGTCAAGTTAGTTATTTTCGAGAGGTAGAAGGTATAACGATTTTTTCATTGAAAGGAAAATACTTACGGTTCTTCCTTAGCGATTCAATTCAGGAAAAGTCTTCGTGGTTTTTCCTTCACAAACCTACGTGATATTGTGAGTTCGAAAGCAATCGAAATAAATGAATGATTAAAGGCTCCAGACGATTTTTTTAACACAAGAAACGGAATGACAAACGCTACCTTTCGGTAAATGGTTTCTTGACAGAAAAAGAAAAAACAATGAAGAAGAAAAGGAAAAATAAACAGTAGACACCACTGGGATTCGAACTCCCAGTATTAATCTTTTGTTTACGTACCGCAGGCTCAAGTGTTTCGCTCAGTCTATACCTCACTTTTGACCAAACAAAATGATCTTACCGTTTTTGACTACAACACATGGAAGACATGTACAGATACGTGTAATGCAAAACGTGTAGGCAGGCCTGAGTAACAAACAGCTTCTTAACGTTGAACTTTTTCATTTTGCAAACAACCCTGAATGGAAAAAGGCTTTATGGGCTCGTTCGAAAGCTAGACTGACCTCACATCACAAGTAGTTCCTTAATGAGCAATGCCTCATAACACCCTTTCATAATTTATTTTCCAAGTTCAGTGGCTCACAGCCACTTTAATTGTTATGGTGTTTAAAATCAATATATGTCTCAATTGGATTAACTTTTTCCTTCACTTGCCTACTACTCACGTTTTGCCAAATCCTCTGTATAAGATAGAAAACCCCGCTAGTTTTGGAACTACTGAAATTCTTCTTGCTTTTGAATTGTACAGTGTGGATGTGGGATGGGATCACCACCTAGATGTGGCTGAGTTTAAGATGAAGCTGTTGGCCCTGAAGAACCCAGGGTCAACAAGATTGACAAAAGTATTGCATTATCAGGTTTAAGGACCAAAGAGTGAAGGAGGAGTTCGTATTGATTTTGTGCTCTGTAAGATGGATTGGATGATGAAGAAGAGATAAAGCCTGGAATGAAGTAAGAGTGGAGCAAATTCAAGGACATGTTCTCATCCACCCTTCAGGAGCCCTTGGGAAGGAAAAACCGAAATGGAGGCTTGGAGACTGAGAGCACACGAAAGCTTGTCGAGGAGAAGCACGATCTGAAATCAAAATTGGGGGGCGCAAAAAAAGCCGGAGAAAGCAAAAGCTGGACAAGCATATGCGAGAAGAATTGTGAAGTGAAAAGAAACTGCGGGAGAAACTGAGAGGACAAGAATCGACGAAACTGCAAGAGAAGCAAAGGAAGCAGCAGACCGCAGACCAAAAGGATATGAAGGGCGTTCATGATACCACAAGGCTGCTAAACGGGTGGGAGACTAAGGAGGTAACGCTTCCAGGAAGACCTGAACAGACCGGCACCAGACTACTCACCGGATCCGACTGAAGGGCCACAACTAGCCATCCGAACGGGACAAATCACCTTGCTGAGGTCAAATGAACTGTCACAAGATGGTTTGCTCTCATCACTTAGAGAATAAAAAACTGGGAAAAACAGATTTAGGTTACGACAAATAAATGTCATAATTTTCTAGAAACCTCCAGTTATTATTAAATGTCTTCCATGCACCTTATATAAAGATAAGATAATGGTTATTGATTGTTAACTTTAAAAGGAATTATATCGAAAACAATGTTTTCAATGTTTTTGTTGCTACTTGAATGAGGCATAGTCAGCGCTCATTTGTGAACACTCAAGTGTTTTACTTGCATATAGTCACTTTTTGACGATCTTCGATCTTCTTGAAAAGCGTATATGAAGTTTCATGATCGCATACGTGATCTTCAGTTACTGATAATGGACTTATATATATTGCTGTCTTCATTAGGGAAGATTGTTTCTTCCTTTACATTTATAGTTAGAGGCGTTATTTTAGATGGCCCTTCAATTACCACAAAACGCCTGACTCGAAGAACCCAAGGAAATGAACTTCGGATGTATCCTCTAGATTTCTCCATTAATGTTACGCACAGGACTTTCATGTCAAATTGTCCTTAGTGTCTTGTTTACAGTTTGATAGAACAGTTGAAACTTTAGTCACGATTTTAAACATGTCCTTTTTTTTTCGAGCTGGCCTGTGTTACTGACGCCGGAGTACCTCCGCTTGCAGAGCTATTCCCCACATAAAGTGTCTTTCACAGAGCTTTCAAATCCCTGAAAAGTGGAAAGGCGGCAGAGTGTATCAACATATAAAATTTAAAAATCGGGATGGATGGGTTTCGGTGAAGATCCTCCAGGCTCCCTCAGTCCTAAACAAGATCTGGAATGAAGAGGACAACCCTGAGAACTTGAAGCTGGGCGTTGTTGTCAATTTTACTAAGAAGGGAGAATTGGCGCCTATTTGTAACAACTGGCGAGGCATTACGCTCCTGACGACTGTCAGAAAGATGCTTGGCAAGAGCATTCTACAGAGGATGAAGGATGGTCTCGGAGACAGACGACTCTGGAATGAACAAGCGCCAGATTTCGTAAGGAGATAAGACAGCTACACCGGGTATCCGTCTTCGTGGTACAGACCCCGGTGCAGACGATCTGGTATATGTGGTTTTTGTATCATACTTTGTAAAGGTCCCTGAGGAAATTGTTAAGATGTAATATATCAAACAAGAGAGGCAGTGGTTCATCGGGATATCCAAATACCGAGAAGAGAGTTGAAAATACGACGCACAGCGAAGTATTTTTGACGAAATTCGAGGTCTTTGGATAGCCGATGAAACACTGTCTCGAGTGTTTGATATATCTTCTCAATCGGAACAAAAACTGAGGAGTAAATTGAAGGGAAAAGTACAATCGTCAAAATCTATGCTAATTAAGACCGAGTATCCACACCTCCTTCACGGTTGTGATTTTCTTTGTTTTAATTTGATGAGTTTGAGAAGATTTGGGTCATTTACGAGGGATTTCTAGCAAGAGTTGTTCATGAAGGTGATATGACAGAACCATTCTATATGAACACTGATGTCCGCCAGGGATGCCGCCTGCTTACCTCTTCTCTTCTCTCTAAAACTAGACTATGTATCTCGACACGTCTTTGGAGAGAACAAAATTGGAATGATACAATGGAGCAGAATTTGGAGGACTTTGACTATGCCGATGAAGATCACCAACAAAACCACGCAGATGCATGCGACAGAAGTTCCAAGTACTGCAGGAGCAGGCTTCAAACATGATTGGGTACAAGTTGAGACACAAAGTGATGCAGGTTCGGTTTCAAGCGAACACTGGTCACATTTTGCTGCCCATCACGACCACAGCAGGTCATAAGGAAGATGTCGAAGTCAGCTGCAGGGAAGCAACACTCAAGGCCTTCAAAAACGTAGACTACAGTATATCTTGGGAGTTCGGTGGCCAGGAAAGATCTCAAATAGCGCGCTAAGTACATGTAGGGTAGAATTGAAGTTACCGAAATTGGATCCGAGAAAACCTCCAGTTCAGTGGAATCTTCACGGGACCAGAAGGAGGGGTAGATGGAAAATAGTGTACCAGTGCGCTAAAGCTAAACAATGACTTCTAAACAACCGAAATACGATGATTATTCCCTTGAGTAGCGAAATACAAAGGACTGAACCAAAATTGTTTCAAAACAAGTCCTTGTGCGAAACCTCCTCAAATGAAAATGAGTTTCATTTGAATGAAATGAGCATGGAGGCGAAACTACAATTCACGAGTGCTTTTGTACAAAGACTCATTTTGACACAGAGGCAAAAGGAGAGACAGAAATGGACAATAAATTGAACTCCACAGTCTGATTACTAATACTAATAAATTTTATTGAAGCATTGATTTCACAACAACCAAGTTATGAAAACGGATTACATATAATAGGTACCTTTAGTGAACTTAATTATTACTGAACGATGAAAACTTTACAGTAAAAATAAAGAGTGAATAGTGTGAATGTAACTTGTTATTTTCCTTCTGTTTTAGTAGCCGACAAAAACTTGTGTCTTGCTTGAACATCTTTGCCTCTGGTTTGTAGCATTTGAGAATACAGTAAGTGCATCAGACTATCATAGTCCTGTTATCTGGCATCAAAAACCACCACTAGATAAGAAGATATTGTTAAGGAAAGAAATGAATGTAAAGTACTCCTCTTACTTTAAAAGGCAGTTTTTCATTTGTCACTTTTAGCCCCCTCCATAGTTCTTTGAGTTTGGCAAACTAGCAAATACCTATCAACACAACAGGAAACAGCACAAAAAGAAAAAAAAATTAATAAAATGGCCAATTGTCCAGTAGATTCACAAACCTGCCAATTTACTAAACTTGAGAAGCTTCTATCAGTTGTATTGTCAGTATTTGTCTAATATTAAAAAATCATTGAAGGGTTTGGCAAGTCTCTCATTTTCACCAGCCATCCTTGCAGCAAAACAGTTACTTACTAACTAATCCCTTGATTCACAGTTAACTCACAGTGTATTGTTAAAGACTCAACACCTAAGCAAAGTGAAGTGAAGATTTCCTTTTACCATTATATAAACAACATGTAATACTTCTTCAGATGTTTGTGCTACTGTAACACACAACATACAGAGAACTCAATCGAACTGACAAATTACACAAAGTGTCACAACTAATAAATATAATTAATTTATGATAATAATTATATAATGGCTTGTTTGTTTGTACAAGGATACTTCTCTTTGTTCGTTTCTTATACATGATCCTATATCCACACTCACGACAACGAATAGGATCTCTGGATTTGATCTCATTTTCTGTGTGACATTCTAAAGAAGAAAAAAGATACACATTTCCATGGACTTAATGGCATTCATGAAACACAAGGCTGTTGACTGTTTTTTTTTTTTTAGCATCACTGTAGTCCATGGAGGTCAATACACTTACATCACAGTATACTTTTCTCGCATGTATAAGAAAGTTGCCCATAATCTATTTAATTTCTTGAACAATTCAAAGTAATAAAAGAAACTAGCATCTAAGGTTTATTTATTAGTAGCTGATCTGTATCTGTATATGTGGTTATTAACAATGACAAGCTGAAGCCAAGCCATTGAAAATACCCAATACAGATCAGATGAGAATATCATATCAACCTTGCAAAATGA
>NC_138152.1:19194471-19231971 GCF_964199315.1 Orbicella franksi | reverse complement strand
TTAGTTAATTCGGATAAGAATCGTGTATTTAGTAAAGTGATCCGGGACATAAAATAAAGAGTTTGCTGACAGCCATTGTTTTAGTGTCGAATAGAATGAGTAAAGGTATTCAAAGCAAATTCCACACCATGTCATCATTCGAGACGCCGGCCGGAACGTGATCAGCTCACAAAAATTGTCATTTGAAGACATCAATTTTCAGTTCAATTACTGACGGGGAGTTTGTGGTCATAATTTCGCGATTTTAGCATGGGAAGATATTACAGAACATTTGTATGGAAACCAAGCTACGTTTTCAAATCGACACATTTTCAATTTTGACGAGATCTGTAAATGCGGTCTTGACGGTCATGGAGAATTTGAAACGCTCTAAGTTTCCCTTCAGCAAACATTTAGACTGTCGACAGTGGCGAAGCGAGACGGACATTCAACGATCATCGCTCCCTCCAATTCAAAACAGCGAGAAAAAGAACTCGAAGCTGATCAACACCAGCGGGAAACAATTGTGTCCTAACAGACCACCAACCCCTAACCCGGCCAGACAACAGGAAACATTGTATTCTTGGGGGAGAACATCAAGGATGTCACCATCGAACTCATCTCAAAGACTGTCTCTGTCTCTTGATTTGAGACCAGTCATTGAAGGTGCTAATTCTAGACGCTACAGTGCTGGCTTTGTTGATAATTCTCCCGAAGCTGAGTGGAGCCCACGACCGTGCATTCGAAGCCTTCCGCCAAGCCCGACAGTTCAGCGAAGCCACAGATTTCATCGCTCTTTGCGAAGGTTGTCGAGTGATTCCGAACATATCGATGAAAAATTCAAGGATGATCGAATCATGAGCTGGATTCGTGATGTTTCAGAAAAGACTCATTCTCAAAATAGCCACCACGACGACGAATACGATGTATTTCAGTGTTCTTTGGAAAATGATGACGACACAAGTGTTGCGGCTGGTCTTCCGATAATACAAGAAGGACAAAAAATATAAACAGAACCATCAACAGGATATAAACAACTAGTATAACAGACTAAACAACTCAACTCAATTAACTTTATTTGCCCTTTCTATTAAACAATCTATACAAGAGACACGGTACGGATTAAACACGACAGGATAATCTCTCAGCACACCCCGGTGAGAATATTGAAGTCTGTTGTAGTCGTCTGTTTGTATTATAGGTGTCTTTTAGTGGGACATGTGCGCACGAAGCGAATTTCTTTATGACCTTGAGGCATGACATAATTCTGGAAGGATCGCTGAAGGGGGGTTTCTAAAGTCATACGACCAATATGATATGTTTTTTGGTCCATAAATTCACAAACCCAATTGAAAAATCCCCATCTCCCGAATAACTTCTAAAAAAGAGAGGTCCGATGTAGTGTCTAGATTAATGCTGTTGCGAGTTGTAATTGTTTTCTCAGGAACTTTAGTAATTTGCACTGACTGAATGTATTATCTGTATCTGTTACGCTCAAGTGAGTTGCAGTCAAGTCCTTGGCCTTTGTAATCTAAACATACACTATGGCCTGGCAAGGCAAGCCATTCCTAAAAAAAAAAAATTACGATTTATGCTTTGGTCTCTTAGGGAATTTTCACGAAAATAATGATCAAAAACTCTATTTAAAAAATGACAAAGCGTGTTGTTACACGCACGAACACGTTGGTTTTTTGATCACCCTGGAAGGTTTTGACTCATTTCAAGAGCTTATTTCCTTTCTGTGTTATTCTTGGTTTATAGGATTAAGATAACGACCAACAGGTATCTTCCTTCCTATGGTCTAACGGGGATTCAGTTACTGCGTGCCACAAAACGTGACTTTTTTCACAGACTGTTTGTCAAAGATAACACGCCATGTTTATCAAGTAACCTATATCTGAGGCTCACAATTAAGATAAACACAAAGTCAAAAAGGTTATCAATTCAAACAAGTTATTACATATTTTAAAACATAAGAGGAAACGGATTCGATGGAGGGGGGCTGGGGAAGAAAGGCATTTTGTTCGACGATCACGCACGGATCGGGTTTGTGCGCGCGTGATCAACGTGTAGATAAACCACGCTCTGGCTAGACTTCGATAGACTGCTGCAAAGCTAAAGAAGGTCACGCTTACTTCATCCTCAATGGACCAGACAGTCAATGGACCAGCTGTTTGTAGTCTATTAAACTTTTAAATCTACTAGCGTTTTATCCCGCATGCCGTTTTCTGATTGGCTACGCTACTCACTATCCAGTAGCGTAACGTTGTGCGGTTGTTAACAAACTGGCGGCCTTCTTGTTTGCGTTTTCGAAGTGTCTGTGAAGAGGATTTAGATAAAATTTTGAACGACTAGTAGATTTATACTGAAACAATTTAGATTATTGGCTCTCGATTTCTATGCGTGATAATAGATTACGCGATAGAAATCTTGAGCTCATAATCTAAATATTTATTAATAGAATTCTACTTGAACACTGATGCAAATGCTGCAATGTGATTGGCTGAGTGATCGTACACTACCAGCCATTATAGTTCACCACTAAATTTTCTCCGATTGTTATTGGTTTAAATTTATCACCTGACGCGATAGTGTTAATCCGCGGAAAGACACTATCAACCCATAGTGCCCGTCCGAGGAAAATACGCGGATGGATAGTACTCGTCTGTGAAAATTTTTCTGCAAACAAGCAAGCTTATAAAAAAAATAAACAATTGAAATTGCATTAAGTGTGTTTTGTTTATCTTCCTTTTAAATTTTGCATTTGGCTTTCACGGCTTTCATTTAAAAAGTTGAAAATAATTCAATAAGATTTTTGAACCGGCGCGCGGAAGAAAATTTAGTGGTGAACAATAAAGAAAATAGAGTTTTTATGTCTCGGAACTATCGGTCTAATAGTTGCCCCTTGGAACCAGCCGATAGTTCCTCGACATAAACACTCTATTGTTTAATTAGTGTGCAGTGGCTGGAGGTCGTCTAGGAAATGGCGACGTTTTTTTCGATTTTCCAAGGTTTTAGAGGAAAATTTTGATGCAAATGGATAATTAAATTCCTGAGAAGTCTAAACGAAGGACTTTAACGGTTTCTTGACTTTTAAAAAAGTTGAAATTATTTAAAAAAACTGATGCGCGCGCGCATACAACTTCAATTTTAAATGACAATTTAATCCGAGCGATCTTTTTCAGGGGCAAAGTTTAATAATACGTCAAGAAATAATTAGAAACCGTTATTTGAAGTAAATTTTAGTAAGAATTCTACTAAAACAATTAGATTATTCGCTCTCGATTTCTATGAGGCGATAGTTGATTCGGCCTCATGATGCTCATCAACTATCACCTCATAGAAATCTCGAGCTCATAATCTAATTGTTAAAACTGCAATCATAAATGCAAAAATGGCCGGGACAAACGTATTCTACCAAAGGTGAATACAATTCAAATAGTAACAAATCAACTTCCTGACAAATAGAAACTATTTGGTTTTTGCCCCGTAACGCAGGCGTTACAATTTCGTCCTGATGCATTTCTCTCCATAACACCGGCACCGTTAGAATCACTGTATTTCACTGAGTTCAATAGGTTTTTTGGGATCCGTGATTTGGCTTGTTTGAAGGCCGCCTTCGGAATTTTGAAGGAAAGGAGGGCGAGATTCGGGATTGATATTACATTGTATGAACGGGACAAGATATTCTGGAAGTCTGGAGACGAAAATGTATAAACAAAATCAAGCTGTCATCTTAGTGAAAGTCGGAAATAGCCTAACAGTGAGTTAGTTCGGTTACACAACTTACTTACGACCACTTCTGGTACGCCATGCCGTTATGTATAATGAACTGTGAGATTATATTTTAGTAATATAAATTTTAGTAAGGCAGACTTAACCACTCAATAGAGGCGAAACACGGCAGAAAAAAAGAAAGCAAAAGGAACGAACTACATGTATAAAAGAATAGCGCGGTAGCTGGCTTTCTTGGGCGCTGGGGGAGGTAAGCCCTCAAGAGAGCTTGCTCGCAGGCTATAAAAAGAAATCACGACTGACTGACCAACGCAGTTCATTTAAACTGAGCGTGCATGAACGATGTCATCGTTTTGGAAATTGGAAAGTGATGCAATTGGAAGTAATGGTTAGTGCTTGAGTTCCCTGACAGCAAATCTGGACCTGGACTGAAAAGGATCTTTTCAATTAATGTAAGGGATTAAAGAAAATATGACCGACATCTGGATTAGCCAATAGAAACCATCAAAATTACGGGATTGAGGGAAAATCCTTATCGGGATAGTGCTAGCCTGCGTAGCAAGCGTTCCCGTAAAGAGAACTTTTCCGCATTCTGACCGCGCGTAAATTGGAGCGAGAGCAAAAACTCCACGAAGCGGGGGGTTTTTGCTCTCGCTCCAATTTACGCGCGGCCAGAATGCGGAAAAGCTCTTCGCAGAACCACCCTCTTTGGAGCCACCCTTTTTATTGAGCCATTTCATGATTTAGCACATAAGAAGCCGCTTTCAAAAGTTCACCAGTTGGTGCGGGAGAGCGGTACTCGTAAGTCCTTTCAATGTCACGTACCATTAGGAAAACCGTTTTCTATTTCAGTTCTTTGATAAAATATACCTAAAAATACAAAAATACGTGATACCGATTTTACATAGCCTTTGGTAAACCAAACAACTAGAGCGCGCGTTTTACATTATTTTTATCCAACGATTATCAAAGTTGTATTTTTTTACTTCTCTGACAAAACCACAAGCTCAGAAAGTTACTTGTAAGTAATCAAAATGCTCCAGTCTCTGTTCCTGTATCTTTCCGTTGAGTAAGATGAGCTAGTGTTAGCACGATTTGGTGATTGGAGAAGTGACGTCTTCAAATGGGACACTGTTTTATCACATGTCAGAGTCCTACAGCCTTGTTTGAACCCATCAAAAGTAGTCAAGGAGGGACCGTATCACTAGAACTCATAGGTAAAGTAAATGAGTTCTCTTCATATTGGTGGTGCACAATACATGACTTTCCTCACCAGAACGTCGTACATTCTTCATTGCAGTCCAACAGCACGTGGCGTAACAATCATGTAAAGCCTGAATCCACTGAAATCCTACCGATCCAGAAGACCCAGGAAGAATCCCGCTGTGTGGTACTCTGTACAGCCTAAATCCCGTGGAAACCAGTCAAGAGGACCCTAATATCCTTTGACAATCTGTCAAGTAGAGTCTAAAATTCCACGAGGCGTTTCCAAAAAGAACCCTAACGATCTCAGGGACTCCGTCAGGTAGAGCCATGGAATCCTGGCAGGAGGGGGACAAATGTCCCTTGAGCTTCTGTCAAGTAGGACCTAGATTCTACGGGGCCCGGTAAGGTAGACCCACAATGTTCATTGTCAATTAGGGTTATGGCTTCCATCGGACCCTGCCAAGTAGTTTGCACACGATATGACACCATCACTAGATAGTTTACATCAGTCTCTTTGTACAGCCAGCTCTATCAGTTGGCAAAACAGTCCAGCTTCATACCAACATCTGCGATATGGTTTCACTGTCAGCCTCTAACAAACATCAGACTAAGGGACATTTGATTTATCTCGAACTTACATGTGACCCAGCAGCTCCTTGTTTAATCCGAGTCATATTCTGGCGGTCTTCTCCATGGTTGAATTTGAAATAACTCCTCAGCTGCAACCAATATGAATCACAATTAAAAAACATTTTAAATACCATTGATTTAATTACCATCAAATTAATTCATTTATAATGTGCTCTCAATCAAAACAGCCTATTACGCTGGCTTTTAAAAAGCGTTTATGCTGGTCAACTGCTGGAGATGCGATCCGGCCGTCATTTTGGAGCCACAAGAATATCACAAGATCAGACGAGACATCCAGGACGAGGGAGGGGGTTTCCTTAAGTCTCACTTCTATTGGACTTCGTAAGCTTGAAATGACGTGGAAACAGCTGCACTAACATTAAGCCAATCGTTCTCTCTTCTCTGTTTCCCCTTTACCCTATTAATTATTGTCTTGTTTTCCCCAAGCTCCTTTCTTCTTTGCTCATGCTAACCAATGCTGCTTTTATTACTTGGCACCCCCAGAAACAACTGCAGGATAGCCAACCTCAAAATTTCTCAGACCAGTACATTTGTTGTGTTTAAATTTGGCTCACGATCGCAGCCTGTGTGGTCAATCATAATTTCTTGTTTAATAGGTTGCAGTAGTTTATACCTGGAGGTTTTCTGGCATCTCTAGATTTGCCCAATATTGTAGCAGAAGGTTTTATCTCAGGCGGTGGAGGTCGACTGGCCTTCACAGGAGTAATTGATGACTGAACTGCCCAGTCTGGTCGACCTGTTCTGCTGTCAAACTTTGTGCTTGCAGTCTCTGATTCTGAGGCAAAATTTGCCTGAAAATAGAATTTAATAATACTAAAGTTTTAGCAGAAATGCTTTAAACTGTAACTAAGAGGTCAACACCACAATTATTTCTGCATTTTACATTCAATTTGTTCTGCCTTTAAACCTGAACTATTATTTCGAATTTCCTATCATATCAAGGCCATTTTGTACATTGTTTAAAGACAAAGATTTGCCAAGTCAAGGACATTGTAGAGTAAATATGAAAGCTCTTAGCAAGTGTAAAAGTTAGCTTTATTGTCTTTTCCTCTCACAAATCTTAACCTTCAACCTTACTATGCATTACTATTTATCAGGTAAGTTAAAGCTAATTCCAGTTCCTCCTTAGAAATCTGAGATACAGAAGACCATAAGACACATGTAGACATGTCATCAAGCTTCTTCTTAATGACTGTGAAGTCCACATCACCAACATAAGCCCTTGGTTTATTGTTTCATAATCAGTCTTTGAATAAAACATCTAACCTGAGTATCAAGTTAGTGAAGGACAAAGAGCTCCCCTCTTCCCATCCCTTACAAAGGCCTAATGCTCTCACATATTACTAAGGAAAGGAAGTTTCAGTTCTCATTGGGCCTCTAATCATCTGTCAACAAATGCATGGTAAAGATGGCAAGTGATTGATTTATTACTCCCCTCAGTGATGACACAATACAAAAACGCCTTGGGGGGTGGGCACTAGCCTTAATTCCACATGCTTTTTAGAAGGTATACTGTAGGTCAGAATGTGAGTGTAAATGGCTTAACATTTCCATAAATGCTTGTACAGTATAGTGTACAAAATCCTTGCAGTTTGTACAGCCAAAGCTTTAACTGTAGTAGTAGTGTTTGTAATGCAAAATAGCAGCTGAATAGTTCAACTGAATGTTGATAAAGTAGTGACTTACAGAAGCAGGGCGTATCCTTGGTTTAGAACTGGATTTAACAGCAGTTCCTTTTTTGTGTGTATGTTGATGATCATGTGGTTCAGTTACATCCACATTCATTGACATGTGGCATCGTCTACAGCAAACAAAAGAATAATAATTTAAAAAATTCCTTTCACTGACTGCGGGGATCTTACATGTACATAATTGTAATTGTAACATGCCTCTGTGATACTACAGCTACCAGCCAGTTTCCCTACAATGTTTTTATACATACATGGTGCCTGCTAATAGATGGCAACTCTTGCCAGATCTTGTATCATGCTTGACTAGTCAGTACAAATAATTCTCTTCATAAAATCCCTGCAGAAAAATTTAGAGCTGATGAAATTCTTCACTTTGGAGCAGGAATTTACCCTAAATGGATTGCAAGAACACCTTTAAAATTTATCATCAGAGTCTTGAAAGAGCCAAATATAATGAATACCTTATTGAACTAGCTTGATAGATCCATACTGGGGGGAACGTAAGTCTCATTCTTGCAAAAAAAAAAAAAAAAAAAGAATAGCTCAAAGAGTACTTCCCCACTTCAGACCTCAGACTAGCTCAATAACATATTTATGCCCAGTTTCTGCACCTGCACCCTCCTACATATCCATCCGAGGAGACTCTTCTCTTGATGTCACTGGGATGTGGGTCAGGTCCCCTCCAGGGGGGGACGTCATGATCTGATGACTTTTTGTTGGTTTTCTTAAACAGTTGGCCTTTACTCTGGCCTCTTGATACTGTTTTCTCAGCTGGAATTGACTTTGGCGATCCTGGAGGAGACTAGTAAAAAAGAGACAAATTCATTGTATCAATTAGCAATTTAAATCAGTTAGTACATTCCATTACATCATTTAGTAAACTTCTTTGGATTTTGGTGGAGTTACTCGTACTGTGATCTCTCAATCGGGAATAAAAAATACTGCAAATTACCAGTATGCGCCCCTATATATTCTCTTCAAATAATATTTCACTCGTTCACTTCACTCACTTGTGAAATATTTTTCAACATATAGAGCATGATAGAAATTCTATTTCTCTGAGCGCCAGTTGTACTAAACTGTAACTCATCACCAGTGTACCTACTGGACAACAAATGTACTTGCTCAATTTGGGATTCCTATGAAGAAACCTATCAATCCAATCCCCCCTGCAGATTAATGAATTCACTGCACTGACAAATGATCAATTTACAAAGCTATGAACTAAAAATCCCACAAGGTTGATCCTGTGTTTGGACCCCATGATAATTTTGATCATAATACATTCCACCAAATGCACTGCAGTATTCAGCAACAGTACATACATGTAGTGTACATCTTGTTAAATTGTTTCAGTGTACAGTTTTCATGAAACCATGCTGATCTTACCTTTGGTCTGATATACTGCAATCCTCTTACACACTCAAGGTAATGTCTCTTCCAAACTCCTTGTTCAAAAGGAGTAGGAACAAATGGTAAAATCCAACCAAACTTAAAACACTTTGGCATCCAAATCTGATCAAGCTCAGACAAATATTTCCAGAACCAACAAACTTGAGCACAGCGACAAAGACTCCGAGGATCCAAAAAGGACATCATGTACACCGTTATTACTCGTGGAAGTTTACGCGTGAAGTCTATATGAGTGATGGGAATTCTGTCATCAATCAAGGAGAATGTGTATTGTAGTTGAGAATTCTTGCACTTGGATAACAGGATTTCAAGAACTGTCTTTCTTTGGGCATCTGACCACCTGTCAAACTGCAGGAGAAAGTCTCAACAAGTTACATTTTTATACCCAGTATTGCACCATTCTTATGACAGGTTGCAATACATTTTATTCAAGTCACGATCCCATTTAAGAAACTACATAGATGTAGTTTTGGCAAGTTGAGTAAGAGACATATCAGAAAAATTTCTGTAGGCATGTCTTAGCTGGAATTTTTCTGGAGATATAAGTTATTTGTCAATAAGATGTGCATCTTTACAGTTAATGACACCTGGAGTTTGGGAGCAGGAAATAAGACATGCCACAAAATAGGACGACTTTAGGACTGATACCAGTTACCTCTGAGTCCTTAGATAACTTATACCTTGGGAGGCTCTATAAATAAACATAATGCATCTATAACTTATAATTTTTTAAAATAAAAAGGATTCTTTCGTATATATCGCCTCTGGAGTCAAGTCTACGAAGCCCTCAAAGACTAAGATTTATCCTAAGTATTCTTCGAAAAGGAAAAGTCTAAGATCTGTACCCAGGTTTGATTATATTGCCGGATAACATCAATGAGTACACTCACCCAGTTGCTTACAAGTTCTTTTCTCTCATCGAAGAGCTGCGACAAGAAAAACAACCTAACAGTATTTTCAACAGATTTACAACAAAAACCACACAAAAGGAAACATCAAAGCTCAAACACAAACCTTTTCGTTCAAGTCTTGTTTTAATGGCGTCCAAGAGCTTTTAACTCCTGATGGTGGTGGGTTCTTTTCTTTAATTCTTGAGGCTGTTGTGTTATTTTCTTTCGCTTTGAAACTCTTTGTTTTAGCATAGGCACTGGAAGAGAAGTCTATGGTTCTCACAGACATGTTAAAAGGATGTATGTGACGACAAATTCTACCAGAATCAAACCACAACTCGTTGCAACGTTACGGCTGTTTGTTTAGATTGTACGTCATGTAAGAGGAGGTAGGGATATACGTGGGTACAATAAATAACACATACATAACGTAACTTCCCGTTGACAGTCGCACAGGGCCATTCATCGTTTTCCCGATTCCCGCACCGTATTTTGGTCAAATTCCGGATCCCGAGAATACCGTTCTGGACCCTCGCTGACAGTCGTGACAGCACACCAGTCGAACATCAGACTGCACACTCCACTGCACTGGACTACAGACGACCAAACTTTATTTCAAGATGGCGGCCGACATTGCTGACTTTGAAAAAAGACTGATGGCCAGGGCCAAGAGCATTTGACCGAGAATTAGAAAACAAGAAGCTTTGAGAGCTTTAAACCGATCTGGCATTGAGGAAAGTCACTGAAGTCGCTCTCAGTCCTAGGCAGAGCTTCTTTTTCTCCCAGGCTCTTCGCGGCTTCGCCGCTCGTTCTGCGCTCGTTTACACGGCCTCACCGCTTTCTTAGCGCCATCAAATTGCTTACTGCGCCTTTCAATAACATGCAGACTCTAAAATTCAAAGTTCAACCGACGAATGCGTTTTTCGCTACCGTCAATCAAATGTTCGGCGGGTCCTTCCAGCTTCCGACTGTGTTGTCTGAACTGTGCACAACGATTTGATTTGATTACCGCGCGCTCGGCAGTAGTCGGAAGCTGGGAGGAGCCGCCGAACATTTGATTGACAGTAGCGAAAAACGCATTTGTCGGTTGAGCTTGAATTTAGAGTCCGCATGCTATTGAAAGGCGCAGTAAACCACCAAGCTACGCAGGCTATGGGAAAGCAGACGAAAGTGTCAGAGACTAAGGAAAAGACTATTAAGGGAGTAAATCAAATATGTACATTTCTGAACGTGGAAATTCTATAATAATTTATCAAGTTGTTTGAAAACAGTTCCTGGCTGCCGGGTATCTCGACACAATAATGTGTTTGTATAGCTCTGAAGCGAATCGAAACTACTTTCGTTCGCGCCAATTGTTTCTACGCATCCTTATTGCGCACGCAAATTCACACACACGTCATGCATGAGAGCGTGCTAAGTAATAAAATAAAAAATAAAAAAACACTTTAATAGCTGACACAATTACTGGTAACCCAGTAGTTTACATTGTGGGTTATAAAAAAATATATATATATATTTAGTTAAAAAATGTTAAAATATTGAAGAAGTTAAAATATAATACAGCATGCACATAAAATGTATTCGAATATATTACAAGACATTTTCAAAACGTTCTAGAGACGGTAAAATGTTCGCGGTCTGAGTTACTTTGTAAAAAGTTGTTCACTAAAAGTTTCTTAAAGTTTCTTTCATGTGTGATAGTTTTAAATTTGTCGTCTAGACAGTTCCACAGGTAAGTGGCACTTTGCATGAAATGTTCGTAGGCCTGCGTTGGAGCGACATTTCGGCACCACCAGATGATCATGAAAAGAAGCTCGAGTATTATAAAATGAACAATGATAGAGCAGATGGCCACTGCTATAGCTTTGCCTGGATTTTTAAAATGATCTTGGACGTTCGGTGACCCTACTTTTCTTTCCAGAAACAGATTTTATTTACAATTATCTCCACACTGTCCAAAAATGAACAAAAACTCAATGTGGGAGGTTAAAAAAAAAAATTCAAGATTCCTGTCCATGGGACACCCAATCCTGTCATCTTGCGGCTGCAAGGCGCGTGAAACTGTGGTCGCTAAATGCGAACTTGTTCTTTAAAGAACCTCACCAGTTGACTAAATTCACTTAATAGGTCCACTTAAACAATATTTGTCAGAGAACATTTTACTTCAAAGATCTAATTGCAATATTTTTGGGCTTACAGACACTGTGGCCTTAATTATTCGCCAACGAAGCCCGATTTTTTCAGATTTAGGGTGTTCTTCCGGGCATCTTCTCTCCAAAACGAAGTTGGTGACCCCCCCATTTTTTTCACATTTCTGACATAACTAACTCCTCATCTTACGGTGGTAAAAGTCTCAGAAAAAATTGAAGTTAGAAAATTTTCTCACTAACGTCCTTAAGTAAACCGAGGTTGCATCGAAATGACCGGACACCGATCAGCGCCCCCTGACGCATCGTGAGGCCAGGGATAAAAAGCGTGTGCATGTCTTGCTTAATTAAAGGTTTACCGGTTTATGAACGGTTTATGAGAGATGTAAGGTTACCTTTCCACCCTGCGGTGTCTACCATTTACCGGATGAAACATTCGGGCCCGCATTTGGGAGGACAGTATAAGGGTAGTTAGCATAAGCAACATGAAGACGCAGCAAGGTGCTGTTAGGTAGCGCCTTTTGTTACCAAAAGCATTAATTGCTTTAATTATCAACATCCTACTGCGTCTGGGTTTGCGGGTGTTGCTTATTCTTATTCTGTAGTAAAACCCAGCCTTTACGGTTGTGTTTTTCCAATATTGACAAAGCAACCGAAAAAGACGGTTCTATCGTACAGAATTTTCCGGTTTTTCGTACCAACCGAAACGAAAGGACTATCACAAAATTAGACTTTCTACAAGTCCTTTCCAATAATTCTTCCCTGGCCTGATGGTTTTGGTGTTGGAAAGGACAACCTTTCGCGACTTCTGTCGCTCAAAGAAGATGAATAAGCAAAGGTCGACTTGTGGCAAGTCCACCTCAAAATGCCAACTCCATAATTTTTAACCGAAATTCCCCCAAAATTACTGTTACATTCGCTTTCTGACCGAAATGTCTGGAGGTTTTGGTTAATGTCTAACCCAGCTTAACCAAGATTGCTTTCACAAGAGCCACTGTGAGGCCTCAAAGGCCGACCAAGATACGTAACACTAAAAACATATTGCACACTAAAACTTTTTAGTGTATTAAGTTTATTCCCATAAATAACATAAAACTGGTTATTTTTCTACTTCTAAAACAATTCCTGAAAGAATGTACTGCCGAAGCAATTTAAAAGTCTGGCGATCATGAATGTGCAGAAAACGAAACTTTGTCCCTTTAAAACGTACCACGTATGTACAGCGAAGGCTGAGCACTTTGCATTGTCTTAGAAGAATGGCTACCGGCAACAGGAGAGCATAGTATCATCCGAAAAAACATCTGTGAATACCTTGGGCACAAGTAATATCAACGCAGAAAGGAGATTTTCAATGTTCTGCTTAATGCGCAAGCAAACTTGAGCTTAGGTGCCCTGTTAACTGAAAAACCCACAAAAAAAACAAGGTCTACATCTATACTACTAAATTTACGAATGCTACCTGATTCGCACCTAATTGAGTTCGCATCCCGGAACTCATTATAAACTTTCTATTTCGACTTCACTTTCACCTTCAATGGATTGAAGAACGAGAAATGAACATGTTTTGTGTGATTTTGTTTCATTTCCGTATTTGGAAGTCTGGTTTTCATCCTCCCACACACACACAAAAAAAACAGGACGAGTACTGGATACCATGGCGCAAACAGTTGCTTAGCAACTATGGCTCAATTCAGTCTCTTCTAGACTTGTTAGCAGTGTACGGTTCCGTAAGATGATGTAACGAAAGTAATGATGCAAATGGCGTATACTATTGTTGGTAAAGAGTGTCTTTGAGTAATGTTGTAATCTACTGCTAGCTATAATTTCTACCTTATATACATATCTATATCTTTAACTTTCTATATTTTCTACACTATATAAAAAAGCTCT
This sequence comes from Orbicella franksi, assembly GCF_964199315.1. NCBI lineage: Eukaryota > Metazoa > Cnidaria > Anthozoa > Scleractinia > Merulinidae > Orbicella > Orbicella franksi. The sequence goes on along the minus strand of NC_138152.1, from coordinate 19,218,369 downwards.
GCTAAAAATATAATCCATAGTGCCTTCTAAGGTCGAATGTCCACTCAACAGTGCATTCTGCCACAAAGCATTCTCACCAAACCAATCCTTCACTACATAATGTGTTTCTATTCCCTCAAAAACAAAGAAACGCAACTGATTCGAAATCAGCTCTGCAGCAGGTCAAAGCCTAACAATGCTTCAGATATTGAGTCACAGAGAGAAAGCAACTTAAAAGGAGAATGTTGAGCAATAGCAGTGGCATGAGGAATGGAGTCCGTTATGTAAAACTTGTCAAATTGAACTTCACAGTCAGTAAAAAGTTTCCATGATTCCTTGGGAAAAACAGCATGTGTGACGTATGCACTAATCTTGATTGCTCCAGATGATAACAGCGCCTGGTTAAAAGAAATGGTTTTGTGTCTCAGTCTCACAGTTAACAATAAGATACACCACTTTAAAAAGTAGTTTACCGTTTACTAGAAATCTATAAAGCTCATACAATATGTTATGTACAGCTAATGAAATCAATGAAGGGTGAAGCATGATCACGCCAGTCTTGCATTAGCTTGAATTTTGATGTCACTTTTGTCATTTTTTAGTAAGGGTTTCGTTTTATATCAATGGCCTGCCCTAGCGTTTTGACTTAACTACACAAAACAATTGCAGTGAAACCAGGAGCCATAATTATGGCTCCTGATGAAACCCGTTAATTTATACCAGGGAAATGAATACCTTAATTAAATTTAAATCCCAAATTAGCATTAATCAGCTTTCAAACACCTGGCCCTAGAGCATGAATTTCTTTTACTCAGCCAACTGAGTGTAATGTCAAACTCGTGACCAATATTTAAGTGATACTTCATTAACTGTAAGTTCTAGGAGCCAGATCCCTACTTTTGCACACTGCACCAAAGTCCCTCCTGTCATTACAAGGTCATCAACAATGATCACGTGATGTCCGGCTGGATCACCTGCAAAATTGAAATAGAGTGAAGAGTTTAAAAAAGAAAATAATCATGCTTCTACTGGAATTGTGGATATCAACAATTTATCTTCTGTTTTTATCTATCTTGAGTATTCTATTTTCTTTTACAGTCTCATGCAACAAATTCATCTAGGGCCACCTTAGAGTTTTCAACCAATCAGATCATGATTATATACCATACAAATGTGAGTTTGTTTGTGATCTCACCAATAATGATGTTGTAGTAGCAGCATGAATGTTAGCCATTGGAACACAATTTTGATTGGCCTCAAATTACATTCAAATTTTGCTGTACACCCCACACAGAGGAACACTGCTTTGGTTTGCTGTTGCACTAGGCAAAATGAAATTTTGGTTATTGAAAGATAAAAAGGGCCCCACGGGAAAGGGAGAGGGGTCAGCCAAAAACAATGTGGACACGTACAGTGGATAGGAAGAGGTCCAGAGCTTGGCAGAAGTCCTGAAGTGAAGTTGGTTCTCCAGCACAAGACCAGAGTCTATGGAGAGTGAATGTGGATCAGGCCTTAAATGCCATTCTGGTTAAAGGAGTTAGGTAGGAAACAGAAAGTTAAAAAGGAGCATCATAAAATTACCATCTTTGACTCTTACAATCCTCTTGTTTCCATCTCTGATTTTAGTGCAGGTGATGGTTGGAAAGGATGTAAACATGGTGTGAAATCTCTTGAATGCACCTTCATCAGGAAATGCAATACTTATAGCATTGTCTTTGTGTAGTGTCGAGATTTCACGGAGAAGCAATGGTATTGCTGTTTCTAATCTAAAATCAAAAGAGAAAATTCTTTAAGTTGTTTATTATACTAGAGCAAAACTGTGACAAAACACAAAACATGTGCACAGCTACAGCAGTCATTCAAACGCTACAGAATTTATATCTAAGATGCTATAATGGCTTCATTCAATATCATTTTGACCTTAAGCTTATCCCAGACTCAGTTCAATTGATTTGCCTTACTGATTCCAGAATAAGCAGAATGCAGTCTGCACTTTCTGTTCTAGCAAGAAGAATAATCATATAATGATGTGACTTCCTCTTGATTCACAAAATATTTTGGTATGCAAATAATCCCATTTAAGGTTATTATTTTCTACGTCTAAGAGATAGAAAGATGATCCTTATCCATAAATAATCCTCTTCAGGTCCTCTAAGATTAAGTCTTTTAATGAATTTTTCTATCTTATTTAATTAAGTTATTAAAAAGTCAAAAATTTTGTCAGATTTTTTAACGTCAATTATTATAAGTGAAAGACTTCCAATGTTCTACTGACTGTATAAATTGTACTTTCTCATTACCTGGGGATTACATTATCAGTAAAATAAAACCTCTCCTGTAGCGCATGAATATCAAACACCATAATCTGAGAAGGGCCTCTTGCTGTCAGAGGAATGGTAGACAACAAAATAGCTAGTGTCTGAAAGAATAAGAAATATCTCAAATAAAACTGGGATAGAGAATGACAACATTTTATATCTGTTATAAAAAAACACATTGGGCTGAATATTTAAACAAAGTTTAGGTTAGACCTGGTTTTTGACTAAATCGAGGTTTAGACAAGGCCTGCAAAGACCACGGCTAGGTGTGGTCTAAATCGCATTATTCAAATGCAGTCGAGCCGCATTCCACGGAGACCACTTCTAAGTGTGGTTTAACTAAAATTTCTATTGTTTTCCAAAAACCGCATGTTCAGAATCTTGAAGAGGCCAGATGAAAAAATGGCTTCAAAATCTCAAAATGCAAATTTTAGCCGAGAAGAAAAACTTCTACTTGCCAAGCCCGGGAAGCAATATTGCAATATAGAAAACACAGGATATGACAATGTCAGCTTAAAAATGAAACAGTCATCGTCGCAAAAGTTGTGCAAAGTTTCACCGCCGGAAATCCCGATGGTAACAAGCGCGATATGAAAGCAATTCGGGGATGTTGGAAGTGCAAGAAACTGGAAACGAAAAAGGAATTTGATGAGCAACAGAGGGAAAGCAAGAAGACAGGTGGTGGTAAAGCCCCAGTTTCACCAAATGCTATTAGTAAGCTGGTTGCTGACGTTATTCCAGCGTCAGTGAATCCACTGGAAAATCTTCTATTCTTCTAAAGGATTAAGCCTATCCCGCAAGTGTCGGATTCTTCGAACACATTGAGTATTAGCCCATTGCTGTAGGCGTCTATATCTCAAACTTCCATCCATGACAAAAACCTTCACTAATAAAACGTTAGACTACGTCTAAACCTACTCGTGACCAGGTCTAAGTTGCTATTGTTTGCGAGGCTGTGTTTAGACTCCGTTTAGGCGGGATTTAAGATAAGTGATGTTTAAATAACCCAGTTTCCTGGTTGAGACCCCGTTTAAACCAAGACCTTCTTAAACGATGCCTAAACTTTGTTTAAATATTCGGCCCATTAGGTGTTATAATGTTACATGGTGTTGGTTTTCAGTATGATAAGCTGTTACACACAAATGTACATACTTTATTTGATGAAGCAGGTTTGAATTAAGGCAGCCAAAGGGCTGATGAGGGCTGATGTGGACCTACTACAATAGTATAATTAAAACAAAACTAAAGCAGCAGAATGTTAGATGAACCTTTGCTGTAGCAACCTGTCCCTCTGTTTCTTCTCTTTCCATTGTTCCAGTTGGAAAGTATGGCACAATAGCAGTGAATGATCTTGCTAATAACCTGGAAGAAATAGCATTCAACTTAAAAATAAACACATCTAATTCTACTCATATACAAATTTTGTCCATAATTTGTGTCACTTTGAGTTCAAGTTAGTTCTTGCTTGTGCTAAACCTTACCTGGGAATTTTATAAATGACAGAAAGCTGCTCAAACACAACTTCTGGTGAATGGAAGCTTCCCAAAAATATGACTGCAGAAAAAAAGAGAAAAGACACTAGATGTTACATGCTTGCAACATTTGTGATTGATATTATAGGTTTCACAAGGTCTCTTAGCGATGCAACAGTAGGCTATGCAATGTTTGTTGTTTGATGGTGAGATAATGATGGTTTCACAACATTTGTTAGTGACATGGCCAAAAATACTAGATACATAATTAAAAATAAGAGGAAAATCCATGTTTAAAGTAGCAAGCTGTACATACCATCTCTTCCTGCACAATCGTGTTTCACATTTTCAATGAACAAGTTCGGCCATCCATCTGGAAACTGCTCCCATGTTACAGACCTCAGCTCCACACTTTGCTGGAAATTTTGAAGTTCTTTCTAAAGGATCAAAGTAAGGATAACAAGAGTTAGAAGTGAATGATGTGCTAATTATCATACATATCTAGATTGCTTCTTAATGAGTCGACTATGAATACTTCAAGATATTCAACAAATACACCCAAGATTGTATTACATTATAGGTATATTGGACTTGACAAAACTGACCAGTACTCCAAATCAAATGCATTTATTATCACTTACCTTCTAGATCTGGAGCAAACGAAACTCTTCACATAATAGCAGCTTAATTGATGGGAAATTTACTGGTGTAAATGAGCCTTGTCACCAGGCTCTAGACTCTTATATTTAAGAGAGATGTCCAAATGAAATAGCCCTTAATACAGTGCTCAACATTAGCAGTCACTATACCTGCCAACTCTCACACCTTAGGCATGAGTCTCATGCCTACAGATTTAAAACTTCGATCTCATGCCGGCTCAAGCTTACAGGCCAAATTCTCACACCTGATTGAAAAATGTGAGTGGTTGCAGCTTTGCTTGACACAATTTCCAAAAGTATGTAAACTCAAACCGATGTAAGAAATGAAACCTATGTGTAAATGAAGATACTTCCTTCTTCAAATAGAAAGCACTGGGAGCGAGGTCACATTTAGCGATACACGTCCTGAGACTGGGACTGGGAAATAGCAGGGCTGTTCCCACTTCTGCTATCTTCGGAAGACTTCGGACGTCTTCGGAAGTTTTCAGACATCTTTGAGAATCTTCAGACATGTTTGTGCCATCTTCAAAAAATGCGGCACTCCCAGGATAAAAATCTCACGCCTATAACTCAGAAAAAATTGGCAGGTATAGGTCACCCAGGCCAGTCATCAGAGCAACCAAATTCATGTTTGGTTGATAGTCTGCCATTTCAAAGGAACAATCAGGATTTATTTAAATCAAGCACTACTAATTAAATAGAATGCCATCCAATGACGTCATCATTAAGGGACCGTTCATTAATTGTGGGTCAGGGAGGTCTGGAGGAAAATTAGGGGGGGGGGGCATCAAGAAAAATTTTAAACAAGGAGGGGGACTCCCAAAATAGTTTTGCCTGATAAGGGGGAGCTTTGAAAAAACATAAACTTAATTTTAAATCTTTTATTTCATCGAATAATCCTTATAAAAAAAAATAACATTATTGGATGTCTTGCACTCAGATGAACTTACCTCCTTAAAAATGTAAACTATGAAATTAGAATTTATATGACAGGTGGCACAAGATAGTGATCTGTCAATGTAACAATGGTAATTGCTCAGATGATTTTGCAAATTGGAAATACAAGCCTCTATATTTTCATGAAAGATCTCTTGACTGAATAGAGGAGTTTTCAATACAGTGTGCTGTTGAAGAGAACATGTTACAGCCTATGTTTAACATATGGAAGGGCAGAAAACATGTGCACTGATTAGAGCAAGAGAGAAACAAAAAAAAAAAGAAATGCAACAAAGCGGGAATCTTTCGTCGATCATGACTGGAATAAATTGCAAGAAAGTAGTAAACTACACTCCCTGACAAAACCAGAGCTGCAGCACTATCTAAAGCACTACAAACTTAATTCCTGTAACGGAAGGAAAGATGATTGGGTACAGAGGATCGTAAGTTATTTGCTATTAAGCGGAGTTGTTGACCAAGTGAGCATGGTAACATCCTCTGCAATATTAGACTCCAGTACAAAATATGGCAAGAATGTGACTGGTAATAATCATGTTAATAACACAAGCAAAGACAGTGATAGTGACAAAGGAGATGTTTACAGTTCTGAAGATGAGGTCCTGTTAGACGGTAGAGTGAAGGAGATGAAGAGGAGGAAGACTTTATAATGATCCCTGAAACAGTCACAACACGGTCTGGTAGAGTGGCTAGTAGGGTTTCAACTGTTGTTCTCCACTAATATTAAAAAGGTAGATTCGTTTTTTTTTCCTGGTTAATGAGTCGTTAATAAGGTTGTTGGAGAGGTGAAGGTAGGGAAGGGGGGGTTCGGAAAGATGTGTAAAGAAAATGGGGGGGCCTTGATAAAAATTACAGTCCATAGGGGGGGGGGAGCAGGAAAAATGTCTTGAATATTGCTTAGTTTTCCTCCAGCCCACCCCTATGTTTAATTAAAGAACGGTCCCTAATATGCTTCAATTCATGTAGAATATGAAGCAAGATTATCGCAAAGCCACTTCAGGAAATGTATGCACAGAAAGATCACCTGAATACAGATGACGTGGTATAGAACCGAAAGCACAATCTGCAATAAATCCTAAAGTAAAACTAAAGGAGAGGTGTTTACTTGGGTCGTGATGGGCGACTTCAACGCATGGCTGCACCGTTCACAGATAGTTTTTGCCAAGTTACTCATCGATTTGTGATAGAACAGCACCGCAGGTGGACGAGGCACATGACTTGCTTTGTGAGACTGGTAAGCCGCCATCTTACCTTGTTATTACAGTAAGCGACAGTCTAGTGCCCTTTACACGAAGAGGGTTCTCCCTTTCCTCTCCTAATCTCGTGCCCAGTCTCGTGCCCAGTGCCATCTTGTAAAGATCATGGCAGCAGTGGCGACAAGGAATTGTGAAAGTGTTGGCTGTGGACAGCCAGCAAAGCTGCAATGTCCTACTTGTATTAAACTTGGAATTCATGGAAGCTTCTTCTGTTCTCAGGTATGTACATTCACTAACCCGTGTCATTTGTCTGGTTTTTCGTATATTTAAAGTCACGACACGAAAATATACTGAGGTCGTTGAAGACAACTTAAATATACTGAGAAATTAAGAAGAAGTTCCACACGCATGCAAAGTTAGAGAAATGTACCTGACAAATTGCGATTAAAATTTTAACTGAAATGTTTTTATCAATGTATCTGGAAGAGTGCTGTAAAAGTTAAGCTTATTAGTAGGCTTATGTTCAACTTACCTTTAGAGACATCCGCCCCTTGGAAATTTTCCCGCGTTCGGATATTTTTAACTTTTCCAAAATCAGCTCAGAAAATGGACCCCCCCTCCCCTCTGGAAATTCCATTTTTGTCGCACACCCCCTGGAAATATTATCATTCCTTGTGGACACCAAAAATAAGCTATTTTTTTAGTGCAAGAAACCGAATTTTGATCCTTGCCTGTTTTTTTCAAAAAATTGGTGGATACTGTGACCAACACATCACCAGAAGGTACGTCGCCTACTTCAAGGATGCGTATCGCAGAATTTGCAATATGAAAATTATAGATTTAATACCATCAATTCCGCTTCGTAATTTTAACAAAACAGCCATTACTAAAAAAATTCATTTCCAAGACCGTTGAGAGAAAAATGCTGAAAAAGAAACGCTTTACACCACACCAGTGTAAAGCACAACAATCAAAACAACATAATTTTCAGTGCATGTTTTGTATCAAATTTCGGCGGATCAGATCATTGTAAGTATATATATGAAAGATTCAATTTTATTTGGAAGCTGAAAAATCAGAACTTTCCTGGCCATCAACAAAGATCTTACTGTTTTTAACGTTTCCAACGAGTTAAGTTTTCTTAGTCGTTCTTTTGTAGTGTCCCTTGCAGTTGCACTGTTATTTGGGTTGTCACATTGCAGTGCCAAATATTTTTCTTATGCAGCTCTTTGCTCTTGATCTTGCTCTACGAGTTGCGTGAGCGATTAGCAAAATAAGTCTTCAATTTGCCGGGGAAGTACACCACAGTATTGTCACAGTGTACATTCATAACTCTGGCAGTAAATTCCTGCAAATGTTTGCCACAGGTTTTTATTGTGTGAGTACCATAAAACACGCTTCGTTTGGCGTAAACACAATATTTATATCAATATTAGCAACGGCTAATTGAGATCACAAGAAACACTGGTTTGGTCTGCTTTATATTTTCAAATATCAGTCCTGCATTGGGATTAAAAGAATTCAGATCATATTAGTGATATATTTTTTTCTTTATTAATAAATAGTACATGACATTCAGAGGAGAGCAACTTCATTTGCCACACATCCGAGGTGTCATGCATGAGTGATCACAACAACAGGCTGCGCCAAAAATACCTTCCAATTTTAATTAATGCCATTCATTCGGCCCATGAGAGGAGCAGTTTTCAGGCGTGATTCACAAGCCTTTTTTCTGTTTTTATCCAGTAACAGCTTCACTTGACAAGCAAGCAACCACTAAAAATGGGTGTCAAACAAATTTTTGTTCCATTGTCTTCGGCTTTTATGTGGAAATATTGAAGCAGCAAGTCATCTATCTAATTTCTGCTGATTTACGGCTCGCTTAAAAATATATTTGCCTCCTGAACTATAATTGTTACTGTACTGTTTTCCTCATTCAAGAATCATTGTTAATGAGATAAGAGGTCTGTTATCTACCGATTCCAAATTTCTGCTAATTCAATGTTGATGCACTCTCTCAGTTCAAACACTATTTTTCATGCTTGCAATGACAACTTAAAAATGCGGCAAAATCTTCCAGCTGAAACGATACAAATAGGAGTGACAGATGTACTTGGTCAAGTGCGACAGATATATTTTCAATCAGTCACGATTAACTCGTCTACTTTCCACAACATGCTCTTCGATCACCAGCCACTACTCAGGAAAATGATCTGACTCTAGCGGCGACAGAATATCAAGCCTAACTAGCACAAAAATATTCATTCTGTGCTTTAAATATTTAGCAAGATTTATTCCTTTGCGTTCACGACTCGAGAAGCAAAATGCAAACAATGAAACTTTACGTACAACTGTATGAAAATTGAGACTGGTCTGGAAAAAAAATCCATTGAGACAACCCCCCTCCCCCCCTTCGGAAATTCCTGGGCCTTTGACTCCCCCTCCCACCCCCACCGCCACCCCCCGGAATTTCCAATCCCTTCTGTGGGGGGGGGGGGTATGGATATTTTCTGGAACTACACAATAAGCTTTGGTCAAGTCACGCAATGGTCACTTATTGCTTTCAGCAATCTCTGATATTTCAACATTTGGATGTGGTTGATGTCAACACAAACAGGCCCATTTGAACTCATTTCCCAGCTGACAACATCCATTTAAATGAATCATGTAGATTTATTCATTCACATCTCTCTACTGTTTAATTTTATTGAGCTTATTGATGTACTGTTTCATCAATGGTGATATCTGACAGAATTTTGACACCTTTTGTTGACAATTTACTATTTGTTACCATATGTTTTACTACCAGTTTATTTTGAGTCATGTCAGTAAGTTGATACTATAAATATGCTCTAAAGACATGTAAACCGTAGTTGGTTTCTTTCTCAATTTTACATCCAACTCACATGATTGAAAGAAAGAGCTTGCTGTTTACCCTTCTGTTATTTCCAGGATTGCTTCAAGCAAAACTGGAATGAACACAAGAAAGTGCACAAGACAGCTAAAGCTGCAGGTAGCTAATTAGTATTTTAATTGTATATAATTGGGAGGCATGGTGGCCTCATGGTTAGTGTGTCTTCGGAGCGAGCAGTCCAGGTTCAATCCCCGACACTGGGCAAGACAGTTTACTCTCGCAGTGCCTCTCTCCACCCAGGTGTATAAATGAGTACCAGCAAACGTAATGCTGGGGGTTACCCTGCGATGGACTAGCATCCTATCCAGGGTGGAGTAGAAATATTCCTAGTCGCTTCATGCTACAGAAACCAGGATAAGCTCCAGCCTGATGGGCTACTTGGCTTGTATGCAGACTTTATCCTCATTACAAGTAAGGGGTGTGTTACGCTCTGGATATTACCTACATTCAATTTCAGTATGTGTCTTAAGTATGATTGTCCTTAAAAAGTCCTGTTTAAGCTGCCTCTTTAATGAAATTAGAAACTTTGACTGTACATGTACTGCTTTACTTGAACCTGTAGCTGGTCAAAGGTGTCAGTGGTGTTCCTAGCAGTATCTAAGGAGTTCATTTGTTGAGCAGCCCCTAAACAAGCTTAATTCAAGCTAATGATGTGGAAATATGTCAAAATTAATTAAAACAGGATTTTACTGAAAACAATAAAGTTTATCCATGTGTATGGTATCACACTAAATTACATTTCAGCGCATGCACACATGTTTCATGGTATTTCAAGACACATTAAACACTGTACTGTAGGTAATATGTTATGTAGTACTGTAAGATAATAATACTGATTGATAAGATAACCAGACAGCTTCATGCTTTCACAAGAACCTGCTTTAATCCTCTGTAGGAAAAAAGATGGATTGGTACATTTACCCATAGTTCTTAGCACACAAAAACCTTAAAAACGTTCATAAAAATGTACAGAAGAGTTACAAAATCTTCAAACCTGGCATAAACAATGTCCTTCGTACAGGGACAAATATTGTAAAAGTTTGGCTTTCTTTGTGCCTTACAGGCTGTGTTAGGTTTGCAAGGTATTGTGGTAAAATGTACAGCCTCCATCTTTTTTCCTACGGTGGATTACCAAAAAGGTTACATATAAGTCATGTGACAACCATAATGCAGGCAAACAAGATAATTAATTCAAGGTAAGTTTATATCATGATAACACCAGTCAAATTGACAAATTTAGCAAAACAATTCTGCTATCATTGTTGTTATAATTATAATTTTTGTGGTAACTCATGCATCAGTTATATTAATTTTATTTTGTTTCTTGAAGCTACGATAAAGGATATGAAGCCCGTGAACTACAATCCCTGGCCTGGGTATAAATTCACAGGAGTATTGAGACCTTGGCCAAAGGTAAAACACAGTTTAACCCTAACATTTAGGTGAAAAAAGCATTTTTCTAAACGCAGTACTAGGAGGAAAGATATCATTCAATTTAGGGTGAAAACTATACATGATCCGTAATGGTTAAATGTGTTCTGTGCAATCCCCTGAGTAGCAAATTCTAACATAATTATTGTTTATGTGGAGTGTTATTCCTGTTTGGTGATGTTCTATTTCCTACACAGTGAACTGTATTTGATGACAGACAAATATGATTTTCAAAATTGAGTTCAAATAAACTTAACTGAGTGCGTGGCCCAAAATGTATGTTCGTCTACTCAATATAATCAGACTCTGTAAGCAGCAATCATGTGAAGTCAACTTTTATCTGGCTATAATGTGAATAAAGATGTGGTAATTAGAATGAACATGTACATTGTACTGATTGAATGATACTATTTTAATCTACTTTCAGTAGTTGCAATGTACTAAGCAATCAGTGTGGCATCAACATTTTTGAAATAATTATTGTTTCAGGGTTGTCAATAAGGGCTGGTAACTGGCCAAAACAGCTGGCTACTGGCCAATTTTTTGGCTACCTACTTTCGTCTCACCTTACCATTACTTTTGATTTGGAACCTAAAAAAAAAAATGAAAAGCTCCCACAAAACTATCATAACGTCTGAGTCGAGGTAAAGATGTATTTCAAGAGTTTTAACACATTTTCCTTTCCCACACGTGATGGAAGCATTTAATAGATTGAAGTGTTGTGAAATGCCTGGAACAGTTTCACAGAACTGAAACCCAGGCTTTTACATGTACTAAAATGGCATCTGGGCCAAATAAATGGAAGCCATCATTGACAAGTACATTTTCTCACTCTCAGCTGAGTGAGCAGCACCCTAAAATGCCTAAATACACTTAAGAAAAAAGGATTTGAAGTCTACTTCATATTTCCATTAGTGGGCCACCAGTAAAAGAATATAAAGCGGTAGTCAACAAGGCAATGATGTTATCCAGGCATTATGGAAGAAAAAGAGGCACAGGAGAAAACTCCCAAGGTCTTCTCATATTCAGCAGAAAGAAAGGATAACACCAAATTCACAGGAAGATTATAAATAGGAAAGATTTTCTGGTTGAGACCAGTGAGATTTTGAGTGAAAGTTTTTAATTTTATAACGTGGTAAAAAAAAGTCAAAGGTTTGATTGTTCTCTAGGCCCAAATACTGACTGGAAAACGCTGAAAATAGTCCATCATTTCAAGGGGGCATGACCCAGGCCGCTTAGGAGGCTAGTTCCTTCAGCATTTGAAAAGTAGCCTACCGCCCTCTTTGAAATTTGGGACATCTACTTCTCAAACTCATTAATAATTCATCAAGTTAAAACAAAGAAAATCACAATGGTACCGTGAAGGAAGTTTGGATATCTGGGGCCGGTTTCTTGAAGGTTCCGAAAAGTTTTTGCACCTGAAAAGCTGTAGCAAAATCTCAAACCTTTTGACTACAGAACTGTTTTATTCATATATTCCTAATAAGAACAGAGGTTCTCTTTATACAAGAAGTTTCAGGTTTATACACCTCTCTGTCTTTAAATACCAATTAACTAAAAATGGCTTTTTGGGCCAGAAAAGATTCCGGGGATTTGGAGAAATGGGCCGCTGGTCTTAATTAGCATAAATTTTGACGATTTTACTTCTCCCTTAACTCTTAGGTTTTGTTTTGATTTAGAAGATACATGTATATCAAACACTTGAGACAGTGTTTCATCAGCTATCCAAACACCTTGAGTTCTCTCTTCTTGGTGTTCGGATATCCCAGTGAAACACTGTCTCTTGTGTTTGATATATTACTTCAAAACTTATTGACAGCCCTGTATTGATAATTAAGCACTTTCACGTTTAAATTAAGAGTCATTAGACGAGTGTTTGTCTGTAACTGAAATTGCTGAATTTGTTTCATGTATTCTGGCTTGTTCAAACTGAAGACAACTTTGTGACCTGCAGTCATTAAGTTCAATTAATGGAGCTAATGGTTTAATTAATGGTTATTGTTGCTCTCAGTCTCCTAGGAGAGAGGTACCAGACCACATCCAGAAACCAGACTATGCAGAAACTGGTTTGTGCATGTTATTAATTATTATAGTGTATCAAGGAGATTTTATGGAGTTATTAATTAAAAGTTTATAATCTGTGTTAACGAACTTCCAATACTATTGGTCAGTAGCTGTAACTCTCTTCCTATCAACATGTGATCTCATTGGCTACTTTGAGGACACGTGAATCTAACAAACAAATGAAAAGTTATGTTTCCCACCAAAAGTTGCTAGTCTATGATGCCAGAGGATACTGTGTATATGGACTGATGACCTCTGTTACACATGGATCTACTAAATTTCTTTGTGTGGAAAACCAAATAATTGTGTTTCTCTTGTATCCCAACATTAATTTTCTTGAGGTAGAAATTTTGGGAAACAAAATTAGCTCTTTCCCTCAGGACCAGATATTAAGGCCTTATTCCTGCCATTCCCAACCCTTTTATGCTCTGGCACTATTGACATTGTATTCTTGTGGCAAATAAATGTTTGGCTGTAGTTGTTGTTGTTAGAAGTGAATATGTGAAAGATTATACATTTGAACTGCGAAGAAAGACATGAAGATATGATTGATCATCACCAGTTATATGTACAACTTAAGGTGCCTATGAAATGAAAAATGATTGCTGCTTATTTGAAAGGTTTTTCAAAATAAAGGAGAATGGCATTTTCCTTTTTGGAATATCTTCCTTTGTTTCAGAGATATTGACATTTTTGTATTATGCAAATTAGGAAAGTGATGACGTCATAAGTAGTGCAACTAAAATGGTAAAACAATGAATAAAGAATCGGGTAGGATGAGCAGCCCTATCCCCCCTGCCCCCCCACACACACACACCAGGATAAAAGGGTCCTAAGTGTTAGTTGTCAAGGAGTGAAATTGAAACTTTTTCTACTAGTATCGCACTCATCCACATGCTCAAAACGTGTCACTTTTGGTGGACTATCCCAGAGTATTTCATTTACATGGTGTCTTCTGTCAGAATGCTGCATTGCAAGTTGAACGGCATTATTGGTCATATCACCACTCATGTTGCAAGTTTCAGCAAAATATTGTGCAAATGAGAACTCTGTCTACTTGATTTTTAGCTATAACTACTATTACTCATATGTTACCTGTAGTACCTTGCCTTAATGCCTGAATTTTGTTACCACTGGTAGTGTGAAAGGTGATCTGTTTGCATTTCTCCAATTTGCAACCATTTTGGTTGCCTTTAGAAGCAGAACATGTGCATTGTAAATCATATTGGGCAATTTAGTTAATGAAGTTGTAATTTTGATCAGATACTTTGGAGATTATGCCAGCACTTACTTAAAAGGTTAATGAGAGTTTTGTTTTCAGGTGTCCCTCTGTCAGAAATCAAATCCAAGCAAAGCATGCAGATTAAAGTTCTTAATGAGGAGGAGATTGAGAAAATGCGTGTTGCATGCAGAGTAAGGTTATCTACATGTAGAAAATACATGTAAATATATCGGTGCATAATTATCTGTATAATTATTATGAGTAGAAATAAGGCACACTGTAGCGTAGCTTATTAGGCAAAATGTTCATCAAATTTATCAGGAAATAGTAGACATGTTCTCCAAATATCACCAATTATGTCACCCTTATTATTTCAGCACCCCATGTTTTTATTTCCATTGGAACTCTACAATAGTCAAATCCCACTGTGGGTATATTAATCAAAATTGAATATTCAATTAAATCAGGCACTATTAAATTAAGGAGCTTTTAAGAAGAGACTACATGGCCCAGCAAGGTTGCAGCTTTAATCCTCACCATGTTTAAACAAAGTTTATTGTATTGTATGTGGATCAGTTGTCTGAAGTGACAGCAATATGCTGATGTGGACCCAGTTGTTCGAAAGCCAATAACTATTTTTATATTTATATTTCATTAACTATTACAGTGTTCCAGATAAGTGAGGTCTCAGGTCAAAAACCTGACAAGGTCAGCTACATAACCTGACAAATTGCTAGAAAAATTTGTAATGATTTGGTGGAAGCAGTGGAAATTGGCCCTTATTGACACCCTGCTTTGAAAACTTATCTGGAACCCTGAATTATTATAATATTGCAATGATATTTCAATAATAATTATTACCAGAAGTGTTCTTATCTGCCACAGTTATTTGAAGGTCCAGTTTGTGCTAAAGGAAATTGTGACCAATAATACTATTACTTATTTTGATAATTTTAGATATTACATTTTTATAAATCTAAAATTAAATGTTAGTTGGCATAGATTTGCTTGATCCTGCTCTGAACAACCAGGATATCAGTGTTGAAGTTCTCTTACTAACACTAGATTTTATTGAACCCATTCACGGATGGTTATCTTGTCTATTATTGTACTTTAATTTATAGTTGGCAAGGGAAGTAATGGATACTGCAGCAAGAAATGTCAAAGTTGGCATCACCACTGATGAACTGGACAGGATTGTTCACGAGGTGCACTATAATATATTAAATGTTTGCTCATATTAGGTGGTACAAGTATCAGACCAGCAGACACCTTTCTCCAGCTCTTTAGTCTTTGCTAGTGTTGTTGCTCACCCTGAATGGGTTGCTAAATGACAGACAAAGCACACAGCATTATTTTCATCAGACTGGATGATCTGATCAAATAATCAACTGTATGTGTTTTTAGTTGTCATCTTAAGATACAATGTATATTTATGCACTTAAATAGACAGGAGTAGAACTGTCAGCATAAAATAACCCTTGTCTGTTTCTACAGGCTTGTCTAGAGAGAAACTGTTATCCATCTCCACTTAACTATCATGGATTTCCAAAGTCATGTTGCACGTAAGTTAGTGGTGCATGTCTTTCACTTTCTGAAAAACTTGCACATTGTCAGCTCCTTGTTAATTGAGCTGCAGCTTATCCATAAGAACATTTAGCTTATTTTATTCCTGGTCAATAGAGAATTGGTTCATGCTTAGCACGCGTATATCGAGTTATGGATGCACGCAGAAAGTTTGGATAGCACCATAAATTTTTGAAAATTTATGGCAGCTCTGAACTCACAATGCAGAATTTATTAAACTTTGCAAAGAGTAGCACCTTATCATGCTAATTACAATTTGTTAATAACAAATGGGGGTCCCTGAACTCGTTTTTGGGTTATAAGCTCTTAAAGCTAAAATTAAGGGTGTTTTTAACAGGTTATACTGTTGCTATGGTAACCTATTATGCCACAAAGATTATCATTATTGGTTCACCAATGGCTCCAGGGGCATTTACGTGATACCAATATTGTAGTATCACTTGACAAACAGAGGTAGTATTCATCCATCAAAGTATAGCTGTTGGAAAAGTACTGGAAACTGTTCAGTTGCCAGCCTCCTTAAGCAGACACCAGCCTCACTAGATCCCAATATTTTCTTCCTATATTTTCTGCAAACCAACACCTTTGAAGCAGACACCTCAGTCTACAGTTGTGTAGAAAGCAGACACCAGTATATGTCCTTGAGATCATTCCCAGATGCCACAGTTCTTTTGGTCAACACCAAATATAAGGACCTCTGGGCAAAATCAAAAGATGAGCCAGCATTAATTGAAACAACTCCTCTCTCTACACATCTTCACAAACCAGGTGTTTTATTAACAGCCAGGCACGGAGCAAATTGACCAGCTGTGTGCACAATTTGCTTACCTGTCTTGCCTGCTTTTAGTTCACATCTTGAAGAATTTTTTTTACATATACATGTAACGAATGTTAAACTAAAAGATTTGCCTGCCTGAGAACACCAATTGCTTTCCTGCTGAAAACGTAAAATAGGAACCATTGTCATACTTGGATGCATGTGCAAAATCAAATCAGGACCAGGATTTTCTGGTTGCAGTTTTTTATTTACCCAGAGCATTGGGCATGTGGTCACTGCTGACAGTAAATGTTCAGGCTTTGGGGACAAGATTGGTGAGGGTCCTGTAGGTGTGTGTTTGATCTTAGCTGCTAGTCAACACAATTATTCAAACAATTGCAAGCTTTATTCTTGCAGATTGACACATATTTATGTCTTTTAATTGCCTTCGAAGAACGCAATCCTAATTTTGACCTGCAGCTTTCTAGAGTTGGTTTCCCTGTGCATGGTGATATGCAGAAAAATCCACATTCCTGTAAGGACACCAAAATGGCCACCCCACTTGATTTTTGCAGGGGCATGGCACAGCCAGTAAACTGGTACTGTTTAATGCTAAGACATGTGATAAGACATGCACGCGATTGCAAATGCCAGCTTAAATTTGTGCTTCCAGCTTAGAATAATGTACTTCGTAATTTAAATATTCTATGAAACTTGTGAGTCTATGAGGTCTATGGAAACTGGGGGCATCACGCAACTTATCAACAAATCGTGACCTCTTCACTAGCATGGACTTTGACATTAAGCATATCTGACTGTAAAACCTTGGTTGTTGCCAAGACAACGGTTGAATGTCAGCTGGTGAAATTGTTTATTTAAGGTATATATATTAAAGTGAGGGTGTCGAACACACTCTCATGATCTCTGATTACTACTACTTTTATGTTGCTTTTGAGAGTATGAATATGCTCAAGTCAACAAGTCAATGGCCCTTAAAATATGAGTAATACATGTATGTTTAATTTAGAAAACAGCCCTAAGAAAATATGTGCACTGATTGGTTGAAAAGTGTGTTTCTATAACTCGATAGAAGCACAGAACTAGCACGAACTGTTCATGTACTGATGGCAAGAGCAAAGAGAATTTACATTTTGATGATCAAAGTAAACAAGCTGTTTTTCTTTTTTGTTGTCACTGTGTTTTCTAAGAGAATTAGAAAACATGTTCTCCATGTTTCTATCAAGTATAGAACACTCGTGGAAGTTTGGGAGAACTCGAAAAAGCTGTGGAAACACTCGCCTGGAGCTTGTGCTCTCACAGCATTTCTCATTCTCCCAAACTTCCACTCGTGTTTCTATAACTCGATAGAAACAGGGTACATGTTTCTATTTCTTAAGTACAGTGTATGTAATATATGTAACCTGTGCTTTGGAATGCAGAATTATAAATTGTTTAATTGTTGAACAATTTTGGGGATAACGGCTTTATTAGACACAAAATGGTGCTCTTTTCAATCCCATAATTCTGTTTTGCACAAACATTTCTTCATTCAAGTGCTTGCTGCCCTGACTGTGCACAATCTGAGATTATTTCTAAATTCTATTGTTTTGAAACAGATCTGTCAATGAAGTAATTTGTCATGGTATTCCTGACTTGAGACCCTTGGAGAACGGCGACCTGTTGAACAGTAAGTTGTTTTGTCTTCTAAGGGTATTGTAGATTATATTCTCCAGCTTAGTGGCTGTTTCCTTGGTAACAAGTCTGACCCTTGCTTTAGGGATACTCTTCACATAAATCTTCTGCTAAGCTGTTCATGTACATGTTGATGTACAGGGTCAATGACTAGTGGGTAATTAGCAGCATCACGATAGCATTAATGAGAGGGAGGGCAATTTTATTCCTACTACTTATGAAATTAATACACTTAATTTGTACTTGGCAAAAAGCTGCTCAATACATATTGCAATTATTTTGCTTTTTTCCAGTGAGTTACATATATTTTTATTACATGTTTTGGTGTGTAGTGTCGCTGTATATTTTTACGAGTTGTGCTGTATTTTGATGAGCCCATAGGGCGAGTCAAAATACAAACAACAAGTAAAAATATAAAGCGATACTACACACTAAAACATCTAATAAGAGATTTATTATCCAGCTGCTGTAGTCAATAAATGTTTCAATGAAAGAGGGAGAGTGTGACAGTTTTGTGTGCACACAGGTTTTCTACCGTACAAATAACTGTACAATATTGCTGTATATTTGTACTGTTATTTGGACAGTATTCACTGCAGTTGGATAATAATGTCAGTTACTACAGATTGTGAATGTGTTCTTTCAGAAAATATCTATAAGTCCATCTCACCCCTGCTTAAAATTCCCTTTTGGTTAATGCTTTCCTTTAAAACTTTTGGCTTTTAAGACACCCCAGCCTCTTGAAATTTCCAACGACTTTCCATGACGTTGGTGTGGATATTTTGAGGAACCTCACAGTACGTGTTGAATGTTGCATTGACCCCAACGTATGCAGTTTAAATAGTTGTTTTTCATATGTTGATTACCCTGAGAATAACTTTTCATCTTGTGTTTCAATCTGTAGTTGACATCACTATATATTACAATGGGTTTCATGGAGATCTGAACGAGACATACTTTGTTGGTGAAGTGGATGAAGAAAGCAAACAGCTGGTCAAGGTGACTTATGAGTGCATCAACCAGGCCATAGCAGCAGGTACTTTGACCTAGAATCCAGTATCATCGTCTCCCTTCAACTGTTGAAACAGGAGAATGAAGCTGAAAAATCTGTTTAAATCAATAATGGTACTGTATTTGCAGTATATAGATGAAATGGGTATTTCACCCATAAGTTTGAGGAATCTGTGGGATAAATCTGCTGCTGAGTGACAAAAGACATTTTGTTGCTAGGAATTTCCAAAGCATTCAGGATTGGTTGTGAACTATTGGAAACACAGTCACTCCTAAATTATCTTGATGTCCTGTTCACAACCTGTCTTTAATTACCATATCCATTACGTGACAGCATGTTAGTAGAGGGCAAAGCTTTGGCTTAAAATAGAGTAGTACTCTAATGATACGGTTTGCAACAAGAAAGAACAACTCTGTGTTAAGCACTGAGAGCCAGAAACATGACACCTTTGAGAATATTATGAGAGCAGGCAAGTAATAAACTAAGTATGAGGACTTCACTGGAAGAATGTCAACCCAGGCTCATGGCATTGTGAGGTCTGCCAGAAAAAGCACAAGACCACTGCTCTCTCAGTAGGGTCCTGATCAAGCTAATAACAAGTTGTAACTTTATGATTGAGAAAAGCTGTGAAAATGTAACCCACTTCAATACTTCGAACATGTCGGAATTGCAGTTATTGGTATATTGGCCCTCTCAAATATTTACCATTTTAATAATAATGATACAGAACTTTTATAATCTGTTGCAGTTAAGCCTGGTGTTAAATACAGAGAGATTGGTAACATAATTCAAAAGCATGCCCAAGCACATGGCTTCTCTGTGGTGAAGAGTTACTGTGGCCATGGAATTCATGAGTAAGTAAATGATTATCTTATATGAACTGCAGTCACATGTTAATGTGTGACGTTATCTTTTGACAGGTTGTTCCATACTGCACCAAGTGTTCCTCATTATTCAAGTAAGTACATTGACACCCGCAAACTGATTAAAGTAGCTTGTGATTAGCACTGTGAACAGCCTAGCTGCTGGGTCATACAGCCTGTGGATGAAATAGCTCATTAACCAAATTAGCAAACAATAGATCTACCGTTTTGTATGGTTTGGGATTTTTATTTACTCCAGTAGTCAGGTAAGTCACCTTGTTAGATGAAGCGTCACTTATTCCTACAATGGCGTTGACTGGGCTTTCAGGAACAAAGTACAACCCAGAAATAAATTGTACTCCTTGGTTAGCGAGATTTAACCCTGTCTTGCATGAAGTACAAAGTGGCTTTCAAACAAGCCAGGCCAAAGAACTATCTCTTGATCTTTGACGCACCCTCTCTATTTGTGGATTACCTTTAGTTATTAGTCTGTCAGCAGATTGTGACAGGTTTTACCATATGAAGATGGAAAGCCTTGACTTGGTATCTGTCATTGATGCAGTACAAAACATACACATATATCCTGCACTGTACATATACATATTAGGTTTGTATGTTAGGAAGTGAGGTCCTGAAGCAAGACTCCTTCAACATTTTGCAAAGTACTTTGTAGTTTGAGAGCACGTACCAGACATTTCTAAAACACAGTAAAGATAGCGTTATTATTTCCAAGAATATCCAACTGGCCATTTAGAGTGTAAAAATGAGAATTTTCGTCTATTAACATACGTGTATATGAATTTTTCTTTTTGTATTGTCTAAATCAAACCTTCCTTAACAGTTCCTTTTCGTACATAGCTAGTGACCTTTTGAGTTACTGATTGAAGCATCTATCTGTGCATTCAAAATTGTTATTGTTTACAGAAAATAAAGCCGTTGGTGTTATGAAGCCAGGACACACATTTACCATAGAACCAATGATTTCACAAGGTATGGATGATGTATTCTGTCCACAGATCGACAGATGACCCCACAGCATGCTTGAACGTTCACTGCCTCAGTCCCAGTTAGGGACAGTATTCTGTACAAGTGGTACTTCCAAAAAATAATAATCGTGTATATGCTTGGACAGAAGAAGATAAATACCGTAATTTTTCTCTCGTTTGTAGTGCTATTTAGGAGACTGGTTTAGCAAGCTGTTTTTACTGTGCTTCGTTCCCCTGACCATGTGCAATACAATTACACAGCGCTGGATTTTCGGAAGTAACATGTTATAAAATAATTCTCTTATCTCTTGTTAGTTCACGTAATATCCGCTGTATTTGTAACAGTGTAATTTCACGATTATGCTGCTGATTGTGGTGATGAGTGGCAAAATGTTTCAAGGTATAAGACAAGATTTAAGATCCTGGCACTGAAGTTCAAAGCAAAGGCGTCGTTACTTTTGGGACTCAATTATTGTTAATTATACCTCCTGTAAGATTCACTAATGCTGTAAAATGTATTGACTTCAGGAACTTGGCGAGATGAGATTTGGCCTGATAACTGGACGGCAGTTACACAGGTATCTAAACTTCATGATATTTGACGGTTGTTTGATCAGCGAGACATAAAGAGGCAAACCTGAAGACTAAAGTAGATGATATGAACAGGCTGGCCTTGATGAGTGTTGCGATCACACAAAAAATGAAGCCATTAATTTCTGGTTAATCCATGGTTTTGTTTGGAACAAAGGAGAATTTTTCATATAAGAAACATGTATTTGGTTTGTCATGGTAATCCCGGAAAGTCATGAAAGAATCGTGAAGTTTTAGGCGAGAAAGTGTATAAATGTGTTTTTATGAATCTGCTTTTCCACATACTAGCGGTCTGTCAATAGTGGATTCTTTGGTCAGACGTTTTCTTGAAAAGAAAAATTTTTTTCTGTGGCATTATGGGTGACATGGTTACTCGCATCACTAGGCGAGGAACGGCAGCCAGGGGCTTACACGATATGCCATCACTCCACATTGTGCTGCCATGATCATTGTCTCCATTTAACACGGAAACCATGCTTCAAGACCTTTTGCTCCCGTCCGATAATAATTCAAATAATCATTCCTTTTAGGATGGTAAGAGATCGGCTCAGTTTGAACAGACCTTGCTAGTGACGGACATCGGATGTGACATCCTGACTCTAAGACCTGACGACAACGGACGAGCTCACTTCCTGTCTCAAATGTAAACTGCCCCAGCTACTCGTCAAGTTGCCTTATAAGGAGATTACAAACAATGTGTGAATGAAGCAACTGTAAATGTCACGCTAGTATTGAAGTAGGTACTGGTCATCTGCCAAACATTTCCATTGACTTAAGAAGGACGCTCCACCCAGTAACGTTCGGATCAAAAGAAATCCATCTAGTGCGTAAATCTCCTAGATTATGACATTTTTTTCTGTGGAGTTCTGATTTGTTTCAACTATTAGTCTGAAAAAAATAGGCTCGTTTCGTGTCTTAGTGATGTCATGACAATAGTTTGAACGCCATAGAGAAGAGTAAAAGCTATAGAAGATCGTGGTAAAAGTAATTCATGGAGATATTTGGTGTTAGTAGCTGTGGAAATAGAGTGCCGTCAGACACCGCAAGCAGGATCTCTTAGAATCTTCATACTCGCCACTTAGTTATTTTTTAAAAAGACTAGTTATGGAAACGTTAAAATAAGCCAAGAATTAATCGCATCTGAGGATAAACGCCGGGATAATTTGAACTATCAAATTATGCCTTAAGTGATGCACTAAAATCAAAAAGCTGGACACCAGCAAGTCAAGACTTGTACAACTGTTTACAGTGATTTGTTGGTATGAGGAAGGTTTGCTGTTCATACGATCGTAAACTGTATGCTCTTTATAGTGGACATGGTATTGACTCTTCGCGAGATTTTGATATCATTTTTATTTTCGGGCAAAGCGAGGAGAAATGAGCCATTTTCGATATATTAAAATTGTAACGCGGCTCTGAGACTTAGGGGAATAAAGAAGAAATCGCATTTAGGATAAGGAATGAATAATTAATTTGTTTTGTTTTATTCCCCAAAGCCTCGGAGCCAAGTTAAAATTTTTAACAAAGTTGTAAGCCGTACTCAGCGTTAATAAAAGTCAATATTTCAACAGTTCCACTTGTCCAGAATTGTTGCTTGTTTGAAAACGTACTAGTTGTGGGTTTACAAAAAAAGGAAGAACACTGAAGACGAGCGATAGCCATGCGGGTTACTGAGAATCCATGACAGATCCAAAATAGGCAGCTTCGGATTATAATGCCATTATAATCCGAAACCTTTTTATTTTGCATCTGTCATGTGTTCTCGGTAAACCCGCGTTGGTAGATTTATAACGATTTTTTGTCAGCAGCGTTCCCAGAACATTAATCAAAATTATTGACCAAAACAGACGAAACTAAACACGGTCGACTGAAAGAAAGCTGCTTTGTTTTACGTGTTTGTATAGCCTACACACCAGCTCCGCCCAAAAGCTTTCGGTTAGGTATTTGACGAGTTGAAGTCGAAACTACCATGAGGGTATAATGCATACACCTGAAGGAGTAATGATGTCATATCAGAAGCATATCACCTATGCTTCTGGTCATATCTAAAGCACCTTTTTGTAGAACTCGGAAGGTAAATATTTTCCACTGTACCCCGACACTGAATTGGATGATTGTTTCAGTACCTGTCAAACCAGTGAAATAGCCCAGAATAAAATTGCAGCTTTATCAGACAACATATCCTACTACTTCGCGCAATA
>NC_138152.1:19156971-19189471 GCF_964199315.1 Orbicella franksi | reverse complement strand
CACGATTTTTAACCAATCAGCGCGCGTATTTTCTTAGGACTGTTTTCTAAATATATATGGTACTCGGGCCATGTTGGTTTACTGAATTTACGGGCTTTCGAAACAAAAATTACACGGCTTATGACGGATTTACCTCAAGACTACCTTGCCATATAATAAAGATGGGCCTATTTCCGGACCGAAAGTGTTTCGAGAAAATCAAACGATCACAGACAATCATGACTAAAACACCACGTTCGTACATACGAGTAACATACGGGTACATACGAGTACATACGAGTACATACGAGTGACATACGAATACATTCGAGTAACATACGAGTACATACGAGTACATACGAGTGCATACGAGTCACATACGGATACATGCAGACACATACGGTAACATCCAGGTTATATATGGATTTTAAATGTACTTATGTTAAGAGAATAACCAAAATTTGCAAATTTGAAAGATAGTTAAACTGTTTTACCTTACTTGAGGAAAGGGAGAGGGGTCCAATTCAACGAATGAAAAGACACCCCACCCCCCTCCTCCCCCCGCCCCCCCCCCCCCCCACCACCACCACTCCAATAAAACAGTTGCTGGATTTGGTTTCTTCAAAATAACAAAACTGTCACAGCCGCAACTGTGACCACAACACTGTTTTAGAGTGTTAGCAACTGCTGCAAAGTAGTTGTAAAGAACTCTCCAAAACTTAGGCACTTGTAACCCCGAAGGCTAACGATGGATGAAAGAAGTCTCAGCCAGATAAGTTGCCTGTTTTCATTACGACCAAGGAAAGAATGCATCACAATGGAAACATTTACAGAAAGGCACACAACTGTGTAATAGTCGCTATTCTACCTTAATTTATTAGCTAGTCTTAAGGATAAACTGTTCTTCTTCGGAATTTGTCCGCGTTACACTTGATACATATTTTCACGGATAGCTCAGGCTAGATGATGGAAAAATAGAGCAAAATTCCGCGCATTTAACGGAGCTGGTTTTAAACTGATAAAGAGTAAAATACAGAATCGAACTGGAAAGCCCAGAAATAAACGAGCCTTATCAGAAGTTCAACGCTACTAAGCAACAAGACTTAAAAATCGTCCATAAATATGGAGCAGATATGGTTAACTGCTGTTAAAACAATACAAAATGAGAGTTCCTAGAAACGAAGAAATCATATTAACAGGCTCTTTCGCATGACTTTAGGAGCACGATTCTTTCTTGTAATGCAGTCAAAATTGGCACGGTGTCGGTCACGTGACGAGGGACTTGAAAACGCTCTGCCACATTTCTCGCAGGTGTAAGGTTTGGCTCCCGTGTGCATGTTGATATGAAACTTCAGTTCGTAAGACTGCGCGAACGCCTTTCCACAGTATTCACACACGCATGGCTTCTCTTTTGTGTGCGTGCGACGCACGTGGCTGTCATGTGCTGCGTGTGATGCGAATGCACGCTCGCAGTGCCTGCACTTGAAGGGTTTTTCCCCGCTGTGCTGACGGATGTGCGTCCGTAGAATGGAAGAAGCCGTGAAGGCCTTGACACAATGTGGACACTTGTAAGGTCTTTCACCACTATGTACTCGCATGTGTTTGTTGAGGCTGGATGACTGAGAGAAGCGTTTACCACACACTGTGCATTGGTGAGGGCGGTGTTTCTCGTGCACGTGAAGAATGTGGATACGAAGGCGATCCCGCTTGTCAAATGAGCGGTTACACACTGTACAGGGGAACTTCCGGTCTCCTTGATCAACACAGCGCGTGTATTTAAGGTGGCGGTCTCTGTAATATTTGTAGGCAAACACTTTACCACAGCGTTCACACGAGTAACTGCCAAACGCACCTGCAATGATTCCAACTTAATGTAAATTTTTAAAATACGTTGGAGAAGCAAACAGGATGTAAAAATTAAAGAAAGACTTGACGGAGGTTGCTACGAATGGGTTTTCAAATGAAACAATTGGTCACGATTTTAACAAGTTACTGAAAATACGACTCATTATTATTTTTGTCATTGGAGAAGTGTAAAACTGCAAACTCTTTATTCGTCCCGGGATCACTTCATGTAGAATTTGAAGTTGCCTCGTTCCCTATTAAACGTGAAATGTAGTGTTTAGTGCGGCCTCACCTTGTCCAGTCTCGTTGATTTGTTCTTTCCGTGGTGCAGTCTTGATTCCAGTTGGAATCCCCATGAACATATGATAGCGGTGTCCATACCAAACCAGCAGTTCTTCACCATGTATAATTTCTCGGCATGACTCATAATACAGCTGGTCGCCATCTTGAAGCAGCACAAGATTTTGTTCTTCGGTGTTTCGGGCACAGTTAACAAACTTCATCCAGTTTTCTGATTCCCTTTGTCCATCAATGTAATAAGCGAGGCTTCCATCCTCTTTGAAGACCTTAAATGTTCAAGAAAGAAAGCAAATATTGGCACCTACCAAAATAATTGATGTACATTTGGTTTTGTAGTACAACATGCAAGCCCTGGTAGGGATGTTGTTCACCAAAGACCCCTGTTCAGTTTATAAAAGTAACTGATAATCTTAGCTTAGTAATCGTTAAATTCGAGTCGTTTTTGCTATCTTAAGTGTTGTTATATGACTTGATGCGTCGGCAAAATTCTTTCTTGATTGGTGTCCATATCTGGCAGCGGCATCAGAAGACAAACACCAACATACAAAATAGCTGCCAGCCTTTCGTGTAACATACCAAGAACTTTCATTTTGACAAAAAAAAAAACAAAGATATCCTAGATTTACATGAACCCGACTATCCGGCTGGACATTGTTAGACGACGGCAAATACCAAAACAGAGTGTACCAGTGTTTCTGAGCAAAGAAGACAGCAAACTTTGGTACCAAACATACAACAACGTACGTGTGTTATGAAGTCAAAGCCTGTTCGAGCCTGTTCGGCGTTACCCGCTGAAACAGTTCCAGTTTGTTACATTTGTAAAATACATTTCATAAGAAAGGAACCATTGGCAGTATTTTGTCGACATTGGGGGTTTAACTATACTAACCTCCCACAAGTACTCATTATCTTCACCTTCTTTAACCTGCCAGGGTTGAACCACTCTGCCGCGGTAAGGACCGAAACGAGTTCCTTTGGAGATGGACGCACGACAACTTACAACAGTAAACTGGTGTGGAGTCGTGTTCACAATGCGAATGCCTTGTGGTAAGCATATCGGCAACGTGCTGACTGTTTGATGTGGATTGTGGTGGCACTCGTGGCTGTGAGCTGGCTGTGCTGAGTGAACTACTGAGGAAGGCAGCGGTTCTAAAAGGATCGAAATACTGGGTGAGGAGTTTAGCGGAATACGGTTAAAAGAACCATGTAAGAACGCCATTATATTCAGCTATTCAGAACACGGTGTGGCAAGGGAGTTGGTGAAATGCGGCCAATCTGTCAGTATTAACAGAAAACTGCACCGTAAATATACATCATCTCTATCCACCTGCGAGCTTTTCTAATTCAACATTCTTTTAACAAAAGTAATTATCTCGTGTTAAAGTTTTGGAAATGAGCCACATTTTGCGGGGTTTAGGACGTCGAAAACGTAATTGACATAAGCACATTTAATTGAAATCTTAACTTTTTAAAATTATTTCGCCTCACAAATAAGAAGGAGTAAAATTCAAGATACATCCCGAAAAAAAGCCAATTAAAACTTTAATATGAACAAAATTGCGCTGCATTAATTGACTTCAAGACTTTAATAAGGAAATCAGCTAACAACTTTTGAGTGTTGCATTTGCTGTCCGTATCATATGAAATTAGCTGACTATTTCCTTGACATTAACATCTATATTTTGTAATAAAAATTCGAATTTTTCAGTTTGGCTTTTACTGTGTTCCTTTGGGTTGATGTTCGCCGTATTTTCGAGTTGTTTCAACTTTAAAGATAATAATAATTTATTTAAGGTCGAGAAGAAGTAAAACCTTCAAAGTGCGTCTTGAACCCGTGATGTCCGTGTTATTTATGAGAGTGCACATATCTCGTTACAAACTGACGACTAACAAGACAAATTACGTGGCATAATTGAAGATCTTTTAGGATGCTCTTGGCAAAGCCACACTTATACTCCTACTGATGACTGTTAATTGGTTTCAAGGCTTTAACGAGATGATCAATAACTTGCTGAGGAAACGTGGTTATCACTGATATATAGTGCTGATAAATTTTGTATCACTGATTAGACACTGTAACTATCACTGTTTGATTTTTGTCAGAGAAAAGCCACCTTCGCTTGCCGAATAGAGCATTGTTACCTTTGAAGACATGTTAACTAATGGTGTTTCAATTTTCTGATGATAGATTCATCTTGAGTCACTTATTTGGGGGGAGAGAAATTGTTTTTGTAACTAAAAGCGTATTTTCTCGGCAAGCAAGCTGGAACTCAAATTTTCTGGCATTTTAAGGTCCGGCATATCATTTTCACAAGCCCAACTATGTTTCTCGCTTAGTTTTAAATTATTAAATTGTCGGAAAGCCAACTGCCCATACATCAACGTTTTAGGAAAAGATAAACAGTATTGAAAGCGTGATACAGCATAGTTGACGCCAGTCAGAGTGTGCTAAGAGACAGTGTAGCTACAGAAAACCATTCAGCTTTTGAATTTAATTTCGTCATTAGTAAACATTGATTTGTTATGCGCATAGCAATACTTTACAATTACTGGGCGAAGCTGAGTAGGGTATCGAATACAGGGGTTTGTACTATCTGCCGCACTCGATGTCTGAGGCGGAAAACACAAACCGAATCTAATAATTGTTTTAATAACTTTAAATACTTATTCACCATCATGTTATTACATTTTAAACAATAAAATGTATTTTTTCGGGCTAGATTTGCACGCATTTCGAAGCTTTTTCCGTCGCGGGTTGTTAAATCTTCTTATCTCTGTGCATGTCCCGCTTGCTCTAATTAATCACGCGACGGATGGCACCTGTAGCTAATGTATTCATTCATGAAAGATCACGCACCTTTTCATACTTTTCTATGGGAACCTTTCAACAAAAATTATTGACTTCTGGTTTTTTTTTAGATGGATGAGCAGTTGGCTTTCGAACTATTCAATGAGAAAATAAACATGGTTTGATTAAGAACTTGCAATGTGATCCTAGTTATTAGAAAATTTGAGATGCCGAAGACATGCTTGCAAGATACACGTTTTGGAACAAAAACACAAATTTTCGTCAAATTCCCTAACACAAAATGCGATTCTAAGGTATTTAAAGGTGAATGTCGTCGCGATAAGTGAGGGCAGTGTTGTACAGGTCAAAAAGAAGAGTGTAGCAGATTTATTCTTCAGTCTATAT
This sequence comes from Orbicella franksi, assembly GCF_964199315.1. Taxonomy (NCBI): domain Eukaryota; kingdom Metazoa; phylum Cnidaria; class Anthozoa; order Scleractinia; family Merulinidae; genus Orbicella; species Orbicella franksi. The sequence goes on along the minus strand of NC_138152.1, from coordinate 19,184,154 downwards.
CCAATATTACATGCGATTTCGACACCAGTGTGAATAAGCTGTATGATTATAGCACCTAACCAATCAGAAGATATCCTTGTACTGTGTTTATGTAGCGTTCGCTCTGCAAGGGTCTTGAATCAGAAGAATTTTGGTAAGCCACTGAAGCTACTCAGTCACTGAAATATACATTACTACACGACTACGTTAGTTCAGAGGGCTAATAACTAAAATCAACCAATCAGATTCCTCCATTCCCGGTCCAATATTCTCTTGGTATTAGATCGGGTACTGTCCCGAATGATCCCGCACGATCACTCTGGATGATTTTCTGGTAGTTTTATGGCTTACATTTCTAAAAAAAGAAACTTGCTTTATTGATTGTATTGAACATAAAATTTTCCTTTTTCTTTTTCTTCCAACTTTTCTTCCCTTCTGTTTTGTTTAAAATCAAACATGATTATACGCTCCGTCTACTCCCAATCAGAATTGCCCGCCGTCCCTAATTGTAGCATTTTTCTTTACATTTTTTGTCGTGTAATAAGTCTGTTATTAACCAACCTTGCTGGGAGAATATCGGCCAGATCAGCACGGTCTAATTTTTTAAATCCAGCTTTTATACAATGGAATTGTTGCCAAATTACTGTGTTAGCACTCATCGGACATAAATTTCCTATCGCTAGAGATTCAAATTAACGTTTTCTTATTTTTAGCGATGTCTGATTAAAAAAGCTTGGGACATTTCCAATATATAGAGGATATTACACGGTGGCGAGGACATATGAATTTTATGTCCGAAAGGCCAGAACAATATCTCACTGGCCCGCTACGCTCACTCGTGATTGCCACGAGAACATAAAATTCATATCTTTGAGCTAACGAGTAGTGTTCTTTTTATTATAATAATGTTGAAAATACATGTTTGCACATACTGGTTTCTACAAATAGTGGCTCAATCAGCACATTGCAACACAGTCGGCGCAATCAAGCAAAATTATTCTGAACAAGTGTTGGTACTAAAATTGCTTAGAATCCATAGTTATTTTTTCGCAGATAGCTGTCGATGCTTTGGATAAAACCTGTGATGGATGAGGGCTTGTACGTATTCTTATCCGTTTTCAGTTTTACACACAAACCACCAAGTATTTAATGAGTTGCTTGCCGTTCCAACGGCGTTATATCCTCTATTTATTTTTTCTGGTCACGTTTTGAGAATTTCCTGAAAACGTTTCAAACGTTTTTCGTTTGGTTTTCTCGTTCTTATCTGTTCGGAAAACACAATTACCTTGTCTTCGCTCAACAAAACAAATTTACCAGCAGCGGCCATTATTCCAAACAACAAACCAAGTTAATTCAACAAAAGCTCGCTAAAGGCAAGAGCCATTTCGTCTTTTGCAGATATGCCACTTGCAAGAGTGACATACGGGTCCCGGATGTAGTGATTTATGGATTCTTCGATAAATGTGGTTATTTTCATCCGCAACAACCGTGAAGAAAACGTATAGTTATTCTAAACATGTGATGAAAACATGGTTCATCAACGACAGCAAGCCGCTGGCGAAGACATTCTTTCATGGTTTTACAGTCAATTATTTTGTGAAATTTGTAACTTCTTCTCTATCTGCCTATTTTTAGACGACAGGCTTTTCATTCGAGTTCTTTCACGAAAATCAATCTTAGCTTGGCCTCCCGCTAAAGAAATCAAATCTGACAACGGTTATTTTCATTCGTCATTTTCTTGTTCTCAGGCCATGTGTCTCTACTTAGTAATTTTAGAGTGTAAATTTTCATTTTTTTTTTAAATCCTACATTTCGATTTAAGCTGTGTTGAGTGATCAGTATAAACGCCGTGGATGGTGTTGTACCCAAATTACTTACAGGTGAAATCTCTTTTAGTTTACATTACACCCAATTAAAATCTTTGCCCACATTATTGTTAATTATTGCAGACAATGGTTCAAAGACAGAGCAATTATATCATCTTCATCTCTTTAAAAATTCCTGCCTAAAGCTAATTATGTTGACTGATGTTTATTTTTCTGTTAACCAAGATGAATTCAGAGAACAATCAATTTTAAAATAGTACGGTATAACAAATAGCAGAAGCTTCTGCAAATAGTGATACTGATCAGGGCGTCTTACTGATCAAGCATTATTACTCCGCCCCTGTACAAATCTTTCAACTTTTGTTTCATAATATTTGCGATTCCACTTCTGAGAAATATTTAAAGACTCTTAGAAATTCAGTATACCAAATGGTGAACATCTTATCCAATTAGAAATTGTTTAGACTCGCTGAGTACTTTCCTATTTTAGCTCAATTACACACAATTTATACAGAAAACCACTCATTGGCGAATTTCGCTTGGTCTCCAGAGGACATGCATTCGTGTAGTTTTCCAATTGACTAGAACAATAATACTCGTCGCTACAGATTTTGGTGTTCTAATTTATGAGAAATATTAATTTATTATGGAATATGTTGCCGTTCAATTTTTTTGTTGTTTCACTGGCACATTCTGCACTAGTGCAGTCATCTCCATGTTTCCTTGGCTGTGAAGTTAAAGTCATTGAATGTGTTTCTATTGATAATACTCTAGATTTAAAGTTTGGCTGTTAGGACTTTATATTGGTCAGTGACTAAACTGTTGGTTCAAACGTTGTTATTACGGAATCGCTTTCCAGGATTACGTTATCAGTAAAACGATATCCGTGCTAATTAGCTTTCATCTATCCATGCTCTCTGGGAGTCTGTTAAATCTTCAAAAAGACCGGGTTAAAAAATCGAAAATGAAAACTGCGAAACATATGCTATCACTAGAGTAAAATTCATCAGAAACTAAATCAAACCTTTTTGAAATGAAAAATCTAAAACAAATAAAAGCTAATGATTTTAGTAATTGTCTCGTTTGTAAAATCTGATCGGCAATTTTACATGGTTACACCCCCTTCATACTCAACAATAACATATCTGCATTTGTTACAAAACGCACTCTCTTTCATTTGTTATATCCCCAAACGTCACTACTCGTTCAGTATATTTTCTCCTCGAATAGCAAAAATACCTGGCCATGATCGTAGACAAACGATGTTTTCTGCCGTTATGTATAAGTTTTCCACATACTATAGACCTAGCACTAATTTACTCAAGGATGAATGAAAAACGTATACAGGACTGCAAAATTTGAAATTTACACCGCGTATAGGGAAATAAGTTCTCTTTCTGCCTTTTGTTGCCTTCTGAACTCAGAACCAAACATCAAATTAAGTTTTGCAAGGAAGGGTAATTATTATTTTTTTCTTAAACCAGGTGTATTGCACGGTTCTTCATGGCAAACAGTGTAATATTTCGCAAACTTCTAAACACCTGCAATCTCAGTAAAATCTGTAACCTGATGCAGTCCTTCTACTTATCTACCTATTTATCAATATCGGACTTTATAAAAATCACTTTTTTTCGGTTATTTACATTTAATATATCAGAGTGTTCATAGTTCTTCAATTTTAGGAGGGAAATTTAAAATCTGAAATACTTATGTAGACACCAAAACCACATGAACCAGGTTTATACTTGCCTACCATGAGAATAGCTAATACCTTTCAACATATATATCCCTTTCAAATCATCCAGACAGGTAACTTCCTCGTTCATCGAAGATCCATTCAGAGCACTATCCATATCAGCTTGACTAAACTGAGCAGAAATTATCCCCTGCGTCAGTTTCTTCTCTAAAGAATAATCATTTTTAAGGTGCTGAAAATATAAATAGAAGCAGAAGCCATCAGTATGAGTAATCGTGTGAAGTTCTATACGCTTCTAAGAAATTTTCGATCACGTAGTAATATTTTCAGTCATGAGCAATTTTATTTTAATTAAAACGACGAAAAACTACAACGGTCTGACAGATATTCATGGAGATTATCAACATTTCTGGATCTCCGTTTAACGTATTTTCTCATGAGAGTTAATCTTCCCAGACTTCAAAAATATGGAAGCTCAGAAGTAACCTAGTCCTTTAGTTTTAAAGGTCGAGTGTCTGGTGAAAGTCTGCTGTAGATTGTTTGTTAGGCCTAAATTCTTTAAAAATTCAACACGAACTAAGATCGGTGTTAAATAAACATCAAGGTAAAGGTTAAGGGCAAAAAGAAATCGTTAAAAATGTCACATTTCATTCCTTAGAATCAAACTCAAAACTTGATGTCAATAATAAACGCGCATATCAGTACTTACAAGCTGGGGATAAAAGTAAATGGTGCGTTTCACATGGACCGTTATTTCTCTTTTGTTTAGCACATCTCTAACTTGGTAGATTCCAGAGCAATATTTCTGTTTGCTTCACTGCATGTGGTGACAGCTTTTTACTTTGCGGTGTGCATTCCATAATTGTATTACGCATGCTTAAAACTACGCCTGTTTGCAGTCACAGATGTTCAATTAAGCAAAAAAACAAAAAAATAATAATTAAGGCTGTGTCGACAACGTCGAAGTGAGACTCAATTTAAGAGTTAAAGCATAGTTTTCTGAAGTTCGACAGTAAATGACTTCAACAGCAGTGAATTGATCACTAAAAAATGCCCCTATGCGTGGAAATCAGTCAAGTTATTGCCTTGGTTTTCAATTTTCCGCAGAAATATCATTAGCAAAATAAAACTTTGACCTGGTTGTTTCTAGTTATTTTTGTTTCACTGTGTGAGTCTGAGGTTGTTTAATTAGGAAGCAAAAGTTGGCATATTCATGAAAATGCATGACCTCTTTTGCTTTGGACTTTTTTCTTCTGTTCTCTGGTATTTTGACATTTGTTTTTCTAGTCCTTTTTTTTATCGTATCTTCAGGTTTTAGAGGTAAATTTGATAGTGTAACAATTTCCTTCTAAATATATAAAACACACTTGCTAAATGGACGTTTTGGGGTGTAGGTTGATTTATAGATTTGGCGGCTCTATATACTTTGAAGGAAAAAAAAACTCTAACCAGTATAAACACGTTTCTTGTAGCTAGTTAGCGATCTGTCTAAGAACAAAAATGTTCAACGAAGTATGACTGGAGTTTAATTGTTTTGTTATATCTGGAGGAACTTTGAACAGCTTCAACCAAAACGAACTAACATCTAATGTTAATCTCTTGCTGGCTTCGTTTTTGGATAGTACTGTGGCCTTTTTTGTAGAAGTATATATTCGTTATTGTTAAATAAGTCGCCCATTTTACAGAGTACTATTGGTATTCGTTTGGTTTAAACAGTCGCTTACACAGCGTTGATCCAACACGTGGTTTTCTACAGTAGTTAACGAAAGATATTTTTGGACCTAGTTGTTACTAAAAAAACGTTTTGACATCACAACATACATGTACCAACTAAACGAATATTAAGGGTGTCTTAGAAGATTTAACTTAATCATAAAACCTCACCTGACCCGATCCGAGCCCTAAGCAAGAGGTGCTTAATTTCTGGGTTTCTAGCGCACTCACAGAGCCTCTTAAACGCAACTTGTTCTTCACCGAACAAAAGATTTCACGCGTTTTGTTAAGATTGCCTCAATAATGTTTGGTGCCTAACAGGTTCTGTCCCACCCCTTGACAAAAAAGATGATGTATGTATCGGTATTTTGGTACCTCCAATAAAACCCAGTCAAATGGGCAAATCAGAAAAAAACTGTCCATGAAAAGCAGAGAACAATCCCGTCGTAATTTTTCCCTAAATTGTCTGGTTTACAAATAGTCACTTTAACTGAAACCTCAGCCGATTTGGAAATTTTGTGCCGCATCAAACTAATTAACTCTCACTCTCGAATATAAAGCGGTGAACATACACCAAGATTAAAAGTGTAATGTTAGCACTAGTGTATACACTTAGTGTAATAAGAATCTTTTGTTTTCCAAAGTAAGTCGTGTTTTCCATTAGAATAACGCACCAGTTTTGAGGTGACAGTATTCTAAGGCGTCAAACCACCCCTCGTGTCATTTAATAACTTATTCATCACTGCTCTACAATTAGGTCAATATTAAGTAATTTTCCTCTCTTTATAATGCTTTGCAATATTTTGTTCCATAGCACGTTGGCGTTAATGGTATGTATAGGATTGAGCTTAATTCACTTAACTTACATGTATACTGCCTAAGAGAGTTAAAAGCTATTATAATTACTTGATGTCCAAGTACAATTTTAAGGTCGTCTAAAGACATTTGAGTTCAGATTTTCCTTCTGTTAGTGAGTCATTTTGCACAGAGTTTTGACGTTAGCCCCTGTCCGAGCAGCCTATGTCAAATTTTGTTAGGCTCATTTTGTAAAATGTAAAACCGAAATAATATTGCCAGTCATGTTACGGAATTTACCAGCTTTCATCAACATTCTTTTATCATGGACAAACTTTTTTGACAGTCTAAGAAAAGCCCTAAGCAAATAAAAGGCTTAAATGAATTTGCCTTTAGTTTCACCGCAAAAAAAAAAACAGCCTCCCAAGAATTTGTCCGTTGTTAAACGAATAAATGAAAAAGAGTATTACAAAAACAAAGTCATTTCTTTTGCACCGATATTGAAAACGTACTTGCTTGTTTTTAGATCACCACTGCAAATAGCCACCTCTTACGGTACTCTCACGGCTGCTTTTCAAATTCTAAAAGGCCGGCGCTTTGAGGCTCGCGCACGGGACAACTGGTTCTGTATTTGTGCGCTATATAAGTTATGGTTAATAAACAGTTGGTACAAAATAAGCACAACAAGTTGAACCGGAATAAACTGGATAATAGATAAAAAGCAAAACATAACCAAGTTCTTCAATAGTTTTCTCTTGGTGTGGTGGAAAAAACAGGGCGCGGAGTTCCGGATCTGCCGTGGTCTGTGGAAAATATGGCGTGCAAAACATGATAAAGTACTGGTCAGTACTTGTACCCTCCAGCTCAAACAACGCCGGACTTGTTTTGGTTGTGGCAATACTTTAAAACTCAATTCCTCTAATGCTGCACCTCCATAAGATGTCTTCATCGTTTAAAAATGGCGAGACTATGGGCTTTTCACAGACAAACATTTAGAAAGCAGGGAAACGTTTAATTTCACTGTCATATCCAGTGCGTGGATCGCAAAAACGCTTTTGTATCTCTAGGTAGTGTACTGTTAGTGTAGGTAATATCTCGTGATTTGTTCCCAGTTCTGCTCGAATTCCCTTCAACTTCCGCTTAAACATTTGCCTTTGTGCAGGTAGAATTCTCGCTGACAAAAGAATTGGATTTGTGCCGGAGTTTGGGCCGGCAGAAGTTATTCAAGCCTATATGCAACGAGCAGAGTATAAGCTGTCACTCAGAATACGTAAATTAGCAAAGTATAGACTTCACTATATCCCGCATACAGCCCATTTTTTATTCATATATTTTTTCTTTTCCTTGTTCTTTGATAACTGCTTGTTTTGGTGTTTTCCGCCTCGTCTTATGGCTACCCCCACAGGATTTTTTTTCTTTTCCTTTTTTTCCTTGATATTTTAAACCTTTCAATGCTTTTTCACTAAAACTTATTGACTTTTATTCGGCCCTCATATTAATTGCGCGGTGCATTCTCACCCCTCGAGTAACGCATATTCTCCACTGTTCATCGCCTTGTTTGCATCTGAATTATTCGTGGAGTGAAACACGTATCACTGCTTCGACCCGCTCGCCACAAAATGATTAGTGGCACTCGTGTATCCCCTGCACCCGCTTTTCAGTTCGACTTTTTGTAAGATATGTTAAGTCTCGAGGTGTATACATTGCTATACTGCGAATATTGCTAGCAAGTTTCATAATAATCGACGTTTATTCTTCGGCAGTTAGCCTAGATAACGGCTGTCTTCAGGGGATACACATATCACTGCGCCATGTAATAATTAGTGATATGTGTATCCCTGCATACAGTCGTGTACAACCGAGGTCAGTGAAACTCCAGTCCCAAGCTATGAATAAATGCCGGGTGTGAATATTTCTAGCAAGCCAGTTTTGACAATTCAAATGTAATGGGCATTTTTCTTCTTGGGTAGAAAGCCAATATAACAGCTGTGTCCATGGGGATACACATATCACTAGTTCATGAAATAATCAGTGATATGTGTATCCCTTATCATTAAATTCTCAGCCTCGGATAATGCAATTCTAGCTTTCTGATTGGTTCACTGGATCTCGGTTACCAGCCATTATACCTGCGTTTGACCTTATATGGAAATAAAAGCGGCAAATGTCGCTCGGCATGAGCTTTTTCGCGTGAAGCGAAGTTTCGTCGACAAAAAAAAAAATGGATGAAGAAAAGCACATTCGGTGAGCTATCTACACAGGAAATACGGGAAATTATGGACAATGCCGTCCCAGTAACAACAAAAAAGCCACAAAGTTCGAGATAAGGTTATTTAACGGTACGTATACGTTAAGTTTCCCTTAAAGGTGCAAAATTAAAATATGACTGGCGAGATTTTACGCATTCATGAAGATTATGTGACAAAAACAATATTTACCTTAACAGAATGGCTTGCTAGTCCTGGTGGCACCAAATTTTCGAAACCGATATAAGAAAAGTCAAAAGAAGAACTGAATGTTCAGTTGAAGTGTTTTTACTCGTCTGCGAGGAAGAAAGATGACACGTATTGCAAAAGTTCATTGATTAAATCCATTAGAGTCGCCGGTTGATCATTTCCTTTGCACGCCGCCGCACAACAAACCGTTTTTCTTTATCTCTGACCAAGCAAATCAATTATTAGAGCATATGCATTTGTAAAAGGCCGCAGCAAAACAGGCATAATTGCCGGCGTAGTCCATAAGAAACCAGTTTCCAATGAGCAGATGAGGAAACTGTTCGACTAAGCAAGCTCGGATCGGCCGAGAGCAAAAATCCCGCACAGCTACAGAGGACGATCTAGTTTCATCTCAGTCTCTTTTTTGGCCGACGACGACGAGAGAATCAACGACAGCTAGCGCCAACAATTCTGTCCTTGCGAAAAACACCTCAAGGAGTTGAGTGTTTTGAGCTGAACCGAAGTAAGCCCGGTTCTTTACCAGCCACGAAAAATCACCAGGGTGGCCTCGGAGATTCTGAAGATGAATCTGACGCTAAGACAGTTTCTGTCCTTGACTCTAAATCTGGCCAACAATGAGCTCCACACATACAGCTCGAAATGCCAAGGCTTTCAAAGCAAGGGAATCCTGAAAGGGGTCTTGTCGAGAATAATTTTGGCACAACGTCTGTGTCACATTGCGATCAAAGTTTTCCGCGGCATTATTACAACGGCAATGTGCAAGTGCACAATTATTCGGCTCTTCTCCATGACTCGTACTTGAACGCTTTTCAAACTTTCTGACCAGGGTTATATCTCCTTCATTTGATAGACTTTCCTTGAATTCTACGCGATTGTAATTTCATTCAGTAAATTCGCTTGCTTCGCTTTCAAATTTTTCATTCAACTAATTTTACAAACGGCGCGCATGTCATGTGATTTCCCACTTGTTGTTGTTTTTGTCACATCGACTTCCGGTCGTTTTGTAAAATTAAAATCCAATAAAATTAAGCTATATTTCCAAGAATACAAAAGCACCGAATTTAATAAAACAATTATTCCATTCGCGCTTGTTGGATATGAGATTGGTTATAGCCAACTCGGCCCTGCGGGCCTCGTTGGCTATTTACCATCTCATATCCAACGCGCGCTCATGGAATAATTGTTAATTATCCCGTGCACGCGTGCACGCGTTTTTAGTGGAATTATCGAGTTTCAAACTCCAGTAAAGCCAAGCCGTGTAAAAACGTCAGGTGCTAATATTGCCTGCAGTTTTGACAAGGTTGATGCGCTATATTATAACAGTTGTGTTTATGGGGATACACATATCACTGCGCCATAAATTAATTAGTGATATGTGTATCCCCTGCACGCGATTTCAGCTTAGATCAGGAGCCATAATCGGGGACGGAGACCGTAAGTCTCGGGATTCGCGCACACCTATGATATGGGACAATTTTTCTATTTTTAGAACAAATTGCGCCATCCTGACGTCATATATCCGCGCGGATTCACGCACGTCAGGGACTCTCGCGTGAATGTTGTCACGTTGCGTGAACAAATGGTGAGAGTTGAGAGATTCTCTTGCGTATTTTACACAGCGATGGCAGGGAATAAGGCATGGAATACGAACCAGGGCGCTTATATGTAGTTTTATGATCTGAGCTAACGGAAAAGGTGGGTTTTTCAGGGTCGAAAACAAGACTTCAATCTCGCGCTGGGAATGAATAATAAGATCTGCTCACGCTAGTTGTAAGCTTACGCGTATGTTTTTGCGTTTGTTCTGACTTAAGAATATAGCAAGAAAACTCTCTACTCTGGTATCGAGTTAATTTGTGAGTTTCTCAGACAATGGTTCATCATAACCAAAACCTGTTTTGACGGTTTCTTATTGTTTCTGCTTGTTTGGTGAGTTTGCAAAAGTTTTTGAAAGGAAAGATCTTTCCAGTGATACCCAGGTCAGAGTGATTAGGTAAATTGAACATGGAATATGCACAAAAATGTTTAGAAATGTGAGTGAAAAACTCAGAGCAAAATTTCCCTCTACTACACTTGGCTACTTCTGTCTCGATGAGGCATTTGTAGGAATTCTTGAACTGGAAGCAAGCCCATTAGTAGGTCAACAACTGCAGCAAAAAGATAAGAAAAGGAGAAGGAGGAAAGGTGCAAAAATTAAAAAAAAAAACACACAAAAAGCCTGAAGACATGAGACACTTTCTCGTCTAAAACTCAAAATTTTGATTTCTGCGCATACCTGAGCAAAAATGTCGTAGATTGTGATGTTAGTGGAGAGAAAGGCATGCTGTCATGTTGCAAATGCCTTTTTGAGTGGATTGGAGCTAATTTAGCTCATATCCAGACTAAAAATGTCCAAAATGTCCAAATCTCCAGGTGTCAATGGGTTAAAAAAGAAACAAAACTTAAAACCTTGAAGTTGGTATTCTGCTACCACAAATTCACAAACATTAAAAATCCCTATTTAAATCCAGCCACCCCCAAAAATACTTGTCAATTTTGCTACCCCCAAAACTACAGAATTGAAGAAAATTTCATACCCAAAAACATCCTTCAATAATCCTTGTCACTTGAAATCCATAGTACCCCCGGCCCTCTTGTTCCATGTAAAATACTACAGTTGAACCTCGATTATCTGGACTCGTCGGGACCTCGGTAAATAGTCTGGATAATCGAAAACATGAATATTAATGAGATAGAAATGTAAACAAAAGGTATACAGCAAAGAAAACATCAGTTTAATTGTGAAATCTACACAGCCTGTATGTATTTACAAATAAAAACTTTCAGTTCAGGTATTTACAAAGGTCTAAAATGTTCAAGCATGTTTGTTTGGTTCAAAGACTTGTAGCTTGATCGTATTGCGAAGTCTATCATTCATCTTAGCTGCATTAACTGCATAGGGTCAATATCGTTCTGTGATTCCATCCAGGACAAGCATTTTTTGAAACATTGCGCTGCCTCATTAGTCGATACTAGTCCTCGCCCTCATCTTCCTCATCGCTACACACACTTTTCGCTTTCCGTTGAATCTCCAACGACGGTGGCTAAAATCTCTTCATCAGACATTTGCGGTGAAGTCGGGAGCTTGTTTTCCAGATTGAGCCAATCTTCCACATCGCGAGCATTAGGCATTTCCTGATTGTCAAGTTGCTGTACATGTTCCAACATTTCAGCATATAGCAAATTTACAATACAAGACTCTTTCAGGCTCATACCATTTGGGGTGGTCTATTTGACTTTTGAGGGGCATGGGGTGATTGGTATAGGGTTGGTGAGAATTTTTTTTAACCCTCTCATCCACATTTTTTTTTTCAGCAGTGCTACAGGCATGCTTGCAGGATTATTTTTCTAAAATCACCCCCCCCCCTCAAAAGTCAAGTGGTCCACCCCTTAGGTTGGTTGATATGCATCGCTGGGATGTGCAAATGTCACAAAAACCACTTGGAAAGAATTCTTTTTATGATAAGGGCAGTGACCGAAAAAATGTGAGTAAATGGATAAGTGTGGAACCAATTAACACCAGTCAAGACTGCAGTGGTTTTACAATTTTACTGCAGCAGTAGAATGTTGTGAACATAGAATGGCAAGATTTTCATGAATGTTCTCTTACTGAGACAGTGTCTTTTTTATAACAAAGCCTCACATTAATTTATGAAAGCAATGTTTTATAGTTAAATATAGTTTTATTTGTAAATCCATTTTGTGTTTCTTATACTGGTACCTTTTTCATGTTTTCCAGCTTGCCAAAAGTGAGAACGTTGGAGGATGAACAAATTGGCAACCGAGAAATGACACCATTTACCTCCCTCCCAGTTAACAGACATGTCGAAAAAGGTACATTGTTCTGAAAAATAATTTGGTCTTTTTTGTGAACTCTACATGTATACATTTGCATAGTACATTGTGCAGTATATATGCGTTTCCAATTTTTTATTTTTTAAATGTTATAAATTTATGTCACTCTTCTTTCTTCATTGGCTGCCTGTCTCATATCAGATCATGTTTAAGCATCTTCTTTTAGTCTATAACTAACTGAATGGTCTCTGCCTGCATTATCTAACAGAACTCCTGGAACATCAGAAATCATTTAGATCTCTTTAGTCGAACTTTCAAGACCTGCCAATGCATCCAAATTGTAAAACCAAAACATATAGTGATAGAGCTTTTTCTATATGTGCTCTGAAGATTTGGGACACTTTTCCTTTGGAAATGCGACGATCCAGTACAATTTTATCATTTAAGAAAAAACTCAAGACCTTCCTTCTTACTAAATTTATTAAGAGTAACTCTTTATCGTATTTTTAATCTTTTTAGATTCTAGTTTTTTTTAGTTATTTTACTAGATTTAGTTTGTAAGTAACTTATTGTAAAATTGTAGTTTTTAGGGATAATTTTGTTGAGTGCCTTGGGCAAATAATGGATGTGTGCACTATAAAAATGAACTATTATTATTATCATTATTATTATTATTATTGATTATTGATCTAGTTTGAAGGTTGTACCATGTGATACATAATGAGCATTTTCCCGTTGACTTAATTGTCCCAAAAGTAGAGCATGCAGACACAGTATGGGCTGAGAAAGCAAGGTTAATGAGATATACCAGTATATCTCAATCTGGAAACAAAAATGCCACAAGACTGAGATATAAGGGTATATCTCATTAACCTTGCCTACTAAGTGAAGTGCACATGGCCTGAGTATGGCACTTATTCTCTGATCAAAGACAAATGGATGATGTCCAGTTAAATATAATTATTTGCTTTAGACAACAGTCCTTAATGCAATTTGAATCCAAACTTGAACTATTTTATTTACAAGTACAATTTTTACAGTTATGAAAGCATCAAATCAGGATGAAATATCTTCTGAGGACAACTGAGAAAAAAGTACCTTAATCAACTTACCATTTACACACACTGTACAAGTCAAACTTTCCAATATTTCCTCCAAAGGTAGTCTATTTATTTTGGTATACCTAAAATATTCGAAAGGTTGAGTGCTTTTGTCCAGTACTTTAAAAAGTAGTGTTGCAAGTTCCTCCTAAAGCTGTCCACTATCCAGGCAAGAAGCCCAGTTTCTGTCAAAATGTAATTTGTAATTTATAGCTTTTGGTATTTTGGTGGTTGTTAATGTTGTGTCCCTTCTATATGTTATCTCCCTTCAATTTGTAAATAACAGCTGGCTTAGTAGAAGATTAAAGTCAGGTGGGTCTTCGTGTCAGTCTAAGGGTCTTCGTTATATTCTTAGGTATCTTTGGTCTGGGGTATTTTTGTGTCTTCATTTTACAAACACCCCAACATACAGTATCTCTTTGCTGAATGAAAGGCTACACAAAAAAGCAGGTCTGGCTCCAGTTGTTCAAAGGATGGATAATGCTGTCCACTGGATAAATCGTTATCCAGCAGAGAGTGTAGTTAATTTTACTGACACTATCCACCCTTCAAACAACCACTTCCTTGAGAACACATTGATTTTTTTATCATCTTGATAAAACTTCACTCACATGGAAAATTGGCATATTTCATACCAGTTCCTAGTTCCATATTATGTACTTATTATGTACTTATTTTGTTGCTTGTATGCTAGAAAATGTGTTGTTAGTTACACTTCAATGGGAGGTGAGGGGTAAACGTGAGACTTTGCGAAAAGGCGAGACTGGCATTTTTCTTTGTGAGTCCGAGACTTTTCAACTTGTGAGACTGAGACTTCAAAGTACTGTACTTTAAATGCAACCACAAAAAGTTCAGACTCTACATAAGACTTTCTAAATCAGATGCCATTTGTAAAACCAAACAAAAATTCGGGACTTTGAGACTTTCTTAGCGTCAGAAAAAACTGAGACTGTGAGATTCACATAACCACTAAAAAAACAAGACTGCGAGACCACAGTTTTTTTTTTGGTTATGCCCACAGGTTTTGAAGGACCATTCACCACAATGACCATTACATGATACTCATTGTCAATCTAATATTTTTCAGCCAAACCTCCTCCTTCAGTAAAGTGGCCACTAGTTCCTGCTCAAAGGAAGCCATCACCAAAACCACTGGTACTAACTACTCCAAATAACCTACCCTCAAACCTGTCTGCCACTAGTGGACACCATTTAGGGGAAGCAATTATTATTTTTACATTTTATTATTATGCTTGTGGGAAGCTAAAACAGATCATGTTTACGTAGGTTGCCTGGACTCATATGTTGGTCGATTTATCAGTCAAGAGTCGGTCGATAGTCGACCAATATCTTGATAGCCTGCGATCACAGACGTTATTTTTTGGCGAAACCAAGTGACAGCCGGAAATACATCTTCGTTCGTAGGCTAATATCTCGACTGATATATTGACCGATATACAGACCAACATAATTATCAGTCAAGACTACCTACAGTGAACATGATCACTAAAACTGTAATATTTGTTTGTGACTGCTCTTAGTGGCAGAGTGTCCGCTTACAAGAAGGGAAGGTGTCCATTAGTGGCAGTTCAACTGTACTTGTTAAGCTATACAATTTTCTCTCCAATCCATATATTCATGATAACTCTAGCCAATAGGTAAACCAGCAAATCAGAATCTTTTCATTGCTGGTTCAATGTTTTCTATGATTATTAGACTTTGTTGTTGGTTCATGCCTTGCTCCGAGGGTTTTCCTCCCTCCACTAAAACCAACACTCCGCATTCCAATTTGGCCAGGATAGAGGACCTGCAGGAAAACCAAGGCTGATGTGGCTTCCTCCTTAAATGTTGAATTTTTTTTTTATATGACTGGGTGAAGTTTTGAGTTCTTTTGAGTTATCAATGTTGTAATTATTATCAAAACTGTTCCAAACTGAACTGGAGTAAAATCAGTTCTTGTTCTGTACAAACTTCAGTGCACTCGATCACAGTTTAGCTACTTATGCTTGGCAAGTATATTCAGGTGTAATCCT
Organism: Orbicella franksi; assembly: GCF_964199315.1. Taxonomy (NCBI): domain Eukaryota; kingdom Metazoa; phylum Cnidaria; class Anthozoa; order Scleractinia; family Merulinidae; genus Orbicella; species Orbicella franksi. The sequence continues at coordinate 19,168,725 of NC_138152.1, read as the reverse complement.
CAGGAGGGGGTCGCTAAACTAAAACCAATCAGAATGCTGGATTACCACTCATATTGTTTTCTAAGTATTGGACCAGGTAAAGTTTCTAGCTGTTCATCACTATGAAGAATGTCAGCCCTCAGTCATTTCAATATAGATCTCTCTTTGCTTGAATTGTTCTTCCTATCAACACCTACATGTAGGGCTTATTTTCTTCCAGTAGAGCCATTGACTTCTTCTGGGTATTATTAGGTGCCAAGAGGTATTGCAAGTCCTGTCAGACCAACAGGAAGAATGCCTGAACCTCACATGAGACCTCAAACCACTGTAAAGCCTGAAGGATTTCTCAACCAAGTTTCTAGGGATGAAGACCAGTCATATCCTTTTCCTGGTCCTAGCAGAGTGCAGAAGCTACGGCATTTTGGTTATGTAGTCTGGGCATGCTTCATTCTTATATCACTCTCAAAAGAAGCAGCTCAGAGAAGACTGAGTGCCATGGAACATCTAAATAGTCTTATGAACCAAGCTATTGAGGAACTCCATACAAAACACTACCTAGACCATGATGGTTCTGTTTACTCCACACTCCAAGATGCAGTTAAGGATAGTGCTTTTGATTTGAAAGTGAAAAATACAGGTGTTTTTCAGAGGCTTTCACAGAACTCTCAAGCTGCTTTCATTGAACTTTCATCCATGATTGAAACTATTGTTTATAACGTGATTCAAATTAAACCTCCATATGGACTTCTCAGTGCTACACATGAGGGTGTCCTGTGGCATATGTTACAGGAAGATTCCCCTCTACCGCCAAACTACCTTTGGCAAGTGGAAAAGGTATTGTGTAATATACTAGATATTAAGCTAAGCCTAAAAGCAGAGCTCATGTGAAATACTAATCACATACTCGACACAGTAATTATATAACCTTTATTATTATATGACTTGCTTCGTGAGCAGGCAAGGCCAACTAAATCCTGCACTGTGAATAGGGCTACGTGGACAGGCAAGATGGCGCTATCTTACCTGCTCGGGATTATGAGTTGTGTCCCTCTAGAACAATCTTCCCTCAAGCCAAGGCAGGTTCATCAAAGTCCATAGTTGTAATAAATCTTTTATTGACTAAGCTTGCTTGGTCAAGATGGCTGGACATTGGTGTCATTCTTTTATTAGGTGTTTTAAGACCTCAACTCCATCTTGGTCCATAAACACGCAAAAAAAGAACTTGGCCAATATCCAGCCATCTTGAGCTCATGCTTGGTCAATAACCCATAGTTATCATAACCTGTATCTCATGTCTGCACTAGAATCTCAAGAAATAATGGTATACTTGAATAATAATTATTGCTGAACTTAGACATTTCTTAACTCTTTCACAAATGAAGCAACTTTATTATAGCATCATTTTCCCTACATTTCATTAACCATCTTAGCATGGGGAAGTGCATATAAATTCCACATAATTTAATAAAGTACAAACTAAACAAAATCACTCCATCGGGCTTACATTCTTTCAAAGAACTTTTGGCCACCAGGCAGGAAGCGAATTCCCCTTACCTCGCTAAACTTATTAGATGTTCTCACAGTATATAATGTGTATAGACTCCAAGCTCTTAAATTCATCCATCTTTGGGACGAAGGCCTCCTACCAAGATTTCTTTCAATATATGCTAGTTAAGTGCACAGATACCATACCAGACATGCATACCAGACATGCATACCAATTCTGTATAACAAACAAGAGCTGACACAGTGACTATTCTCTGAGACAATATCCCCACTCACCTTAAAGATCTCAATGCCTTCAACTTCCCTAAACAATTGAAATTTTATTTACTGTCTGAACAACATTCTGGAAACTTGTTAAGAGTATTGATTTTCTCCATTCTATTATACCATGTACACATCTCTTCTCTTAAGAGTTCTGTATTCTTTTATATATCTGTAGAAACCTTACATTAACTGGAGACTGACTAGAAAACTATGGGATCACTTCACTCTCCAGACTCAAATTGTACTTTTTTTCTCTGTCCTTCTAATAATTATATGTAAATTTAAAATAATTTGTAAATGTTGCATGAATGAAGTTGTTGTTGCTGCTGTACCAAATTCGCAATTAGCCAATCAGAAGCTATGTCTACTGTCCAGATATCCTGCTATGTCAGGATAGTCCTGGCCTGATCTGGCTACGATATCATGGTCACTTTGCTGAATTTGGGTATGGCATAATAATAATAATAATAATAATAATAATAATAATAATAATAATAATAATAATAGTAATAATAATAATAATAATAGTAATAATAATAAATTAATTTATTTTGCACTTTTTAACATACAACGATATAACTTAATTGTACCTTTTTGGTATACTTCTGTGTCATATCAAGCTATTTTCAACAAAGTGAATTTTCTGTGCTAGAAACGAAAAGAAGACTTGTAAATTTGAAAGCTTGTAAATTTACGCAAGTGACATACATGTGGGATTGGGCCGAGCATGGGTAGAGTATAGACGTGTTTTTGCTAGCTCCGCTAAAAATTCGTATATGGAGGCCTCTACATGGCAGGAAAAGGAGAAAAGTTCAGACGAAAAACTCATGTAGAGAGAACTGGGCCAACTTGGAGAAGTGTATCCAACTCGTCGGAAGAAGAATCCCTTTCACCGTTGGAGAAGAAAGCCAAAGTCAAGTTGCACATGTCTGACACGGTGCAATCGAGCGAAGAAGACGAAACCGCCGCTGCCGTGGAGTTGGCTAATTCTGTAATGCCGAAGCTAGACCTTGTTCTGCAGAAGTTAAACAACATGGAAAAGAAATTGGACATCCTTGAGGGTTTTGTGAAAGTGGTCGATGGAAAGGTTAACAAGTTACAGGATAAAGCTGAGCAGTTTGAAAGCTTCAGCAGGGACGCCACAACAAAACTGAAGGTGTTAGATGAAGGAATGTCGTTCGCAAATACAGAGATAGAAAATTTAAAGAAGAAAGTAAAGCTTCTGGAACAAACTATCCAAGAAAGTACAGTAAACACCGAAAACAAATTCAAGGGAAAGATCGAGGCCTTAAGAAACGAGAAGTTGTATATGGAGGTGTATCAAAGACGGGAAAACCTTCGCTTCTACGGCATTGCTGAATCTTTCCACCTCTCAGAAGAAAATGTCAAAGAGGTGTTAACTGGCTTTATACAGAAGGAACTTAACATCAGCGAGGCGGATTCTTTTGAGTATCAACGAGTGCACCGCATTGGCAAGCGCGACCCATCGCAAGAAAAACCAAGACCAATAATCGCACGTTTTTTGCGATACTCCGACAGAGAGCGAGTCATGTCAAGTGCAAGAAAGCTGAAAGGAACTGGTTTCGGAATATCGCCAGACCTTCCGAAAGAAATTGTGGACCGCAGAAAGGAATTAATGCCTAAGTTCAAAAAAGCAAAAGAAGACGGAAAATCGGCGTTCTTCAAAAGATCAGAGCCGGACAAACTTTTTATTGAGGGTATACGAATCTTCTAATTTCTTTGGAACATAAACTCTCTATCTAGGTATTCATAACATGTAAGCCTCATTCACACTTGTTCTTAAAAATGGAGCTGCATGCGTGTCATCTAGTTAGCGCAATGCGTGCAAGACCTATTCCATTAGTAGCGCAATTAACAGCTTTTATCGCTGGCTACTGTTTTACATACATGTTCAATTGTAGTTGTAGGTGTTATAAATGTTTTTCTTTTGTTTCTTTTTCCTTTTCAATATTAATTAGTTTTACCTTTTTCTTGTTCAAGAGACATGCAAATTTTTTCATTAGCTCATCTACTAAAGACTACTATCTCATTCTCTGCAACTGCTCGCCTTTTCACTTAAATATGTCCTTAAAAAGTTACAAAACTTAATTTAAATTTTGGTATCCTATCCTTAAATGTTCGGGGGATAAGATCTTTTGATAAACGAAAAGCACTTTTTCATTGGTGTATGAAGGATAAAGCTGATATAATTTTTCTACAAGAGACCTACAGCACATCCGAGGTGGAAAACACCTGGAAATCCCAGTGGAGAGGAGACTTGTTTTTTTGTCATGGTTCTGAACACAGCAGAGGTGTCTTAACACTAGTCAAAGAAGGGCTTGACTGTAAATTTGAGGTATGTAAACAAGATAATCTAGGTCGGTATATCATTCTAAAAGGTCTTGTTCAAGGTCAATCTTTTTTATTTTTGAATATCTATGCGCCAAATAAGACCAACGAACAATGCATCTTTTACGACGAAATACAGAACGAATTCGACAAATTGGAAATTGACACTGATTGCAAAATAATAATAGGTGGTGACTTTAATGTTATCCGCGACCCAGATTTGGATGGATCGGGAGGATCTCCAAAATTGAAAGAATCGTCCAAAAAGATAGAAAATCTATGTTTTTCTCTTGATCTAATAGACATCTGGAGAATCAGAAACCCAAAATTAAAACGTTTCTCCTGGAGACAGAAAACTCCAATGATTCAACGGCGGTTAGATTATTGGTTGATATCAAATAATATACAGGAAGAAGTTGATAAGGTCGATATTATCCCTGCTATTAGATCTGACCATTCCGCCATTACGTTGTACATTAATGGTATAGAGAACTCAACCTATGGACCGTCTTTTTGGAAATTCAATGCAAGTTTGTCAGAAGATAAAGAATATGTAGACCTAATTAGAAACAAAATCGGTGAATGGGTAGACGAAAGTAGAGAAATCGAAGACCCGCGGGTTACCTGGGATTATTTAAAATATAAAATACGCTATGAAACGATTGGTTATAGTAAGAAGAAAGCAAAAGAGAGAAGGTCAGAGCTGGTAAATTTGGAAATTAGACTAAAAGAGTGTCAGCGAAAATGTGACGAACACCCAAGTGCTGAAAATCTCTGCGATTTAGAAGTTCTCAAATCAGAATACGAACGCCATTATGATTATATAACACAAGGAGCAATCATAAGATCTCGGGTGAGTTGGTATGAAGAGGGCGAAAAGAATAGCAAGTATTTTTTAAATTTAGAAAGTGCTAAAAAGAAAAAGACATGTATACGGAAATTATCCGTGGATAATGATTCATATATAACAGACCCAAAAGAAATAATGAAAGAGATTCATGATTTCTATGAAAAACTCTATGATAGAGACTCGTATAATTTAGGTGAGAATTCAATTGATCGTTTCCTTAATGAAGTGGATACTAAAAAATTGTCTGATGAAGAGAAAATGACTTTAGATAAACAACTTACTAGATCCGAACTGTACGAAGCATTGAAGACATTTCCGAAAAACAAAACGCCTGGAAGTGACGGTTTAACTGTGGAATTTTACTTGGCGTTCTGGCACGTGGTTGCAAAGTATCTCGAAAAGTCTCTAAACTTCTCTCACCAACACGGGCAACTATCAACTTCGCAAAAGCAGGCAATGATTACCCTATTGGAGAAAAAAGATAAAGATAGACGATTTATAAAGAACTGGCGACCTATCTCACTGATCAACGTAGATGTTAAAATTGCATCCAAAGCGTTTGCTAGAAGGCTGGAGCCAATCCTGCCAGAACTTATTCACCATAATCAAAATGGTTTTATCAAAGGAAGGTCTACATTTGATGCAGTTAGAACAATCGATGATTTACTTGAATTGGCAAAACTCACAAATACAACAGGTATTCTAATGGCAATTGACTTTGAAAAGGCATTTGATTCTCTGGACCATACATATCTATTTAAAGTATTGGAAAAATTCAATTTTGGACCGTATTTTTTACAATGGGTAAAAACATTTTATACAAACATATCCAGCTGTATCTTAAATAACGGCTTTACTACAGATCTTTTCTGTATCCATCGTGGTGTACGACAAGGTGACCCTCTATCACCTTTATTATTCATCTTAGCTTTGGAAGTTCTCGCATGTCAAATCAGGCAGGATAAAACCATACAAGGAATAATGGTCAAAAACGTGGAGATCAAACTCACGCTTTTTGCAGATGACATGACTTGTTTTCTAAAAGACATAAATGCATATTCGCGACTTTGTACAACTTTAAAGGTTTTTTCATTGCATTCTGGTCTCCGAATTAACGACGATAAAACAGAAGTTTTTGGTATCGGCCCACATAAACTAGTACAAAATGACTTCACTCACAAAGTGCGAAAATCAATCAAGATATTAGGTACCGTTTTTGACTATCACAAACCATCACGAGACAAAGCAAACTTCGACTCAATATTCAAATCTATTAAAAAAACGCTGAGTATGTGGAAGTGGAGGGGTCTTACCCTGATTGGTAAGATTCAAATAGTTAAGACCTTCATTATTCCAAAATTTTTGAGTAAAGCGACTGCAATTTCAATATCAAACGATCTTGTCAAGGAGATAAACAGACTGATTTTCGGTTTCATTTGGAAAGGTAACGATAAAATTAAACGGACCGCGCTTATCAATGATATTGAAAATGGAGGACTAAAAATGCTTGATATTGAATCCATGATATCGGCTCAAAGAGTGATGATCTTAAAAAAGTATCTAGGAGAGAGCAACAGCACTTGGAAAACTATTTTAGATGATTTCTTTTTTGGAAATATAGGTGGAAAACTCATCCTGTTCTGTGATTTTGAAACTAGTAAACTACCGGTTCATCTTCCAATATTCTACAAAGAGTGTCTAGAGGCATTTCGTAATTTAAAGAAATTCAAGGTAGCCACCTATGAGGATGTTGTAGACCAAATTATTTGGAATAATAGGAATATTGTGATACACGGAAAATCTCTTTTTGAAAAACATTTGTTTACTAAAGGAATTGTTAAAATTGGTGACTTGTTATCCGATACGGGTAAATTTCTTGAAAGCCCTAAAGTGTTGGAAGCGAATCTATCTCCAATCCAGTACTTCAAATTAATAGGAATTGTAGATGCCATACCAAAAGAATGGAGATTAATTATCAAAGAATCACATATTCAACATCAGCAACTATATCCTCAACAGCATTTGGATACAGTGTATATTTATATCGACGAAACCAAATCGGATCTGTTAAAAGCCTCTTCAAAACTTTTGTATAAAGGATTTAAAACAAAGAAACAAACTCCTCCAACCGCCAAAAGGAAGTTGAAGGACAAATATCCAGAGGTTATAGAAGACTGGAAAAAAATTTATTCTTTACCATTCACTGTCACACTTGAAACAAAAATTAGAGAGTTCCAATATAAATTATTAAACGATATAATTTTCACAAATGAGAGGTTATTCCGTTTTAAAATGATTGAATCACCAATGTGCACCTTTTGTTTGAAAGAGGTCGAGTCCCTCGAACATTTGCTCTTTTATTGTGATACAACAAAAGACTTCTGGCGGGCTTTTTCTTCTTGGCTTTCAAACCAGAATGTATCTTTGGACACTTTAACATTTGAAAATATATTGTTTGGAGTGTTCAACAACAACGAAGACTTTATTATCCTGAATCACTTGATACTGCTAGGAAAGTTTTTTATTTATAAATGTAAATTAAATAAAATTAAACCAACATTAACAATATTTTTAGCAAAGACAAAAACCGTTTATTACATTGAAAAAAAAATAGCTACCAAAAATAACCAACTTTATAAACATTACAAAAAGTGGGAAAAACTAATGCCATCTCTTAATAATAGTTGAGCTTAATTTGTAATTTCTCCTTCTCAGCATGTCACTAACTTACTTTCTTTTTTTTTTTTTTTTTTTTTTTTTTTCTCTCTCTGTATTTGGGTAGCTGCACTATTGTAAACAACGCATTGTATATTCTTTAGGTATAATTAGGCTACGATTAGTAATTATAATTTGTTGTATGTAATCTATTGTAGTTATGACGTATTGTAAGTATTGTAACTAGTGTTATGTCTTGTGTTGTATTGTATGTATTATAAACCAAAATGTTGAAAAAAAATAAAAATTACAAAAAAAAAAAAAAAAGTGCATACATGTATATGTACGAATACATTGACGGACGACAACCAAAACTTTTTAGCTCGACGCATATGGGTTACTAAACTTTCTTAGCTATGGGTCTCTGCTTGCATACCCTCACGTACATTCAACATAGATTTTGTTTAATAACAATCATTTAATATGCACCAACTATCATTCAAATCATCATGTAACTTGATGGAGCACATTAATCATGATGGTACAATTTAAGGTTGTTTCTGACCTGGGATCAAAGACCAGTTGAATGTTTTCCATATATATCCATCCTTTATTTGTAGGATAACATGACATTCACTGCTCATGGTGCAGTTACTGGAGTAACTGATCAAGTTAGTACCATGCTGCTGCTTGGTTTATTCATATCTAGAGGTCTGGTTTCTACACTATTGTTGAAGCCAACTGAGTATGGCCTGATGGATGATGAACCCAGTAATCTTGGCATCTCTAACCTTAAGGTGAGGTTATGCAAAGTTCATTGAATACATTTAATGACATGCAAAATATGTAACAAGCCTGATGCAAATGCAAGGTTGATCAGATCAGTAGAGAAAGCTCTTGAAAGGATTTAATCCTTTAGTAAGCTTTATTCCTGGGATCTCTGTACATACAGCATAGCAGGATCCTTTCTTCCTTTGGACAACAGAAAGTTGTAGGTGACATTTCTGATGAAGTGACATCTTATGATTGGTGCGGTTACTAAATGGACATTTCAGATCATGTTTTTATTTATAGATAAGCAAAGTTCATCTAAAAGACACAGTTTGTGAGAGCAATAAGGACATTACTTTAAGCAGCCAAAGTTATGTGTAATCTTTTGTCCTTTATGTAGAAAGTTCTGCAAATGTTCCACAGTTAAATTTAGATTACTTTACTGTAACCAGCAAACAGGTGTTTTTGTGGAGAACCCCTGATTGCAGGTCAAATTTGAAACGTTTGTTGGGAAATTGGGTACTCGAAATCCTGGCCCTAGGTTAAATCTCACTTCCATGCTGATTGGAACTACCTTTATATACTGAGGGTAAATAAAGGTTATGTTTGTATATTTATATTTATCAAGTGCTAAAAAAAGTGGTGTCAAGTGATCCAGAAAGAATGGCTGGATACTACAGGGCATAACTGTTTCGTCTAAAATAACTGGAAAATCTTGGGATGGAACATTTATGTTTCACTTGTAAGCATGCTGTCTCCACCAAATGTATTTCCATTAGTTCCAGTGGTGAAAAAAACAAAACAAAACAAAACAAAAACACAATGATAAATTTTGTATGGCAAATAACAATTATGAATTAAGTCTGTCTTCTCTTTAGGTTTTGGGATCAATTCTTATGAAAGTCGTTCGTGAAGTGTCCCTGTCCAAGGGGAAAAGGATAATGGTGAGTTTACTTAAGGTGATTCCTCAGGTATTGCGTTGTGCATCCCTACTGCGCACGATTTTCGCGTCCTTTTTGACGCTCCTTTGATGAGTTGACTCTTAAACAAGCACCGTACCATATGTTTCTTTATCGCTCATTTCAAGTACTTGCATTATTAGGAACAACAACAGAAAAATTGAAAAAAAATTGTCACATGTTACTTCTAGGAAATCACCTTAAACTATAAAACAGTATTTGTTAAAGATTAAGTTGCAAATGGCATAATCAGTTCTTTATTTTTCTGGATGCTTCATTTTCAATAAAATTAGTGTAGGTAATTGTATGAATGCGAGTGCAATTAAGGATTTACACTACGAGTGATATTACAGTGTATTTTGAATTATTCTCTCAAAATTGCATGAGCCATTTAGGCAAGTGCAATTTGAAAGAATTTTTAAATATCACGAGTAGTGTAAATCCTTAATTGCTTGAGCTTTCATGATTAGGATTACTCGTTTATTATATCACTGAGAAAATTCCAAACGCGTGTGCGTTAATTTGCACTGCAGTGCAAATTAAGAATTAACAATAAATTGGCCTCCTCTCAACCAGTCACAATGAAGTAATTTTCTCAGTCATTAAATTTCGTTAAATGTTAGAACAGTATATTTAAGTATTTATCACGTTCATTGCATGCAACAAAGAAACATGCTTTATGATTCCTGGCGAGTTTTTACGGTTTAGGAATCAGCTCTCAAAGTAGATTGCACGATAACTGTTTTATAAACCGTCTTGGATTTTTAACACTTATCAAAAAATTGAGTGAAATTAAATGAACGAAAATGAAACTATGAAAATCTTTGGAGACACAACGCAAAGTACATGATAATCTGTTCTCCTTCAGGTCGATTGGCATGGGCACACACTTCAGAATCATTTATAAATGACATTCTTTAATTATCTTTATCAGTCGAAAGCATGGTAGCCTGAGAATTTTGTCAGATTGGTCAGGAATCTTCTGCATTCATATACCTAAAATGTTTGAAGTTTAAACCTAACCTTGGAACGTTTTAGGTATCTTCCAGAAATGCAGCTCCTACAGTACATGCATGTGGTACAGTGACACCTGTATTAAGCAGACCCCATATTAAGCAGACACCCCCTTTTTTTTACTTTTTTCAACTCCTGATGGATTATTTGTTGACTTGCTTTGTAAAATCATGTTTTGGTCAATAAGTTGTGTGTGTTTTACGTATCCTATAAGAATCCTGCAAGCAAGCTGACTTGGAGTACCCGCTACTTTAAGAGCTGCAAACAGAGCTTGCTCACATGCTACAAGTCTTGTAAACAAATTACATCAAGCACAACATTATAACATTCTAGATGTATTGCATGGTAAATACAAAGCTCTTTACCTTCACTACAATTTGCAAATTGTATTGAAATAATCCAAATTCTATCTTTTTTTGCTTCCTGATTGGTTGGTATAACTCCTGGTTTCTCAGTCTTCAGTTTTTGCTACAGCAAATAAAACAATTTTTACGAGACTCGAGACTTGCATCACTTGTATCAGTGTGAAAGCATGGCGGGGATTATATCATACCCCTGCACTTTCCTGATCAGCCAAGATATGCCCCTGCAAAAGTTTAGTCGGGGTGGGAGGCACATTGGAGTCCTTACAGGCATGTCCAAATTTTGAAAAAATCTAGCTGCTGACGCATTTATACATAGATGATTTATACCTCTCAGGCAGACAAACTGTTCAGTATTCGTCTCAGATAGATAATTCTTCTCTGACAGATAATTCGCCCCTAGTTTAAATTCATCCACACCAACGTCCGAAAGACAGGACAAAAATTTGGATTGTTTTCTCACTGAATGCGTTAAGTGCGAGGGTATTGCTTTTACAATTCAGTGTATGTTACAAAAGGAAAGGTCCATAAACGTTTATTAAACTTGCTTCACTGGCCACAAAGTACTGTATTCGTCTCAGATTGCTTGCAATTGATAATGTCATTGATTTATTTACTATATTTTCATTTTTAAAATTGTTTTTAATTTTGTACATGCAGCCTCTGGCTTCCGAAATCAGTTCCCAACTATTTAGCGACAGTGAAATGAAGTTTATTTACAAGAAACTCAACGAGTCATTGATTTGGTGTAAGGTGAGTTCCAAAAAATAATGTTGTAATCTGTTGAATGTGGTGCATATAGCTAATCCCAAGGTGGCTATTTCCTCATTTCCCTCCCAGGGATGTGCTGTGCTGAATATGGTATGCTTTTTGGCTTCAATATCCTGAAAAAGTTATATTGTTTTATGAGAGTCTGTTTGTGAACTTGAGGTAAACAGGGTGAGATTCCATTATTGTGGTCAAATATTTCATATGTAACACTCAGCAATCTGAAATCGAAGGCGTTTATTATAAGCCAACATGAAACAGTGTCGTATGGTTGTAT